>NC_041387.1:632892565-632926237 GCF_002162155.2 Triticum dicoccoides
GGGGGGGGAGAAAATAGTAAATACACGCAAACATATGCATAACAAGACAATAAGTGAGGCTAGAAGTGTTCTAACGCAGCGCTAGGCGATACTGGCGAAGGGGGAAACATCCAGGAAAGTTTTCTCGGTTCCGGACGTCTGTCAGACAAATGAACCGGAGGGGAAAGGTTGCATGTTTGCTATGCTAGGGATGTTTGGTGGGCGAACAGACCATGTATTCGGATTTGTCTCGTCGTTCTGAGCAACTTTCATGTAGAAAACTTTTTCATCCGAGTTACGATTATTCTTCTATGAATTATTTAAGTTTTAACAATACTTTGGAGTTAAAAAAATTATCAGAAAAGATAAACTACATCAGCATGACATCACTGTTACGTCAGCAGTCAACAGGACGACTGACCAGGTCAAACTGACTAGTGGGTCCCACTTGTCATAGATAGTGGACTAACAGAAGTTTAAAACTAAGTAAACATAGTTATTTAGCAGGTAGGCCCCACCTGTCATAGACTAATTAGTTAAACTAATTAGTTTTAATTATTAAAACATTTTAATTAGAGGATTAAGCAGTAGGGCCCGCACATCAGTGGCTGGGGCCTGCCCAGTCAGCACAGTTGACCAAGTCAACTGGTCAACAGGGGCCAGGGGCCCCACTGGCAGTGACCCAGGGGTGGCCCCAGGTGAGCCACGTCAGTGGTGGCCGGCGGCTGAATGCCGGCGACCGAAAACATGGCGGAGGCGCTCGGGACCTTGCTAGAAACGCGCCATAGAGGGCCATTTCGAGCGTGACCGGGCTCGTTCAGACGCGAGAGGAGTAGCGCATCCAACTGCGGCCTTAGCTCAGGCTGGGTCGGGCTGCATCGACGACGGCGTCGAGCGGGGCAGAAGGCCGGAATGGGCGTTGGCGGGGATCGGGCTACGGGGCTCGACGAGAGCAGCGGACGCGCGCGTTGGGCCCCGGGACCCCCAGGAGCACGATGCGGTGCTCGGCTGCATGTGACAGCGACTATGGTCACGGCGCCGCGCTCGTCGGCGGCAACACGCTCGGGCGACAGCGGGTGAGCTAGCTAGGAGGCACACGAGAGCGAAAGGAGCAGGGAAGAGGAGGAGAAGCTCATGGCGAGGCTGTAGGGGGACGGCAGCATGCTCGGGGAGGCCTGCTGGAGTCGGAGTAGTCGATGGAGTCTGGCGAGGCAGAGGAGGAAGAAGACAACGATGTGGGCGCTCCGGTGCTCCCCAGCTCCAGACGCTTGATGTAGGCGATGTAGACGATGCAGGCGGAGAGTATGGATAGGGAGGCGCGATGCGGGGACGAAGGTGGCCGTGGCTATGGCGCGGCCATGGCGACGGGTGAGGGAGTCCTGGATTAGGGGGTCCTCAGACAGTCGGACTATATCCTTTGGCCGGACTATTGGACTATGAAGATACAAGATTGAATGCTTCGTCCCGTGTCCGGATGGGACTCTCCTTTGCATGGAAGGCAAGATTGGCAATTCAGATATGTAGATCTCATCCTCTGTAACCGACTCTGTGTAACCCTAGCCCCCTCCAGTGTCTATATAAACCAAAGGGTTTAGTCCGTAGGACAAGAACAATCATAATCATAGGCTAGCTTCTAGGGCTTAGCCTCTACGATCTCGTGGTAGATCAACTCTTGTAATACTCATATCATCAAGATCAATCAAGCAGGAAGTAGGGTATTACCTCCATCGAGAGGGCCCGAACCTGGGTAAACATCATGTCCCCAGCCTCATGTTACCATTAGCCTTAGACGCACAGTTCGGGACCCCCTACCCGAGATCCGCCGGTTTTGACACCGGCATTGGTGCTTTCATTGAGAGTTTCTCTATGCCGTCGTGATAAGGCTTGATGGCCCCTTCAATCATCAACAACGATACGGTCTAGGGTGAGACTTTTCTCCCCAGACAGATCTTCGTATTCGGCGGCTTCGCACTGCGGGCCAACTCACTTGGCCATCTGGAGCAGATCGATAGCTACACCCCTGGCCATCAGGTCAGGTTCGGAAACTTGAACTACATGATCAATATTCGCAGAGACTTGATCTTCGACGGGATCGAGCCTGCGTCAGGAGCGCCGAACACTCACGATGCGCATGACTTAGATCTGCCATCGGATGGTGTTTAGGATATCGCACCTGCAGCTGCCCCGAACTTCAATTTGGAGCAGATCACGCCATCCGAGGACGGGTGGATGGACCCCGCCTCGGAGGCCGCACACTCATCATCGTTGGAGCCGAACACAGATTCCACCTCTAAGGAAATCTGTACCACCGGACCCCCGGACTCATCTCCGGTCTTAAGATCCGGACCGCGTGCGTCCGTGCCTATCGAATAGGATTGGGCACCGATCATGGAGTTTACCTCTGCGGATATCTTTCAACACTCACCCTTGGGTGACGTGTTAAATTCATTGAGGTCTCTCTCTTTATCAGGAGACTCTTGGCCGAACTATGTCCGGCTCGAGTGGGAAGCGGACAACGAAGAAATTCGTTACCCACCCACCACCCACTTAATAGCCACTGTCGATGACTTAACCGACATGCTCGACTTCGACTCTGAAGACATCGACGGTATGGACGACGATGCAGGAGAAGAAAAGGAATCGCCGCCCATCGGGCGCTGGACAGCCACCTCATCATACGATATATATATATATATATGGTGGACACCCCCAAAGAAAACAATGGCAATGAGGCAACAGAGGATAATCCTTTAGGGAAGCAATCAAAGCATCGGCGCCGCTCTAAGCCTCGCCATAGCAATACCGGCACAGGAGACGATAGCAATCCAGATGGTGCCGAAGACGAATACAATCCCGACCAGCCTAACTTTGAGCAGGCCGAGCAGGGGGATGAGCAAGCTAGCCCAGATGAACAGGCAACGGACGGAGACTTGGAGGATGACAATTATCTGCCTCTCTCCGAAGACGAGGTGAGCCTCGGTCACGATGAATTTGTCGTGCCTGGGGATCCTGTCGAGCAGGAACGCTTCAAGCGCCGGCTTATAGCCACTGCAAGAAGCCTGAAGAAGAAGAAGCGGCAGCTCCAAGCTGATCAAGACCTGCTAACAGACAGATGGACTAAGGTCCTGGCAGCTAAGGAATACGGACTCGAGCGCCCAACCAAAGGTTACCCAAAGCACAAGTTGCTACCTCAACTCGAGGAGGAGGCACTAGAGCCTACACTTCCAGCACAGGACGAGGCTGACCGGCCACCTCGTGGCTGAGACAAAGCGGTGTATCAGCCCGAACACCAGCCCGTACCGTGCCGCCAATACACTATGGCCCGAGGGAATACGCAGGACCTGCGAGACGTATTGGAAAACAAAGAAGGACAGTCAAGATCGATCTACGGATTGCGGGGGGCACACCACAACACGTGATGATGACCGTCATGCCGGATACACTAACAACAAATCTGGCCGGGCCAAAGACAACAGACCAGACTCATTCGAACTGCATCGTGACATAGCCCGGCATAGAGGCGTCCCACACCCCCTCTGCTTCACTGATGAAGTAATGGATCATAAATTCCCAGAAGGGTTTAAACCCGTAAACATCGAATCATAAGATGGCACAACAGACCCCGCAGTATGGATTGAAGATTTCCTTCTCCGCATTCACATGGCCCGCGGTGATGATCTACATGCCATTAAGTATCTTCGTCTTAAGCTCAAAGGACCGGCTCGACATTGGCTGAATAGCTTGCCGGCGAACTCCATTGGCAGTTGGGAAAACCTGGAGGACGCATTCCTTGACAACTTCCAGGGCACTTACATGCGACCACCAGACGCTGATGACTTAAGTCACATAATCCAACAGCCCAGAGAGTCAGCCAGGAAATTCTGGACTCGGTTCCTAACTAAAAAGAACCAAATTGTTGACTGTCCGGATGTCGAAGCCCTAGCGGCCTTTAAGCATAACATCCGCGACGAGTGGCTCGCCCGACACCTCGGCCAAGAAAAGCCGAAGTTCATGGCAGCCCTCAAGACACTCATGACCCGCTTTTGTGCGGGCGAGGACACTTGGCTGGCTCGCAGTAGAACCACGCCAAGAAATTCCGGCACTTCAGATATCCGCGACAGCAATGGAAAGCCATGGCGCAACAGACACAAGCGTCAGAACAATGGCGACAACACCAAAGACACGGCAGTCAATGCCGGATTCAGCGGCTCCAAGTCCGGTCAGCGGAAAAAGCCATTTAAAAGAAACAATCTGGGATCGTCCAGTCTGGACCGCATACTCGACCGCTTGTGTCAAAAATTCACGGCACCCCTGATAAACCAGCCAACTACACTAACAGAGAATGCTGGGTGGTTAAACAGGCCGACAAGTTGAATGCCGAAAAAAAGACAATGGGGCTGCACAACGAGGACGACGAGGAGCCCCGGCGGCCGAACACAGGGGGACAGAAGAAATTTCCTCCTCAAGTGAAATGGTAAACATGATTTATGCCACCCACATCCCCAAGGAACGGAAGCGTGCACTAAGGGACGTCTATGCGATGGAGCCAGTCGCCCCAAAGTTCAACCCATGGCCATCCTGCCCGATCACCTTTGATCGCCGGGACCATCCTACCAGTACCCGTCATGGCGGTTCAGCCGCATTGGTCCTCGACCCAATCATGGACGGATTCCACCTCACGCGAGTCCTCATGGACGGAGGCAGCAGCCTGAACCTGCTTTATTAGGACACAGTGCGCAAAATGGGCATCGATCCCTCAAGGATCAAACCCACCAAAACCACCTTTAAAGGTGTAATCCCAGGTGTAGAGGCCTGTTGTACAGGCTCAGTAACACTAGAAGTGGTCTTCGGATCTCCGGACAACTTCCGAAGCGAGGAGTTAATCTTCAATATCGTCCCCTTCCGTAGTGGCTATCATGCACTACTAGGACAAACCGCATTTGCTCGATTCAATGCGGTACCACACTACGCATACCTCAATCTCAAGATGCCAGGACGTCGCGGGGTTATATAGTCAATGGAAACACAAACAGCTCTCTCCGTACGGAGGAGCACACTGCGCCCTCGCAGCAGAAGTACAAAGCAGCCTTCTTTGGCAGACCGCCAACTCGGCGATAAAAACCCCGGAAACTGATGTCTACTACACAACCTTCTTCGTGTAGACGTTGTTGGGCCTGCAAGTGCACATGTTTGTAGGACAGTAGCAAATTTCCCTCAAGTGGATGACCTAAGGTTTATCAATCTGTAGGAGGCGTAGGATGAAGATGGTCTCTCTCAAACAACCCTGCAACCAAATAACAAAGAGTCTCTGGTGTCCCCAACACACCCAATACAATGGCAAATTGTATAGGTGCACTAATTCAGCGAAGAGATGGTGATACAAGTGCAATATGGATGGTAGATAAAGGTATTTGTAATCTGAAATAATAAAAACAGCAAGGTAGCAAGCGATAAAAGTGAGCGTAAACGGTATTGCAATGATAGGAAACAAGGCCTACGGTTCATACTTTCGCTAGTGCAAGTTCTCTCAACAATAATAACATAGATAGATCATACAACAAGCCCTCAACATGCAACAAAGAGTCACTCCAAAGACACTAATAGCGGGGAACGAACGAAGAGATTATGGTCGGGTACGAAACCACCTCAAAGTTATCCTTTCTGTTCTATCTATTCAAGAGTTCGTAGTAAAATAACATGAAGCTATTCTTTCCGCTCAATCTATCATAGAGTTCATACTAGAATAACACCTTAATACACAAATCAACCAAAACCCTAATGTCACCTAGATACTCCATTGTTGGGCATGATTATACGATGTGCATCACACAATCTCAGATTCATCTATTCAACCAACACAAAGTACTTCAAAGAGTGCCCCAAAGTTTCTACCAGAGAGTCAAGAACGTCTGCCAACCCCTATGCATAGGTTCCCAATGTCACGAAACCCGCAAGTTGATAACCAAAACATACATCAAGTGGCACATGATATCCCATTGTCACCACAGATAATCACGACAAGACATACATCAAGTGTTCTCATAAAAGACTCAATCCGATAAGATAACTTCAAAGGGGAAACTCAATTCATCACAAGAGAGTAAAGGGGGAGAAACATCATAAGATCCAACTACAATAGGAAAGCTCGGGATACATCAAGATCGTGCGATAGAGGGAACATGAGAGAGAACACGAGAGAGAGAGAGAGATCAAACACATAGCTACTGGTACATACCCTTAGCCCCGAGGGTGAACTACTCCCTCCTCGTCATGGATAGCGTCGGGATGATGAAGATGGCCTCCGGTGATGGGATCCCCCTCCGGCAGGGTGCCGGAACAGGGTCCCGATTGGTTTTTGGTGGCTACAGAGGCTTGCGGTGGCGGAACTCCCGATCTAGGTTCTGTTCTAGAAGTTTTTGGGTACGTAGGTATATATGGGTGCAGGAAGTACGTCGGTGGAGCTACGGGGGTCCCACGAGGCAGGGGGGCACGCCCAGGGGGCGCCCCCACCCTCGTGAGCACCTCCCTTGGCTCCTGACGTGGGTTCCAAGTCCATTCGGTAGCTTTCCTTCCAAAAATAACTTCTCCAGTTGATTTCGTTTCGTTTTGACTCCGTCTGATATTCGTTTTCCTCGAAACACTGAAATATGCATAAAACAGCAAATCTGGGCTGGGCCTCTGGTTAATAGGTTAGTCCCAAAAATAATATAAAAGTGGATAATAAATCCCAATATTTCCTAAAACAGTAGATAGAGTAGCATGGAGCAATCAAAAATTATAGATACGTTGGAGACGTATCAAGCACCCCAAGCTTAATTCCTGCTCGTCCTCGAGTAGGTAAATGATAAAAAAGAATTTTTGATGCGGAGTGATACTTTGGCATAATTTCAATGCAAATCTTCTTAATTATGATATGAATATTCAGATCCGAAAGATTCAAGACAAAAGTTCATATTGACATAAAACTAATAATACTTCAAGCATATTAATCAAAGCAATCATGTCTTCTCAAAATAGAATGGCTAAAGAAAGTTATCCCTACAAAATCATATAGTCTGGCTATGCTCTATCTTCATCACACAAAGTATTTAATCATGCACAACCCCGATTACGAGCCAAGCAATTGTTTCATACTTTAGAAATCTCAAACTTTTTCAACTTTCACGCAATACATGAGCGTGAGCCATGGACATAGCACTATAGGTGGAATAGAATGGTGGTTGTGGAGAAGACAAAAAGGAGAAGATAGTCTGACATCGACTAGGCGTATCAACGGGCTATGGAGATGCCCATTAATAGATATCAATGTGAGTGAGTAGGGATTGCCATGCAACGGATGCACTAGAGCTATAAGTATATGAAAGCTCAACAAAAGAAATAAGTGGATGTGCATCCAACTTGCTTGCTCACGAAGACCTAGGGAACTTTTGAGGAAGCCCATCATTGGAATATACAAGCCAAGTTCTATAATGAAAAAATCCCACTAGTATATGAAAGTGACAACATATGAGACTCTCTATCATGAAGATCATGGTGCTACTTTGAAGCACAAGTGTGGAAAAAGGATAGTAGCATTGTCCCTTCTCTCTTTTTCTCTCATATTTTATTTATTTTGGTGGGCTTCTTTGGCCTCTTTTTTTTTCATAAAGTCTGGAGTCTCATCCCGACTTATGGGGGAATCATAGTCTCCATCATCCTTTCCTCACTGGGACAATGCTCTAATAATGATGATCATCACACTTTTATTTTTCTTACAACTCAACAATTACAACTCGATACTTAGAACAAAATATGACTCTATATGAATGCCTCCAACGGTGTACCGGGATATGCAATGAATCAAGAGCTACATGTATGAAAATTATGAAGGTGGCCTTGCCACAAATACAATGTAAACTACATGTTCATGCAAAAAGCAATATGACAAAAGTAATGTGTGTCATATGAACGGAACGGTGGAAAGTTGCTTGGAAATATATCTCGGAATGGCTATGGTAATGCCATAATAGGTAGGTATGGTGTATGTTTTGAGGAAGGTATATGGTGGGTGTATGGTACCGGCGAAAGTTGCGCGGCACAAGAGAGGCTAGCAATAATGGAAGGGTGAGAGTGCGTATAATCCATGGACTCAACATTAATCAAAAGAACTCATGTACTTATTGCAAAAATTTAGAAGTCATCAAAAACCAAAGCATTAAACGCATACTCCTAGTGGGATAGATTGGTAGGAAAAGACCATCGCTCGTCCCCGACTGCCACTCATAAGGAAGACAATCAATAAATAAAATTGTCCTCCAACTTCATCACAAAGCGGTTCACCATACGTGCATGCTACGGGAATCACAAACTTCAACACAAGCATTCATTAAATTCATAATCACCCCAACTAGCATTGCTTTGATATTATCACCTCCATATCTGAAAACAATTATCTAGCATCAAACTTATCTTAGTATTCAACGCACTCATAAGAAAGTTTCACATATCTTGAATACCAAGTATATTAATGTGAAGAAAATTACCATGCTATTTAAGACTCTCAAAATAATCTAAGTGAAGCATGAGAGATCAATAGTTTCTTTAAAACAAATCCACCACCGTGCTCTAAAAGATATAAGTGAAGTACTAGAGCAAAAATTATCACGCTCAAAAGATATAAGTGAAGCACATAGAGTATTCTAGCAAATTCCAAATCATGTATATGGCTCTCTCTCATTAATGGATTTTAGATCTTGATACTTATTCAAACAGCAAGCAAAGCTAAATAAAACTACAATGCAAGGATAGCACAACTCATGTGAAGAAGCAAAAACTTAGGCTCAACCGATACTAACCGATAGTTGTTGAAGAAGAAAGGTGGGATGCCTACCGGGGCATCCCCAAGCTTAGATGCTTGAGACTTCTTGAAATATTATCTTGGGGTGCCTTGGGCATCCCCAAGCTTGAGCTTTTGTGTCTCCTTAATTCCCCTCATATCATGGTTTCTCTTTTTATCAAAAGCTTCATTCACAACAAACTCAACAAGAACTCGTGAGATAGGTTAGTATAAACCAATGCAAAACCTTATCATTTTCTACTGTAACAAATCACTAACATTATTATTCAACATTGAATACTAAATGCCTCTGCATATTTAATACTCCTATCATCAAATAGAATCATTAAACAAGCAAACATATGCAAACATAACAGCAATCTGTCAAAACAGTACAGTCTGTAAAGAATGCAAGAGTATCAATACTTCCCTGACTCCAAAAATTATGAACTAAAATTACCACTGTAATAAATTTATCAGATCTAAATATGCAAAAAGATTCAACATTAGACCATGCTCTGACTTTTCTAGGGAATTTTTGCAACAGCGGTAAACTTTCTGTTTTCAAACAGCAACATGCAAACTAGCAAAATAAGCATGGCAAAGGCTATCCTTGACTTTTTTATTGAAACTAAAGATCTAAAACATTAATCTAACTAACAGCAAGTAAAAACTAGCAAAATAAAATGACGCTCCAAGCAAAACACATATCATGTGGTGAATAAAAGTATAGCTCCAAGTAAAGTTACCGATGAACGAAGACGAAAGAGGGGATGCCTTCCGGGGCATCCCCAAGCTTAGTTGCTTGGTTGTCCTTGAATATTACCTTGGGGTGCCTTGGGCATCCCCAAGCTTAGGCTCTTTCCTCTCCTTATTCCATAGTCCATGGAATCTTTACCCAAAACTTGAAAACTTCAACCACACAAAACTTAAAACAAAACTCGTAAGCTCCGTTAGTATAAGAAAATTAAACCACCACTTAGGTACTGTAATGAAATCATTCTAAATTCATATTGGTGTAATATCTGCTGTATTATAACATCTCTATGGTTCATACTAATTAATACTAGCCATAGATGCATCAAAATAAGCAAACAACACATAGAAAACAGAATCTGTCAAAAACAGAACAGTCTGTAGTAATCTGTATAAAACGTATACTTCTGGAACCCCAACATTTCTGAAATAAATTGCTAGACCTGAGGAATTTGTCTATTAATCATCTGCAGAAAGAATCTACCTAAAATCACTCTTCAGTAAAAAATGGTAGCTAATCTCGTGAGCGCTAAAGTTTCTATTTTCTACAGCAAGATCATATAAACTTCACCCAAGTCTTCCCAAAGGTTCTACTTGGCACTTTATTGAAACAAAAGCTATAAAACATGATTAATACAGTAGCATAATCATGAGGACACACAAAAAAAGTAAGGATAAATATTGGGTTGTCTCCCAACAAGCGCTTTTCTTTAATGCCTTTCTAGCTAGGCATGATGATGACAATGATGCTCACATAAAAGATAAGAATTGAAACATAACAGGAGCATCATGAAGAATATGACTAGACCATTTATGTCTAACCCACTTCCTATGCATAGGGATTTTGTGAGCAAACAACTTATGGGAACAATAATCAACTAGCATAGGAAGGTAACACAAGCATAACTTCAAGATTTTAAGCACATAGAGAGGAAACTTGGCATTATTGCAATTCCTACAAGCATATATTCCTCCCTCATAATAATTTTCAGTAGCATCATGAATGAATTCAACAATATAACCAGCACCTAAAGCATTCTTTTCATGATCTACAAGCATAGAAAATTTACTACTCTCCACATAAGCAAATTTCTTCTCATGAATAGTAGTGGGAGCAAACTCAACAAAATAACTATCATGTGATTGAAAATTAAGATCAAGATGACACGTTTCATGGTTATCATTATTCTTTAAAGCATACATTTCATCACAATAATCATCATAGATAGGAGGCATGCTTTCATCATAGTAAATTTGCTCATCAAAGCTTGGGGGACAAAAAATATCATCTCCATCAAACATAGCTTCCCCAAGCTTGTGGCTTTTCATATCATTAGCATCATGGATATTCAAGGAATTCATACTAACAACATTACAATCATGCTCATCATTCACATATTTTATGCCAAGAATTCTATGTAATTCTTCTTCTAGTACTTGAGCACAATTTTCCTTTCCATCATTCTCACGAAAGATATTAAAAAGATGAAGCGTATGAGACAAACTTAACTCCATTTTTAGTTTTCTTTTATAAACTAAACTAGTGATAAAACAAGAAACAAAAAGATTCGATTGCAAGATCTAAAGATATACCTTCAAGCACTCACCTCCCCAGCAATGGCGCCAGAAACTGCTTGATGTCTACTACACAACCTTCTTCATGTAGACGTTGTTGGGCCTGCAAGTGCACATGTTTGTAGGATAGTAGCAAATTTCCCTCAAGTGGATGACCTAAGGTTTATCAATCCGTAGGAGGCGTAGGATGAAAATAGTCTCTCTCAAACAATCCTGCAACCAAATAACAAAGAGTCTCTTGTGTCCCCAACACACCCAATACAATGGCAAATTGTATAGGTGCACTAGTTCGGCGAAGAGATGGTGATACAAGTGCAATATGGATGGTAGATAAAGGTATTTGTAATCTGAAATAATAAAAACAGCAAGGTAGAAAGCGATAAAAGTGAGCGTAAACGGTATTGCAATGTTTGGAAACAAGGCCTAGGGTTCATACTTTCACTAGTGCAGGTTCTCTCAACAATAATAACATAGATAGATCATACAACAAGACCTCAACATGCAACAAAGAGTCACTCCAAAGACACTAATAGCGGGGAACGAACGAAGAGATTATGGTAGGGTACGAAACCACCTCAAAGTTATCCTTTCTGTTCTATCTATTCAAGAGTTCGTAGTAAAATAACATGAGGCTATTCTTTCCGCTCAACCATCGAGTTCATACTAGAATAAAACCTTAAGACACAAATCAACCAAAACCCTAATGTCACCTAGATACTCCATTGTCACCTCAAGTATCCGTGGGCATGATTATACGATATGCATCACACGATCTCAGATTCATCTATTCAACCAACACAAAGTACTTCAAAGAGTGCCCCAAAGTTTCTACTGGAGAGTCAAGAACGTCTGCCAACCCCTATGCATAGGTTCCCGATGTCACGAAACCCGCAAGTTGATCACCAAAACATAAATCAAGTGGCACATGATATCCCATTGTCACCATAGATAATGACGGCAAGACATACATCAAGTGTTCTCATAAAAGACTCAATCCGATAAGATAACTTCAAAGGGGAAACTCAATTCATCACAAGAGAGTAAAGGGGGAAAAACGTCATAAGATCCAACTACAATA
Source organism: Triticum dicoccoides (assembly GCF_002162155.2). Classification (NCBI taxonomy): domain Eukaryota; kingdom Viridiplantae; phylum Streptophyta; class Magnoliopsida; order Poales; family Poaceae; genus Triticum; species Triticum dicoccoides. Next base: position 632,904,769 of record NC_041387.1, read on the forward strand.
GCAAAGCTCGGGATACATCAAGATCGTGCCATAGAGGGAACACGAAAGAGAACACGAGACAGAGAGAGAGAGATCAAACACATAGCTACTGGTACATACCCTCAGCCCCGAGGATGAACTACTCCCTCCTCATCATGGATAGCGCCGGGATGATGAAGATGGCCTCCAGTGATGGGATCCCCCTCCGGCAGGGTGCCGGAACAGGGCCCCGATTGGTTTTTGGTGGCTACAGAGGCTTGCGGCGGCGGAACTCCCGATCTAGGTTCTGTTCTAGAAGTTTTTGGGTACGTAGGTATATATGGGTGCAGGAAGTACGTCGGTGGAGCTACGGGGGTCCCACGAGGCAGGGGGCGTGCCCAAGGGGCGCGCCCCCCACCCTCGTGAGCACCTCCCTTGGCTCCTGATGTTGGGTCCAAGTCCATCCGGTAGCTTTCCTTCCAATAATAACTTCTCCAGTTGATTTCGTTCCGTTTTGACTCCGTCTGATATTCCTTTTCCTCGAAACACTAAAATAGGCATAAAACAACAAATCTGGGCTGAGCCTCCGGTTAATAGGTTAGTCCCAAAAATAATATAGAAGTGGATAATAAAGCCCAATATTGCCTAAAAAGTTGATAAAGTAGCATGGAGCAATCAAAAATTATATATACGTTGGAGACGTATCAGACACCGTCAAGCGAGTCTGGAGTACTCTGCAACAGGATCGTCAAGCACGCCAATAGCTCGACTAGCAATTCGGCCTCCGTCCTAGTCCCAGTCAAGCGGCAAAATTTGTGCCGCGTGTACACAATTACACACTGAAAATACCATGGGCATAGGCGGAGGCACGATGGCGATGCGGACCACAGTGCGGCTCAACCGTCACGGGACGCACATACCTTTATGATCTACTTTCTTTTTAGGACCCTACTTTTGGGAAGCTCGCTTAGAGAACCTGATCATCGGACTCATCACGGGAAGAAAAAACAAAGGAGGCAAGAGGCTTTGCATACAAGGGAATACCGAGGTGGTCTCTGTTAATGATCGTTATACCTGTTTTACATACTCACACGCAGCCTGCCCTTGGATAGGACATGTCAAATAGTCATGTTTTTGCTTATTGCATTACTTGTAAACATACGCTTTCACGTATTACTTAAATAACAATGGGAAAATATACATCATCAGCTTATTACTATTTTCTTAATATTTTGCCTTGACTTCTTATTTAATACAAATTGCACTCGTACACTTTGGTACGTTCAGTTCGCCAGGGGCTTCATTGTGCCCCATAACACGGCAAGAAAAGTCTGAACACTTTCGACAGTGTGACACCCCAAACTTATAGCATTATATGCATTAGCTCCGAATCATGTCTTGAGTCAATAGTTGGGTTTGCCCGGCTCCCTTGTTTTGGTGCCTTAGATTCCGCTATATCGGCTAAGGTAGCACAGGGAGAACTACTGCGATTGTGTCCCGGTTCTTCCGGATGAGCACCTCGGTAGAGAAAGCCAAAAACTGACTGTCATGATGCGGCGAGAGCTGGTCGCTGTTCGAGAGGTCTTAAATCCTTAAAGATTTTTTCCGCTTCAGGCGAGGAATCGGCCTTGTCCGATTTAGTTGTGTATAGCGCCCCAAGTTCGGCCTTTCGAATACTAGGGGCTTCACCAAAATTTAAAATTGTAGACTTCTATGGCTAAATGAGAGTGATAAAGCCGCATAGTTCGATTTCCTTATTCGCCGCGCTAAACACCTCCTTAAAGGACCAAAAATTTGGATAAATAGTGTTTGGGTTCACCACGAACACCCCAGTACTAGTTACATGGGGGCGGAAGCCGACGACTGGCCAACTTTCAGAATTTTATAAACGGCCGCACAGAAGGTAATATTTTTAATAAAAAGCGTTATATAACGCACATGAACTCGTTTTCATATTACAGGACGGAATGAGTACATTCACTCAAAAATTACATCCTGGGCACATTCATCAGCCACAAGGCGGGCGCCTTTCATAACGCCCTCATAATACTTCTCGGGGTGGCGATGCACCTTGCCCTCCGGTGGTCCCTCCGTCACCAGCTTCTCTGCATCCATTTTGGCCCAGTGCACTTTCGTGCGGGCAAAGGCTCGGCGGGCACCCTCAATATAGACGGATCGCTTAATAACTTCAAGCCGCGGACATGCATTTACCATCCGCTTTATAAGGCCAAAGTAGCTGTCAGGCAGGGGCTCGCTAGGCCACAACCGGACTGTGAAGTCCTTCATGGCCAGCTCAGCCGCCTTGTGGAGTTCAACCAATTGCTTCAGTTGGTCACTCAAGGGCATCAGATGTTCGGCCCCGACATACTGGGACTAGAAAAACTTCTCCGTCGAGCTCCCCTCTTCGGCAAGGTAGAACTCCGTGGCATCCGATATGCTGCATGGCAGATCTGCAAATGCCCCTGGAGAGCTCCGAATTCGGGTAAGCAAAAGAAATGTCTCCTCCACATGCTTGCTTTGCATAATGAATGCCTTACCCGCCACTATCTTCTTGGCTGCCTGAATTTCCTGGAGGGCCTTTTGGGCTTCGGCCTTGGCGTCTCTCGCGCTCTGGAGGGCCTTCGCAAGCTCGGACTCTTGCGTCTTGAAGTCATGCTCCAAGGACTCGAATTTTTTGCCGAAGTCCTGGAGCTCTTGATGTACCTTGCTCACCTGAGCATCTTGTTTCTCATGCTCGGTGCGCTCCTTGGCCGCCTTTTCTTCGACCTCAGACAACGCTTTCTTCAGGGCCGCCGCTTCGGTCGTGGCCCCTATTAAAATTCATGATGCTTCTGTTAGCATCACCAATTTTTTCCATTATATGACACATAGACGGGGTATCACTTACCTTTGTTCTCTTCGAGCTGCCTCTTCGCGAGGCTGAGCTCTTCTTCGACCTGCCCCAGGTCCCGCTTCAGTCCGGCGACCTCCACAGTATGGGCGGCAGCGGCCAGCAGCAACGCCTGCTTATTCACATAGACATTTACTGTCAGACTCCTGCGGACAAAAATTGACCCTCCGTTTGGCTTTTCTTTCCGAACACCAAACAGAGTATCAGGGGCTAATGTCTATCAGGTGATATTTTCTTGCACTTTTGTTACTTACCTCAAAGCCTGTTAGGAGGCTGGCGCAGGCTTCGGTCAATCCGCTTTTGGCGAACTGAACCTTCTCAATCACCGTACTCATAAGAGTACGGTGCTCTTCGTCGATGGAAGCACCGTGAAGCACTTCCAGCAAATTATCCGATGCCCCCAGCTGGACAGAGGTCATTGGCACCGACGGCTTGCCCTCCTTAGCGAGGGGCTGCCTACTTGAATCCGGAACCATTGGAGGTTCCGACGCAGTATCCGGCTGGGAGCCAGACTTGTTGCGGCTCCCGTCAGCATAATCCATGGAGTTCTTACCCCCATGTGCCCGGCGTCTGGGATTTCACCTTGGGGCATCTCCAGAACCGTTACCCCCTATTCCGGTATCCTCTGGGAAAACACCTCGGTGTCATCCGCGGGCCGTGGGGAGGTGGCTGTCAGGAGTGAATAGCTATTCATCTCCGATTCACTCAAGGACCCATCCGAAGAGGATACCTCAAGGTGTGACTTGGCCGGACTGCACATGCGAGCTCGGCATTACAACAAACAATGAAGCTAAGACACATTAAACGTACTATGGAGTACGAATATTTACAATTTCACCACGGGCTTGGCCCTGGGCAACCACTCCTTGTCGTTATAGGCGGCCGTTGTGGAGTAGTCCGGAAGGGATGTCTTTCCCTTCTTAGGCATCCTAGCCTCCCCCTATGGGCGGCTTTTCTCTTCTTCTCCTTCTCGGTGCGGGGAGGGGGGATTTTTTCTTCCTCCCCGCCTTCATGGGAGGAATCTGCCTCGGCGTCCTCGGACAATGAGTCTATTACAGCCCGGTGCCAGAGACCTTTCCTGGTCCCCGTGGCTGCCTTCTTGGCCTTCTTCTCTGGCACCTCATAAGGCGCCGGAACCAGCATCTCTGTCAGGAGCGCGGTTGCTAGATCTTCAGGTAGCGGAGCCGGACAGTCGATCCGCTTCGCCGTCGCCACATAGTCCTGTATGGTCAGCGTGGTGGCTTAAAATCCTCCCACGAATATACTAGGAAAGGCACATCTTGTGATATTTAGAGAGCTTACCGGATTGGCAGGGCGCTTTGCGCTGAGTCCGTGGTCCTCGGAAGTGGGAGGAGGTACTTCGGCGGCTTTGAACAGCACCTTCCAGACATCTTTATGCATCGTGTTGAAGAGCTCTTGTAGCGTCTGGTGTTCGGCCGGATCGAACTCCCACATATTGAACGCCCATCTTTGACACGGGAGGATCCGGCAGAAGAGCATGACCTGGACCACGTTGACAAGCTTGATCTTCTTGTCTATCATATTTTTGATGCAGTTTTGGAGTCCGGTCAGCTCCGCAGGTACACCCCAAGCCAAGCCCTTCTTTTCCCAGGAGGTGAGCCGCATGGGGATGCCGGATCGAAATTTGGGGGCCGTCGCCCAGTTGGCATCGCGCGGCTCGGTGATGTAGAACCACGCCGATTGCCACCCCTTCACGGTCTCCACGAAGGAGCCTTCAAGCCAGGTAACGTTGGGCATCTTGCCCACCATGGCGCCTCCACACTCCGCTTGCTAGCCGCTCACTATCTTCGGCTTCACCTTGAAGATCTTTAGCCACATGCCAAAGTGGGGCTTGATGCGAAGAAAGGCCTCTCACACGATGATAAACGCTGAGATGTTGAGGACGAAATTTGGGGCCAAATCATGAAAATCTAGCCCGTAGTAAAACATGAGCCCACAGACAAATGGGTGAAGTGGAAATCCTAGTCCGCGGACGAAATGAGAGAGTAATACTACTCTTTCCTGATATTTCGGAGTGGGGATGATCTGCCCCTCCACTAGAAGCCAGTGCGTGATGTTTCCGGCCAGGTATCCGACCTTCCGAAGCTTCGTAATGTCCTCCTCCGTAACGGAGGAGGCCATCCACTTGCCTCCCGCTCCGGACATGTCGTGAATGGCTTTATGGAGAAGGTGATAACTTGGGCACTGGAGCTCAAGGGTACGAGAATGGATGAGTAAAGGAGGAAGAAGGCGTGGGTGAAAATGGGGGATCCCTATCTCTTTATAAAGGCGGTAGAAACTGTACGCCTCCCCACTTGCCTATCAAAATCGCTTATTTTCTAAGCGCCACGATTGATGGCACGGTTGGGTTGCCCATACCCGTATTGATGAGAATCCCGCGATGAGGGGACACGATCTCTGCTTCGACAAGACGTGCCAAGGAAACCGCCTTGCAATGTGTGTGGTAGCTGGTTGTGAAAAAATAGTTCGAATAATGACCGGGCCGTGATGTGATGTCACACTATGAAAAGTTGTGAGCAGATTAGATTTGTGGAATATTGTTCTCTCTACGGTGGTATGTGAAATTTGTTTTGCAGAGCCGGACATGATTCATGTGTTCGAAATTTACTTTGGGGTATTCGGAGATGGAACCCGCCTTGCAATGCCGAAGACAAACTGCACACCGGACTCATCGTCATTGAAGTCTGGTTCAGGGGCTACTGAGGGAGTCCTGGATTAGGGGGTCCTCGGACAGCCGGACTATATCCTTTGGCCGGACTGTTGGACTATGAAGATACAAGATTGAAGACTTCGTCCCGTGTCCGGATGGGACTCTCCTTTGCGTGGAAGGCAAGCTTGGCGATTTGGATATGTAGATCTCCTCCTATGTAACCGACTCTGTGTAACCCTAGCCCCCTCCGGTGTCTATATAAACCGGAGGGTTTAGTCCGTAGGACAAGAACAATCATAATCATAGGCTAGCTTCTAGGGTTTAGCCTCTACGATCTCGTGGTAGATCAACTCTTGTAATACTCATATCATCAAGATCAATCAAGCAGGAAGTAGGGTATTACCTCCATCGAGAGGGCCTGAACCTGGGTAAACATCGTGTCCCCAGCCTCCTGTTACCATTAGCCTTAGACGCACAGTTCGGGACCCCCTACCCGAGATCCGCCGGTTTTGACACCGACAACGGGCGTGCTCGGGATTGAGCGAGAGGAGAGGGGAGAGGTGGATCTGGGGGAGGGGAGGCGCAGAGGCGAGCAAGAGGGGGCAAGTGGGCGGGACGAGTTAAGGGGAGCCCGAGGTGTCGCCCTTACCCCCTCGGGGCGGCACCGGCGAGGCTGGTCTGGCGGGGACAAGCCCCTGTAGCGGCTCGGGTCGGGGGAACAGAGAGGAGGGAGGCGACCAGTGGTGGGAAAACTGGGTTGGCTAGGCCGGCCTGTTAGGCCAAGGCCCAGTGGGGGAAACACTGGAGGTTTTCTCCTTTTCCCTTTTTGCCTTTTTTACTGTTTTTTCAATAGCTTTTGCATTTTCTTTTAGCCACAAATGACTTTGCAAAAATATGCCACTGGCCAAAACAATTTGAAAGAAATTATTGGGCACTGCCACAAAAGATTGTGAGGCTTTTGAAATAGTTTGGAACCTTCATAATTTTAAAAAGGCATTTAAACTATAGTCGTAGCCACTGTTTTAAAGTGGTTTAGGGGACTTAGACATTTGCAAAAATGTTGGTTTACAACCAATATTAGTTATGGATTATTTGGCACATGAAGAACATTTTAGTTTTCATGTTTGAGAAATTTTGAATTTCACTCATAATTTGAATATGAATTTGACAAGTGATTTGGATCAAGTGAGGATTGGCAACAGTAATGTGATGACATGGCACCATTAACATGGGATTACTGTAGCTTAATTATCCGGGCGTCACATCCGGCACCCTGCCGGAGGGGGATCCCTCACCGGTGGCCATCTTCATCATCCCAGCGATCTCCATGACGAGGAGGGAGTAGTTAACCCTCGGGGCTGAGGGTATGTACCAGTAGCTATGTGTTTGATCTCTCTCTCTCTCTCTCTCTCTCTCTCTCTCTCTCTCGTGTTCTTGAGGTGATACGATCTTGATGTATCGTGAGCTTTGCTATTATAGTTGGATCTTATGATGTTTCTCCCCCTCTACTCTCTTGTAATGGATTGAGTTTTCCCTTTGAAGTTATCTTATCGGACTGAGTCTTTAATGATTTGAGAACACTTGATGTATGTCTTGCCGTGCTTATCTATGGTGACAATGGGATATTCACGTGATTCACTTTATGTATGTTTTGGTGATCAACTTGCGGGTTCAGTGACCTTGTGAACTTATGCATAGGGGTTGGCACACATTTCGTCTTGACTCTCCGGTAGAAACTTTGGGGCACTCTTTGAAGTACTTTGTGTTGGTTGAATAGATGAATCTGAGATTGTCCGATGCATATCATATAATCATGCCCACGGATACTTGATGTGACAATGGAGTATCTAGGTGACATTTGGGTTTTGATTGATTTGTGTCTTAAGGTTTTATTCTAGTATGAACTCTATGATAGATCGAACGGAGAGAATAGCTTCATGTTATTTTACTACGGACTCTTGAATAGATAGATCACAAAGGATAACTTTGAGGTGGTTTCGTACCCTATCATAATCTGTTCGTTTGTTCTCCGCCATTAGTGACTTTGGAGTGACTCTTTGTTGCATGTTGAGGGATAGTTATATGATCCAAGTATGTTATTAGAGAGAACTTACACTAGTGAAAGTATGAACCTTAGGCCTTGTTTACTAGCATTGCAATATCGTTTACGCTCACTTTTATCACTTGTTACCTTGCTGTTTTTATAATTCCATATTACAAATACCTTTATCTGCCATCCATATTGCACTTGTATCACCATCTCTTCGCCGAACTAGTGCACCTATACAATATACCATTGATTTGGGTGTGTTGGGGACACAAGAGACTCTTTGTTATTTGGTTGCAGGGTTGTTTGAGAGAGACCATCTTCATCCTATGCCTCCCACGGATTGATAAACCTTAGGTCATCCACTTGAGAGAAATTTGCTACTGTCCTACAAACCTCTGCACTTGGAGGCCCAACAAAGTCTACAAGAAGAAGGTTGTGTAGTAGACATCACATGCCGATATCTTCCATAATCGGAAATGCCACCGCGCTCCCTTGAATAGTTGTACAAGCTCCTCCATACTTCCTAGTAGGGAGGCGGATGGCCATAAGGCCTTGGCGACACTATGCATTGCCTGCCGAGCTTGCTCGTGTAGTTGCGACAGCTCTTGTAGCAGATCGCCTGAGGATCCGGGCATCTCCTCTTCGGGACGGCCAGTCAGCATACCTACAGACATAACTCTGTCAGTTCCTTCCCTCGCCAAATTATGCAAAGGTAAGTTTGAATACATACTAAATATGCTGCCTTGCAGCCTCTTATTTTCCTTCACGGAGTCAGCCAGCTGGGCCCGAACATCTTTCAATTCTTCGCCCAAGTGAGTATTGGAATCCTGGAGTTGGTTTTTCTCCGCTCTGACCCGTCTAAGTATACGCTCGCCCGCGGCAAGCTGCCTTTTGGGATTTTATGCGCCCGCTTGTGTGGCTTCCGGTATTTGTCCCAGATTATCTGGCGATGCTGTCATTAGATATGCAACTGTGTTAACATTACTAGTACATATGATTATGTTTTTTCTTGATAGAGGGACACATTACCAGTTGAGGCCTTCTTGAATTCCTCTAGTTCGGCAGTTCCGGCTGCAAGCAGGGTCCGACATTGTTCTAGCTCTTGAGACAATAGGTTGTTCTTATCTGTGAACACCTATTCATACAATGATCCTTAAATCAGTTGTACCAACTGTTTCAAGTCTCAGGGGCTACTGATATACATAATTATCAGATTTTTACAAATGTGTACTTACCCGTATATCTTTCAAATACTAGTCTGTGGCCCTAGCAAGCCCATCATGAGCAGCTCGGATGTACGCATCACCCGAGTTGAAGGCATTGAAAGCCTCTTCTGAAAAACCAGGGTCGCGAAGTGCGGCCCGCCGACGCCGATGATTCATGGCGCTCTCCACTTTGGAATTTGTGACGAATACTCTATCCGAATCCTCTGTATAAGGACAATCCGGTGTCACTTCCGTGTTAGCCTCCGCCCTCGAGACAGGGTCTAGAATCCGGCTAGTAGAGGCATGACCGGCAGGATTCCCGGACACAGTCCGACGAATGTTCTTCCTACTAAAGACACAACGGATAGTGTCATACTTTAAGATGACAACCATGGAGCATGTTTAAAACCATACCTCTTCGATAACGGCTCGGCCATATTTCCATTTGCCTTTCTCTTCGATGGCCTGCCCGCCATAGGCACCACTTTCTGGCGAGTTTCCTCGGGTGTGGCATGGCGTGCCGATCGTCTTCCCTTTAGAGCATGAAATTGTGCGGTGGGTAAGGCGGAAGGGGTAAATCCTTTCGAAGGATAAGTCTCCTGATTACTTACATGTAAAGGAGGGAGGAGGTCGGGATAGTCAGCGATGATGGCCACTTCTGTGCCGTCACAGCTCGCCTGGTAAAACACCCCTTCCCCGAGCTCCACAAATATATCCGGATCCTCTTCGAATCCGGGGTCAAGGGCCCGGTTGTGGTCCTCTGGCTATGGTGCTGGGTTGTGGATCTCCCTGGTGATTTTCCGCCATTCCTGTTAAGAAGGGACGGATTAAATATTTATGAAAAATAACTCAGGGAATGAATAGAGTAGAGTAGTGGGATGGACACTCACCCAGCTGGGAGGGTTGTACATGGAAAATCCATCTCTAGGCTTAATGCGAAGAAACTCCTCTTTCTCCCCTTTGTATAATCCGGACAGTATTTTCGCCAAAGCGGTGGGGGTGTCCGGACCCTTTCGACCGCAGCGGGTGGCATCGTCTTCTCCATTGAAGTGCCACATGGGACGCCCTCGGTATTGGAGTGGCTGAACCCCTCGCATTATGGATATTGCCATAACCTCGATTATTGACAATCCAAATTGAGCGAGTGTCCTTATCTTGCTCATCAACTGATGGACCTCCATGCTATCTTCCTCCCTGAGGCTCCGGGGACGCCAGCTGAGGCGTTTCTTCAACGGAGCACTTGAAAATTCAGGAAGACCCATTCGGATTGGGTCAAGAAGGGAGACGTCCTCAATATAAAACCACTCGGAAGGCCATTCTTCGGATGCCTTCTTAGGTGTACCGGATAGGTATCCGGTCCCGGCGATGCGCCATATCTCGGCTCCGCCCACTTGGAATATTGATCCCTCTTGATTACGAGGGACGAGGCAAAACAACTTCTTCCATAACTCAAAATGGGTCTCACAACCCAGAAATAGCTTGCAAAGAGCGACATAACCTGCAATGTGCAGGATGTAGGCGGGTGTGAAGTTGTGCAGTTGGAGGCCATAGTACTCCAGAAGCCCTCGGAGGAACGGATGGATTGGAAATCCGACACCTCTCATTAAGTAGGGGACAAAGCATACTCGCTCCCCCCTGGATGGATTGGGAAACTTCTCCGCTTGCTCCCTGCCGTCAAAGGAAGCCAATCCGGCTCGAATGGGGACTAGATATGCAGGAGGAAGAAACCCCTGGGTCTGCAACTTCACCAATTGACCGTGGGATATGGAACACTTCACCCAATCACCTGGTTTGGAGCTGCGAGCGCTAGCCATGTGTTGGGGAACGTAGCAGAAATTCAAAATTTTCCTACGTGTCACCAAGATCTATCTATGTAGAAAACAACAACGAGGGGAAGGAGAGTGCATCTACATACCCTTGTAGATCGCTAAGCGGAAGCGTTCAAGAGAACGGGGTTGAAGGAGTCGTACTTGTCGTGATCCAAATCACCGGAGATCCTAGTGCCGAACGGACGGCACCTCCGTGTTCAACACACGTACAACTCGGTGATGTCTCCCATGCCTTGATCCAGCAAGGAGAGAGGGAGAGGTTGAGGAAGACTCCATCCAGCAGCAGCACAACGGCGTGGTGGTGGTGGAGGAGCGTGGCAATCCTGCAGGGCTTCGCCAAGCACCGCGGGGCTAGGAGGAGTACTTGGAAGAGGGGGAGGGCTGTGCCAGAACTTGGGTGTGCGGCTGCCCTCCCACCCCCCACATATATATAGGGGCAAAGGAGAGGGGGGCGGCCCCCTCAGATCCAATCTAAGGAGGGGGCGGCGGCCAGGGGGGTTGCCTTGCCCCCCAAGGCAAGGGGGGCGCCCCCCTTTAGGGTTTCTCCCAAGCCCTAGGCGCCTTGGGCCTTGGTGGGGGGCGCACCAGCCCACCTGGGGCTAGTCCCCTCCCACACTTGGCCCATGCAGCCCCTGGGGCCGGTGGCCCCACTTGGTGGACCCCCGTGACCCTCCCGGTGGTCCCGGTACATTACCGATAACACTCGGAACCTTTCCAGTGACCAAAACAGGACTTCCCATATATAAACCTTTACCTCCGAACCATTTTAGAACTCCTTGTGACGTCCGGGATCTCATCCGGGACTCCTAACAACATTCGGTAACCACATACAAACTTCCTTTATAACCCTAGCGTCATCGAACCTTAAGTGTGTAGACCCCATGGGTTCTAGAACCATGCAGACATGACCGAGACGTTCTTCGGTCAATAACCAACAGCAGGATCTGGATACCCATGTTGGCTCCCACATGTTCCACGATGATCTCATCGGATGAACCACGATGTCAAGGACTCAATCGATCCCGTATACAATTCCCTTTGTCTAGCAGTATTGTACTTACCCGAGATTCGATCGTCGGTATGCCGATACCTTGTTCAATCTCGTTACCGGCAAGTCTCTTTACTCGTTCCGTAACACATCATCCCGTGATCAACCCCTTGGTCACATTGTGCACATTATGATGATGTCCTACCGAGTGGGCCCAGAGATACCTCTCCATCAACCGCAGTGACAAATCCCAGTCTCGATTCGTGCCAACCCAACAGACACTTTCGGAGATACCTGTAGTGCACCTTTATAGTCACCCAGTTATGTTGTGACGTTTGGTACACCCAAAGCATTTCTATGATATCCGGGAGTTGCACAATCTCATGGTCTAAGGAAATGATACTTGACATTAGAAAAGCTTTAGCATACGAACTACGATCTTTGTGCTAGGCTTAGGATTGGGTCTTGTCCATCACATCATTCTCCTAATGATGTGATCCCATTATCAACGACATCCCATGTCCATGGTCAGGAAACCGTAACCATCTATTGATCAATGAGCTAGTCAACTAGAGGCTTACTAGGGACATGGTGTTGTCTATGTATCCACACATGTATATGAGTTTCCTTTCAATACAATTACAGCATGGATAATAAACGATTATCATGAACAAGGAAATATAATAATAATAACTAATTTATTATTGCCTCTAGGGCATATTTCCAACACCATGTTGGGGTGGTTTCTTCGGGCATGCTCCGATAATTCCTCGCTTGGGGGAGATGGTGTGGATTAGATATGAAGATCCACGTCTCTTTAAATAGACAATATACTCACATGGTTAGGGTGGCAAGTGTAAAAATGCCCCGACCTCTCACATTCGCTCGACACGTGGAAGCTAAAACCATGAAGGTGCAGAAGCCGATGAGCGTGACATTAAATGGGAAGCCGGACATTGCTCTCTAAAACAGGTACATGGGAGTATTCGGAGAAGGAACCCGCCTTGCAATGCCGAAGACAATCTGCGTGCCGGACTCATCGTCATTGAAGCCTGGTTCGGGGGCTACTGAGGGAGTCCTGGATTAAGGGGTCCTCGGACAGCCGGACTATATACATGGGCCGGACTGTTGGGCTATGAAGATACAAGATAGAAGACTTCGTCCCGTGTCCGGATGGGACTCTCCTTTGCGTGGAAGGCAAGCTTGGCGATTCGGATATGTAGATTCCTTTCTTTGTAACCGACCTTGTGTAACCCTGGCCCCCTCCGGTGTCTATATAAAGCGGAGGGATTAGTCCGTAGGACAAGGACAATCATAACCATAGTCTAGCTTCTAGGGTTTAGCCATTACGATCTCGTGGTAGATCAACTCTTGTAATACTCATATCATCAAGATCAATCAAGTAGGAAGTAGGGTATTATCTCCATAGAGAGGGCCCGAACCTGGGTAAACATTGTGTCCCCCGCCTCCTATTACCATTAGCCTTAGACACACAGTTCGGGACCCCCTACCTGAGATCCTCCGGCTTTGACACCAACACCCGTTAGGGTTTGACAGCCAGTGGGTCAAACCCCCTCTTTGCCGTCTGCGAGCAGACGATAAAAAGTTGGTTGATGGCAAAGCCTACCTTTGTCGTCCGCTGCCTCTTTGCCGTCTGCTTCTTTTCTGTCTGCTAGCGGACGACAAAGAGGGGGCAGACGGCAAATCTGCTGATTCCAGTAGTGGTGGTCGACTGAAGGAGAACTGTCGAACACATGTCGACACTTGGATGATGGCCCTTGAGTAGCTGTGTGTGTGTCAGGGTTTCATCTGCTCTTCCTCGCCCCCCTTGTAATATCTTGTGTGGCGTCTTGGTTGATGCTTGTAATCATCGGGGTTCTCCTACCCTCTGGTTAATATATTCAGGTGGGGGAAACTCTCCCCCCGGTGAAAATTCGAAAAAAAAGTTCCATGATCGCAATGCAAAGTCGGTAGGTCATCGATGGTACACCATTCAACGCGAGTTCAACAAGCTACACATATACACAAAATACAAAACCGGTGGCCAAATGGCGTGTCACTCCTCAAACTGATAAGTTTTGCTTTTGTGTTGCTCTATGTGTTGGTAATTGGATTGATTGGCTCTATGTCGCAACTTGTTGATCATTTTGTTCTCCTGCTTTGCTAGCCAAACCAGCCCTCCACCTTGTACCACAAGACCAAGGGCAAACCATTCATGTTGATGCATTGTTGCTTCAAGTTAAATGGACAAAGAAAATGTGTAGCTATAGCCCATTCCTCCAAGGCTACCAACGCCAACGCTGATGTCGACAATGATGTTGATCCAACCATCGGAGGGCTTGCACGGATCAAGCGCGTGGCTAGGTCGAGAGGGAGGAAACGGAAGACCAACAAGGATAAGCGAGACTGGGTGGCGGCCAAGATATCAGACAAGTTCAATGACATCATGGCAAAGAAGGTGGAGGCATGTGCCTAGTCCAATAAGATGAAGGAGGAAGAGAAGGCGGAAGGATTGACATGTTCATGGAGATGCAAAAGAAGAATCTTAAATTCGAGGAGAGGAAGCTTGATACAAAGGCTGCTTCCGAAAAGCAAAAGTTGTTGTTTGTGAAGGTTGAGGACTTGAATCCCGATGCGACGAAGTTTGTTCAAGACTTCCATGCTACCATGCACAAACGCTTTGCACAAAAGAATAGTGAAAAAAGCCAAAAATTGAGGTCTTTGGTATTGACAACCGGGACGGAAGGCTTTTGGAATCGATGAATGTAAAAAAAAATATTAGACATCCCATGCTTTTGTAGAAGTGACATTTGTTTACAACTATTAATTATATGGTGAAACTGGTATTGATCTAGATAAATTTGTCAAAGGAAGGAGGCCGGACAAGAACGAACATTTGATGATCACATTTCGATGGCCTTCGTCTGACCGGATGTTCATTGGCATGAACATTTGATAACATCGATTTGATTATCTGAATTAGAAATGCCCTAAGCATGTATAATACCATGTCCTCAGCTTGTTTAGTACTCCCTATATAAACTAATATAAGGCGTTTTAGGTCTTTATACTCTAGTGACCTAAAACAATATTCCCTCCGTCCCGTAATATAAGATGAGTTTGCAAACTAATATAGCTTGCAAAAATGCCTTATATTATAGGAGCGGAGGGAGTAACTACCAAGCACGGCCACCTGTCTACAAAGCAACTTGGCGGTGTAGGGCTTCACTGGACGATTAACGAGGGGGTCTCATGTATGCAACCTGTGAAATAAACACACGGGGTGACAAGACAAACCAGGCGACAATTATTCGTTGGCAACACCTAGCCAGTTGGTGTGGTCACGGCGCGCTCGCCACTGGACCGGGGTTGCCGGGTCGGTCATGCAGAAAATGGTGCAAACCCGAGAATGGAATGAAATCTCCCCGTTTATTAATGCAAAGCTTGTCCACTATGAAAACGTCTGACTTCATTAATTTCAAGATGATGTGCTAGCAAAGTGTTTCGAAGACTCATGGGATAGAAAGTGCGTGCGTGCGTGTGTTCATAGGAAAGTTAATTTTATGCGTGTGTATATGAGCTGTACTGTGTTAAATAAGAAGAAAAATACTCGTTGGGAGCTCGGGGTGCATATGCATGCGGCCGCGGCTTCAGTTATCGTTTTTGGCTGCAACCTTGCGGCCACGCGTCGGTTGAAAAACAGCCGGCGGCCCCGGGCGAAAGGAGTTCGGTGTAGGCTTTGTTTGTGCGTGTGGACGTGCGTAGGGCAGACCTGGCATGGGCAGCCCGCACTCTTCTTTTTACGATGGGACCAGGAGTATGCATGTACACGTATGTTTTTTTTCCGGGAAAACCAGAGAGCTTTATTCATATAAAGGCACTCTTAGGACAGTCAGCCAAAAGGCTGGTCACCAAAAAGGCTGGAGTCTCATCAAGCAGCTATCGGTCACATTCAGAGTGCAAGCGCGCTTTGCACACCGATGCGCCAGAATATTAGCTGACCTAGATACATGCTGAATATCAAATGAAGTAAAATTATTACACAGCTCTCCTATCTCTAACAATAAAGGAGACACAATTAACCGAGAATTTTGCCGAGTGTTCCAGAGCGTCACCATCTCCAAGCAATCAGTTTCCATGACCACATGTGAGAATCCTCAAAGTGAAGCGAAACGAGCTACATCTCGTAGTGATAAACCCTCCATGATCAAGGGATCAGAAATACCCAAATATGGCTTGCACCATGCTCCCAGGAGCGCCGAAGAGGATCTAGCCACCCCTCCCGCACCGCCTCTGCCATCTGCTAGGTTTAAGGCACCGTCCGTGGAGATCTTGACGAGTCCCTCATCAGGTGGTCTCCAACCGAAACCAGGCAGGATCATCGCATCTCGACGTGGAAGATGAAGGAGGGCAATCGCCTCCTTGGTAGCCCTGATCGTCGCCGTAGGATCCTTCCCCTCTTCACCGTGCTTGATCCGGTTCCAGGAGTGCCAGATAGACCACATTATTGTTGTGATCTTGGCGCGGTCGTCATCAGTAAACTGAGGATCACATGTGATATCCCGCGCCCATGAGTCTGGATGAAGACGAGGCAATCTGAGGCCAAACCACGCATACGCTTCTTCCCAGAAGCATTTTGCATGTGAACAATGTACGAGTGCATGCTCCAGATTCTCGTCCATAGCCAAACAAACTTTGCATCCACGAATCTCCGCAATATGTCGATAGTTAAGAGTGAACTCATCTGGGAGAATACCACGAAGAACCCTCCACCAGAACACTCTAACCTTCGGGATGACATTCAATTTCCATAGGGATTTCCACAACTGTGTATCTTCCTCTGAGTTCCCAGTAGCCGTCCCTTCCTCTAGAGCAACTCGCTCTTTCTGAGTCACGAGAGCACGGTACGCCGACTTCACAATGTAGTTCCCCGATCGTTCGAATGCCCATGCAAGAAAATCATCTCCTCCTCCTTGCCGAATAGGGATGTTCAATATTGCTTTAGCATCCAGAGCAATGAAAGTATGACGAACAAGTTCTTGTCTCCACGACCAATTAGATGGATCAATAAGCTCTGACACACGCTCAACTGTCGTATGTTGTGGCCGAAAAATAGGAGACATGGATATTGTACCTGGAATCCACTTGTCATTCCAAACCGAAATGGAGGAGCCATCGCCCACGCGGGAAATCAGTCCCGATCGTAGGGCCTCCCTCCCGGCCATGATCGCCCTTCAAGTGGCCGACGCCGACTTGGGTACAGTAGCCTGCATGAAGTCAGTATCGGGAAAGTAGCGGCCTTTCAAAACTCTTGCACAAAGGGAATTGGGGTTTGTGATGAACCTCCACCTGTGTTTGCCCAACATAGCAAGATTGAACATATGAGGGTCTCGGAAACCCATACCACCCTTGCACTTAGGTGTAGATAGCTCCTTCCAAGACACCCAATGCAATGATTTCTTGTCAAGAGAGCTACTCCAAAAGTACTTAGCCATTGGTGAAGTAAGACTCTTACAAACTTTCTTGGTCAAAAGAAAAGTGCTATTGGATAAATAGGTATAGATTGGACGACCGATTTGAGAAGAGTCTCCCGGCCTGCACATGTCAAAAATTTCTCCGACCATCCTTGTATTTTCCCACGAGCTCTTTCGCTGATATGATCAAATGTGCCACTTGTGATCCTACCCACAGCAGTAGGTAGCCCCGGGTATTTCTCGCTGAATGCTTGCACATGGATATTCAGTGTTGCTTGCATAACCTGTCTCAGCAAATCAGGAGCGTTGGAGCTGAAATATATGGAGCTTTTGTCACGATTAACACTTTGGCCCGAGGCCTCTCCATAGATCCTAAGAATCTCATTAAGTCTGAGAGCACTTGGGTTGCATGCGCTGATGAAGACCAGACTATCATCTGCAAACACTAAATGTGTGACCCATGGTAATCTATAACTCACCCTCACACCCCTGTCTATAGTTATCCCATTGTAGTATTTTAACAATGAGGAATATCCTGCTGCACAAAGCAGGAAAAGGTATGGTGAAACTGGGTCTCCTTGTCGGAATCCTCTGGTTGGTGTGAAGTATGGTAACAGCTCACTGTTGACACGCACCGAGAACTGAACCGAGGAGACACACTTCATTATCAATCTAACGAGCCAAGCAAAGAACTTGACTTCGGTGGGGCCCAAGGTTGCTTGGCTCGCACTGTAAGATAGAATTTGGACTGCCGATAGACTGGCTACACTAGTAGAAAAAGGGTCTTTCGTCCCGGTTCATGAGGGCCGTTAGTCCCGGTTCTTGAACCGGGACTAATAGGTCATTACTAATGACCTTGGCCTTTAGTCCCGGTTCTTACACGAACCGGGACAGATGGGCCTCCACGTGGCCGATGCGGTGAGCCCAGGCAGGAGGCCCTTTGGTCCCGGTTGGTACATAAACCAGGACCAAAAGGCATCCACGCGTCAGCAGCTGGCTGGAGCTGAGGTTTTTTTTTTGAAACTGGCTGGTTTAGGGGTTTTGGGGGTTAATTTAGGTTGTTATTAGCTAGCTAATAGAGAGAAGTGCCCTCTCTTATATCTTCGTGCTTGGTTTACCAACGCTACTGCTATGTTCATTTCACCCGCTGATATATAATAACTCTTCATGCTTGCATCATACATCATCATATATAATAACAAGTCCTACTAATCATGCATCATCATACAACTTCTACTCGTTATTAATAACAAGTCATACGATCATCATACTCATAGTCCTCGAACCCAACCCTACATAATTGTTCTTAGCACATGATCATCAGTATCAGGTAGGAAACACACTTAAGATAAACTAGCTTAAAACAATATAGACCCTGACTCCCATTATGAAGAATGGAGATCATCCTGTCTCCAATTCTTGCGCTTCGCTTCCTTTTGCTTCCAAGAAGCTCCTTACGACTGTCCATACATTTTTTCCATTCTTTGATTGTCATGTGTCCACCTCTTTTACAAATTCGGTATGGACAGTTGAGATTCGTAGGACGACCTGGTTATATGTTCAAAATATCAAGGCGACCGTGCGTATACATCAGATGAGGCACACAATGGAATTATCTGTTGAAAAACATAGTAATAACTTCGTAGTTAGCAATGGTGTACTAGTTTTAGAAGTATGCAAAAAGATGCACGGATGTCGTAATAGTAAAAAAAATCTTACCAGGGTATATCCATGGTAGTTACCGTAGTTCAACAAATGCACTAGTGGCACGTATTGACCATAATGTTGAGGAGTTCGATTGTAGATATTGTAATTCTCAAGATCAGTATAAAATGCGATCAGATGATTTTTCTCCTTATAAGTTAACTCGGAACCATCGGTGTAGTCGGTTTTGTCTACCATCTTCCGCACATTCTTTGAAGAATGAAAATAAGTTGTCAATGGAGATAAGCTGTCAACTATTTTGAAATAAACAATATAAATTACTTAATAACTATGTTTGAGAAGCTCACGTGGGGGAAGAACTGGAAGTGTATCAACAAGGACCCAAATGTCCATATTTTCTTGCTCGATTGTAGGATCACCGACATCCATGGTGACAAGCATACCCTCATCAAAACCATACATCTTGCAAAGTGCTTCCCAATTTTTGCAACCAAAATGGGTTACACTCGCAGAATTGTACAGCTTTACTTCAAAATCCACACCATGATGGGTCCTTAGGTGAATTTTTTTGGTTTCCATACTTTCATGGTCTTCAAAACCCATCCTCTCCAAGACATAGCGTCTTGCATAGCATGGGATAAGCTAGTCGAATTGGAAAAAAAATGAAAAATACACGTTAAAATAGTTGAAGTCATGCTTAATTACGAAAAAACTATTGTCGTCGTTGCGTACTGTTTCAACATCGAAGGTCTCCTCGAGCTTAATGCTGAAGCACTGATCTTCGTCCAGCTCAAGGAACCTGTCGCACATACCTCGGTCGTCGTGGCACCAGTCGCACTCCCCCGGGCGGTTTTCATCGTCCGAGTACGACATTTCCGGCCTATGTTCATAATTCAAATATTAAATTTGTACAATTAAATATATGTACTAAAAAACCTAAATTAGATCATTTATATTAATCACGGGTTGACTATCGGTGATGGTAGCTCCTTCTTTCATTCCCGAGTGCATTATTACACGGGAATGAAGGAGAAGCTACCCCCATGACGGCGTGGATGATGGAGGGGGCTCCTAGATTTCTGCATAGTGCTCTCCAATTTTAGCATTCAAAGTAGGAGTACTTTTCCAATATGAGCATTCAATAAGAAAAACCAAATCGTAAAATAAAGTAGTATTCAAATTAGCATGCATACAATAATAAGCAAAAGTACATCATCTCTTGTGTCCATACATCGTCGAATATTATCACTAATACTCCTTGAATACTATCATACATATAACATCGCTAATACAGCTAGAACCGTCGCGCCCGACGGGTATCATCGCGGGCGGTCGACACCCAAAGATAAGGAACCATCACAAGATCATAACTCCAGTGAGATCCCTGAAGAACTTGCCATGTATTGTCGAACCTGCCCTCTAACGCAACCATGTAGCGATGGACGTGCTCGTCCTCCTCGCTGACACGGTGACGTACCACCTCCGCGGTGTCCGAAAGCCTCGGCACCGTCACTGGCCCACGCGACCGCCACCAAACAAGGATCGGCTCAACAACGGGCTGGCTCCTCACCAACCTACGCCCCCCGGAAGGTAGGACCTCCCAATACCAGCCCGGCGGAACCCAGTCCCGGACATGGCCCCGATCAAGCAAGCATCCACCGCCGAGTCGACGATGAGGATGCGGGATAGGCATCGTCGACGTCGATGCGGGAACTACTTCTATATATATAATAAAATAAAGTAGTTTTATTAAATCAACTACTAAGCACTTACTATAAATAAATAAAGTGGTACTTACTAAACATAAACTACTTCTATAGTAAAATAATGTAGTTTATTAAATCAACTAGTTCAACTATATATTAAGCACTTACTATAAATAAATAAAGTGGTACTATACTAAAAATAAACTAGTTTAACTAGGTCTATTATTTTTCTAACTAATTATATTAAACACTTTCTCTTCTTATTTTCCTTTTTCCTCTCCTGCTTTTTCTTCTAAATATGAACATATACATAAATGACTTTGATCATACACAATTTTCCTATACATACACAATCTGAACATATACATAAATTGACAAAGAAAATTCTATGAACAAAAAAATTATTAAAATTTTATGAACAAAATTATAACAGAAAAAATCATAAAAATTTCTATGAACAGAAAAAAATCATAAAAAATTGACACATTCGATCTTTGCATATATATGAACATACAAACACGCATATTCAACAATAATATCACCCAAAAAATCTATCAATAGAAAAAAAAATCTAACACAGTATGAAGAAATTACATAATATGAAAAAAAATCTAACAAAAAAATCTACGAACAAAATCTAACTCAATTAAGTACACATCTAAATTAACTACACATCTAATTAAACCTATGAAAAAAATCTAACAAAAAAATCTATGAACAAAATCTAACTCAATTAACTACACATCTAAATTAACTACACATCTAATTAAACCTATGAAAAAAATCTATGAACAAATTAAATCTAGCTCACCGGATGGAGATGGCGTGAGGGGCGCGGCGAGGGAGACGGGCAGGGGACGGCGACGGCGACGGTGCATGAGGGGCGGCGCGGCGATGGGCGATGGTGAGGGGCGGCGCGGCGACGGGCGACGAGCGAAGCAGGGGCCGGCGGCGTCGCGGGGCATGGGGCGCAGGGAGGCGACGACGTCGGGGCGGTGCGGGACGGCGTCGGGACGGCGCGGGGCGGCGCGGG
>NC_041387.1:632926786-632975731 GCF_002162155.2 Triticum dicoccoides
AAAAACTGAATGAAATTTTGACGAGTCCCAGTTATATAGACAAAGCATTGCTCCCGGTTCGTGAGACAAACCAGGATGAATGCGACCTTTAGTCCTGGTTGGTGGCACCAACCGGGACCAAAGGCCTCTTTTCAGCAGCCCAAAGGGCGGGAAGTAGAGGTCTTTGGTCCCGGTTGGTGGCACCAACCGGGACTAAGGGGGGGGGGCATTGGTACCGGTTGGTGCCACCAACCGGTACCAATGCATACCTTTAGTCCTGGTTGGCGGCACGAACCAGGACTAAAGGCCTTGTGCTGCCCGCATCGCGGCAAGAAAGTTTAGTCCCACCTCGCTAGTTGAGGGAGCTCGAGAGTGGTTTATAAGCCCCACTCTCGCTACCCTCTTGAGCTCCACTCAAATGCAAGCTTTCGAGCCTAAACACACTGTATCTGCATGTGGGCCTGTTGGGCCTTCTGCAGGCCTGAATCCTGGCCCAACTAGCTAGGTTTCTAGTCGTATTCAGGCCGTGGTGGCCTAGTAGGTGGCATTGTTTTAATTTTTTTTCCAGTTTTTTTGTTTTCTTTGTTGCTTTATTTTTTTATTTTTTATAGTTTATTTTATTTTGTTTCTACATATTTATTTTATAAAAGTTTATTTTATTTTATTTTATTTTGTTTCTATTTATTTTATTTTATTTTGTTTCTACTTATTTATAAAAGTTTACTTTGTTTATACTTATTTATTTTATTTTCTTTTTTCCTTTTTGTATTTATTTTATGAAAATTCTTTTTGCTTTTAATGTTTTTCACATAAACTATTTTGATAATTCTTTCTACTTATTTATAAAAGTTTATTATGTTTCTACTTATATATTTTATTAGAGTTTATTTTATTTTATTTGGTTTCTACTTACATCATCAATTGAAAAGCATTTCAAATGAACTCTGAAAAGGTTGAAAGTTGGCATGGTATCATCATTTCACCCACATAGCATGTGCTAAAAAGTTGAGAGGGTTATTTTTCATGCATTTACTGATTATTTTAAGCTATTAGACCCTGACATTGAAAAGAATTTCAAATGAACTCTGAAAAGGTTGGAAGTTGGCATGGTACCATCATTTCATCCACATAGCATGTGCAAGAAAGTTGAGTGGGTTACGGCAAAAACTGGATGCACTTCATGTACAAAACGGACAATCTTTTTCGAAGTATCAGGATTTCATACGGAAACTTGTCTGTTACAATAGGCATTTCAAATGAACTACGAAAAGGTTGAAAGTTGGCATGGTATCATCATAATAGTTGTGGACAAAGTCTTCACTTTTTCTTCGCTTGTGTCTGTCGGTGTTCTGGGAACGGGGGTCCCCAGACTTGCCTGCCTGCGGCGTGGCTCAAGCAGTGCCCTAGTGCGGCCCACCTTCATCAGCTCAAGTTCAAGACCCTCGCGAGGGGCCAAACCTCGCGGGGCAGATGACAGGAAGCTTCCTTAGGAGCAGCCTCGTCAGGCAGGTTCGCGAGGAGGCGGAGAGATCAAGGCAGGGGTACCTCGCGAGGTGCCCGTGACGCAAGCCATGACGATCGAGGCCGGGCGGGCGCCAGGCGGGCGCCAGCCTGCCCAGTGTCCTTGTTTCCCCTTTGGTGCAAAGGGAGCAAGCATAGGACAAGGCATCAGGAAAAGGCTACCATTTCGGTGTAACAAGACCAAGACCAGCAGAGCGGCAGGATGGAGGTCACCATGGAGCCCAAGACGGCGTCATCATCAGAGTCTTTGGCAGTCAAAGACCAACTTTAGTCAGGATAAATGTACTAGATGTTCCCCTTCAAAATGGCCAATTGTTGGTGCCCTTCCCGCTCAATATTTGGGAAGAGGTCCAGGGCCTCTCTCTCTATATATAGGGCTAGCCACCATAGTATAGAGGCATCTGGAATCAACCCCTCCAAAGGACAACACCACCACAAGAACATCCCTCGCGAGGTTGTTCTTCCTTTGTACTGTTCATCATCAGCCCCTGAGGCAAACCACCACATCACAAACTAGAGTAGGATATTACACCACAACGATGGCCCGAACTAGTATAAACCTTGTGTCCCTTGTGTTGTTCATCGTGTAGCGTAGATTCCTTGCGGGGCTTCGAGACGTGAGTCGGTAGGGGAGAGACCGCAGAGTTCGAACCTCAAGGTTCTGCCGGAACCCGAAATCCGACATTTGGCGCGCTAGGTAGGGGTGCGCCAGAGCTCTCCCCGTCGGCAGCCCGTTCTCATCGACCTTGTGCTTCTCCCTCATGGTCGGCAATGCGCCGCTCGCTCTAGCAGCGGAGGCCAGCCCTAGGCCCCGGGGGCTCCGGGCTCTACCCCCGCCTTGCGACAGGTGCGGTGGCCGAACAAGTTCAAGCCAGAGATGCCGCCACACTATGATGGCATGACAGATCCGCCAGCTTTCTTGCTGGCATATGAGGAGGCCATCCTCAAGACCGGAGGCGATGGCCGGGTCATGGCCAACTGGCTGCCCATGGCGCTCACCGGTGTCCCACACATGTGGTTGCTCCATCTGCCAGCGTCTTCAGTAGACTCCTGGGAGGCACTGCGCGGCCTCTTCCTCGCCCATCACGCGACCCCAGTGCTCCCGGTCATCGCGGCACTCCTAGGGGGCTTGCAAGCACCACCCATGAGTCGCCACATCAAGTCGTTCATCCGGCAGGTCAGCGCTGCCCACACACGCCGCCCAGCTCCTCCAGGATGGGCGTCACCCAAGGCCGACTTGACCTTAAGCTTGGACGATCACCCCGCCAATGCCGCTTGCTCGGGCGCACTTCCGATGTTGTATACTCCTACTATCTGCCAGGTGGCCGTCCCCAGGACCCTCGTCGACGGTGGAGCCGACCTCAATGTGCTCTTGATCGAGGCCTTCAGCCTCCTTCACGTGCCGCCGGAGCGACTCCAGCCCAGCTAGCCCTTTTCGGGCGTCGGCGGCAGCCCCAGCGGCTCTCTGGGGCAGATCCGCCTCCCGGTGATGTTCGGCACCCAAGCCAACTTCCACACAGAGCTGGTCAACTTCGACGTCGACCGCATCGGCCTCCCATAGAACGCCATCCTCGGCTACCCAGCTTTGGCCCAGTTCATGGAAGCAACCCACCCGGCTTACAACCTGATGAAGATGCCCGGGAGCAGTGGTGTCCTCACCATAGCCGGAGATGCAAAGGATGCCCTGCAGGCACTCAAGCTCGCCTTAAGACAGCCGTAGCAGCACAGCCCGCCAGCGCCGATCCCCTCAAGGCTAAGGGGGCTGTGCCCACCAAGAAGAAGTAGCTGTTCACCCAAGACAAGGCAGAAACCAAGCAAATACCAGTCGACGAGGAAGGGTCCTCTGGTGCCACCTTCACCATAGGCGCCAATCTAGATCCCAAGCAAGAGGAGACCCTGGTGAAGTTCCTGCACGCAAACAAGGAGGTGTTCGCGTGGGAGCCCAAACAGCTGGCAGGGGTCCCCAGGCAGGTGATCGAACACCACCTGAACGTATGTCCCAACGTACGCCCTGTGAAGCAAAAGGCGAGACGGCAGTCCACCGAGAAGCAAGCTTTCATCATCTAAGAGACCCGCAAGTTGGAGGCCGCGGGAGTCATTCGCGAGGTTCGATACCCGGAGTGGCTGGCGAACCCTATCGTTGTGCCGAAGAAAGGGGGGAAGGACCGCATGTGCGTCGATTTTACCAACCTCAACAAGGCCTGCCCATAGGATCCGTTCTAGCTCCCCTGCATCGACCAGATCGTCGACTCTACCGCTGAGTGCGACCGGTTGTGCTTCTTAGATGCCTTCTGAGGCTATCACCAAATCAAGATGGCAGTCGAAGATGTGGAGAAGACGGCTTTTCTGACCCCGTGCGGGGTGTATTGTTACACCTGCATGCCATTCGGATTGCGCAACGCGAGCGCAACCTTCTAGCGGCTGATGCACATCGCATTAGGTCGGCACCTCGGGAGGAATGCTGAGGCGTATGTCGATGACATAGTGGTAAAGTCTCGGGAGGCGAAGACCTTGATACAAGACATGGAAGAAACCTTCACGAGCCTGCGTGAAGTGGACTTGCGGCTCAACCCGGAGAAGTGCATGTTCGGTGTACCCTCTGGCAAGCTCCTGGGTTTCCTCGTGTCCCACAGGGGGATCGAGGCTAACCCAGAGAAGGTCAAGGCAATTGAAGACATGAGTCCGCTGCAAACTCTCAGGGAAATGCAGAAGCTTGCCGGGCGGGTAACTGCGCTAGGGCGCTTCATCTCCAAGCTAGGGGAATGCGCTCTGCCCTTCTTTAAGCTAATGATGAAGAAGGGCCCGTTCGAATTGACTCAAGAGGCCGACGAAGCATTTCAATACCTCAAGAAGTACCTGACCAGCCCTCCCGTGATGGTAGCGCCGCGCCCACAGGAGCCCCTGGTGCTTTATCTCGCCGCCACACCATACTCCGCCAGCGCCGCTGTGGTGGCCGTCCGAGATGAACGCCGGGCCAAGACTGCACCAGTTGCGGCAATCCCAGGGCAGGAAGGCCCCTCGAGGGTCACGCCCTCAGCAGATACAAGCCAGCCTCAGCAAGGAGTCGCCCTCGCGGCTAAGGAGGCTCCACCAGTTTGTCGAGAGCTGGGGACTCTTGCACCTCAGGAGGCGCCCGATTCCCCGGAGGGTGCGGAACCCGTTGCTGCGCCCGCCCTCGTCGAGCATCCCTTGTACTTCCTCAGCACAGTGCTGAGGGACGCAAGGGCACGGTACCCCATGCCTCAGAAGCTCCTTCTCGCGCTGTTAGTGGCCTCACAGAAGCTACGACACTACTTCCAGGGTCATCCAATCAAGGTCGTCTCAACATACCCGCTGGAAAGGGTGCTCAGGAGTCCCAACTCAGCAGGAAGGATTGCTGAATGGAACATCGAAGTACAAGCATTTCAGTTGGAGTTCAACACGACTAGGGTCGTTAAGGGGGCTGCACTGGCAGATTTTGTAGTGGAATGGACAGAGGCGCCAGGGCTTTAGGCAGGCGAGGACCGTTCGCTCTCCCCAGGAAGTGAGGTGCCGGACGACTGGATTATGTACTTCGATGGAGCTTTCTCGCGACATGGCGCGGGGGCCGGAGCAGTGCTCATATCCCCCACTCAGGACAGGCTCTACTACGCCGTGCAACTCTGTTTCCAGCATGCGGAAAAGGTGTCCAACAATATAGCAGAATACGAGGGGCTGATAGCAGGCCTGAAAGCTGCGGTGGCCCTGGGGGTGAAGCGCCTCGTCATCAAGGGTGATTCCCAACTCCTCGTCAACTTCTCCAACAAGGTGTATGAGCCGAAGGACGAGCACATGGAGGCTTATCTAGCAGAGGTTCACAAAATTGAGAAGCAGTTTTGGGGTTTGGAGTTGCAGCATGTGCCACGCGGCACCAATCAGGAAGCTGACGACATCGCAAAAAGGGCATCCAGACGGCTGCCTCAGGAGCCCGGAGTCTTCGAAGAGAGGCTGTTTAAGCCCTCGGCGGTGCCACCACCGTCGGGCGGAGCGCAACCTCAGGAGGAGCTCCCCCAACCGCATGCCTCGGGAGCCCCGGCCTATGGACCGACCTCGGAAGCATGCTTGCTCCTGGCGCTGGAGCCTCAGGAGGGGTGTTGGACTGTGGAACTCAAGAGCTAATTAACGAAAGGGACTCTGCCGGAGAAGGAGGAAGACGCAGAACGCGTGGCACGGCAAGCCACAGCATACTACATTCAAGATGGAGAGCTTTACCAGAAGCGGCCGAATGATGTGTCCCTAGGTTGCATTTCCAGGGAACGGGGGAAGGAGCTGTTGGCAGACATACACAGTGGAGACTGTGGGCACCACTCCTCATCACGAACCCTCTTTGGCAAGGCGTTCCGCAGCGGGTTCTACTGGCCCACGGCACTCAACGACACCGTCGAGCTGGTGAAGGCATGTGAAGCCTTCCAATTCCACGCCAAGCAGATCCATCAGCCAGCTCAGGGCCTCCAGACCATACCCCTCTCATGGCCATTTGCGGTTTGGGGGCTGGACATTCTGGGCCCGTTCCCACGGGCGCCAGGGGACTATCGCTACCTCTATGTTGACGTCAACAAATTCACCAATTGGGCTGAGGTGGAAGCTGTCCGCACCATCCCAGCAGGCTCCACAGTCAAGTTCATCAAGGGCCTCGTGAGCCGATTCGGGGTGCCTAATCGCATCATCACCGACAACGGTTCGCAGTTCACCAGCAATCTCTTTTAACACATATTGTGCTAATCTTGGAACACATATATGCTACGCTTCAGTGGCACATCCTCGAAGCAACGGCCAGGCTGAGCGAGCCAACGCGGAGGTCCTGAAGGGCCTCAAGACCAGGACATTCAAGAAGAAGCTGGAGGCCTGCGGCAGGGGCTGGTGTGACGAGCTCTAGTCTGTGCTGTGGTCTATCCGCACGACCGCAACCAAGTCAACTGGAGAAACCCCATTCTTCCTCGTCTACGGAGCTGAAGCCGTCCTCCATCACGAGGTCAAGCGTCGCTCCGCGCGGGTCCTGGCGTTTGACGAGGCGCAATAGGACGCCATGCGGAGGGCAGATCTCGTACTGGGGGAGGAACACCGTCGAGAGGCCGCGCTGCGGGCGGCAAGATATCAACAGGCGCTGCGACGATACCACTGCCGCAACATCCGCCCCAGAACTCTCGAGGTAGGGGACCTCGTGCTCAGATGGGTCCTCTCTAGGGAAGGGTTGCACAAGCTCTCTCCCATGTGGGAGGTCCATTCAAGGTTGTTCATGTTTCCAGGCCTGGCTCCGCGCACTTAGAGACCCAGGAGGGGGTGCCCGTCCCGAACGCGTGAAACATTCAACACCTCCGGAGGTTCTACCTTTGAGCGAGGCCCAGTGCCTATGGAAAAGGCCCGGAGCCTATGAAGAAGGCCAATGCCTATGAAGCTTGCCGCTTTGGGAAAAGGCCTAGTGCCTGTGAAGAAGGCCAATGCCTGTGAAGCTCGCCCCCCCTCCACCCCTCAAGAAAAGGCCCGGTTCCTGTGAAGAAGGCCAATGCCTGTGAAGCTCGTCGCCCGTGACACTCTCACGTAATAATGAGTGGGGCTGTACACGCCCCGGAGTCTCCGGAGTGCTGCCCCTGGGCCTCGGGGGCTCCAGCCCACGCCCAGTGGCAGCACTTAGCTCCGCGCTGTTGAGAAGACGTCGAAGACTAGATTAGGTGCCGGACGCGGCTTTTCATTTCCTTTCTAGAGTTGGTTAGTTTTTCTTAGTTTGAAGCTTTAGTTGGAGTTGCTTTCAGTGTTGTGCGGCGCCCAGTCCATGTTTTCCGTCTTTGCCCTTCGCTTGAACCTGCTTCACTTTCGTAACCCTCGTGAGGGAGGCTGCGCGGGCACCCTCGCGAGGGTTACGAAAGGAAAGCAGGTTCAAGCGAAGGGCAAAGACGGAAAACACGGACTGGGCGCCGCACAACACTAAAAGCAACTCCAACTAAACCTTCAAACTAAGAAAAACTAACCAACTGTAGAAAGGAAATGAAAAGCCGCGTCCGGCACCGGCGCGGGCACCCTCGCGAGCGTCACTTGGTTTGATTTCGTGGGATTCCTCGACCTAAGTTCACAGCGGAAGCACCCCTCCCAGTCAATGCCTCACGGGCATCATGACGCGAACGCTGGGCCCGAGCTGGTCACCCCAGCGGCCGGGGACTGAAACCTAACCCTCCGGCAAGTTTCTTTTGCAGGACCCGAGACCCATGGCAAGGCCTCTGGCCGGAGCCTCCCGAGGCTGGCGCCGCAATAAGCCCCTCCCACTGAGCTAAGTTGTTCCTACGCATGAACACGCGGCACCATAGCACGGCACAAAAATAATAGGAGTAGCATGATAATTAAAAGCAATAGTGTAGCACGCCCCCGCAGGGCTCCATACTTCTCTCTCTATGCAGATAAAGCAAAATAGGCGTGGCTCGACTGGCCACAGCCCGAAGAAGAAGATCTGCGTCACCCTCCGGAGCTCAAGCGGTCTCCTCTTCATGCTTCACCTGGGTGCGGCAGTGGGACGATCCACCTCCCCCCTCGAAGCGAGCACGACGGCGCGGTGGCTGGTCACGGCCGCCGCTGGAGGAGCTGCCGTCGGAAGGTGAGTCGCCAAAGCTTGGGGAGCTGCGGGCGCCACAGGGCGCATGCCCGACCTCGTCTTCGCCATTGCCGTCGCCAAGGACGAGCAGTCGGTGGTCGTCGTCACCTTTGGGGCAGCACCCAGCGCGGCGGCCATCTCTGCCGAACACCCTCACGAAGAGGGTGGCGTCTCCGTCGAACTTGAAGTGGAGAGTGCATCGCTGGCTGATAACCCACAAGTGTAGGGGATCGCAATAGCTTTCAAGGGTGAAGTACAACCCAAATTTATTGATTCGACACAAGGGGAGCCAAAGAATATTCTTGAGTATTAGCAGTTGAGTTGTGAATTCAACCACACCTGGATAACTTAGTATCTGCAGCAAAGTGTTTAGTAGCAAAAGTGGTATGATAATGATGGTAACAGTAGCAAAAGTAAAGATAAATGTTTTTGGGTTTTTGTAGTAGTTGTAACAGTAGCAACGGAAAAGTAAATAAGCGGACAACAATATATGAAAAGCTCGTAGGCAATGGATCAGTGATGGATAATTATGCCGGATGCAATTCCTCATGCAATAGTTATAACATAGGGTGATATAGAACTAGCTGCAATTCATCAATGTTGTAGGCATGTATTCCGTAAATAGTCATACGTGCTTATGGAAAAGAACTTGTATGACATCTTTTGTCCTACCCTCCTGTTGCAGCGGGGTCCTTACGGAAACTAACGGATATTAAGGCCTCCTTTTAATAGAGAACCGGACCAGAGCATTAACACATGGTGAACACATGAACTCCTCAAACTACGGTCATCACCGAGAAGTATCCCGATTATTGTCACTTCGGGGTTGTCGGATCATAACACATAATAGGTGACTATAGACTTGCAAGATAGGATCAAGAACACAAATATATTCATGAACACATAATAGGTTCAGATCTGAAATCATGGCACTCGGGCCCTAGTGACAAGCATTAAGCATAGCAAAGTGATAGCAATATCAATCTCAGAATATAGTGGATACTAGGGATCAAACCCTAACAAAACTTACTTCATTACATGGTAAATCTCATCCAGCCCATCACTGTCCAGCAAGCCTATGATGCAATTACTTACGCACAGCGGTGAGCATCATGAAATTGGTGATGGAGGATGGTTGATGATGACGACGGCGATGAATCCCCCTCTCCGGAGCCCCGAACGGACTCCAGATCAGCCCTCCCGAGAGAGATTAGGGCTTGGCGACGGCTCCGTGTCGTAAAACTAGATGAAACTTTCTCTCTGATTTTTTTACCCGAGAAGGAATATATGGAGTTGGAGTTGAGGTCGGAGGAGGTCCAGGGGGCCCACGAGATAGGAGGCCGCGCCCTAGGGGGGCGCGCCCCCCTGTCTCGTGGACAGGCTGTGGGCCCCCTGGCATTAATTCTTTCGCCAAAAATTCTTATTAATTCCAAAAAGTGCCTCCATAGATTTCCAGGACATTCTGATAACTTTTTTTTACACATAGAACAACATCATAGTAGTTCTGCTGAAAAGAGCGTCAGTCCGGGTTAGTTTCATTCAAATCATGCAGGTTAGAGTCCAAAACAAGGGCAAAAGTGTTTGGAAAAGTAGATGCGTTGGAGACGTATCAACTCCCCCAAGCTTAAACCTTTGCTTGTCCTCAAGCAATTCAGTTGATAAACTGAAAGTGATAAAGAAAAACTTTTACAAACTCTGTTTGCTCTTGTTGTTGTAACATGAAAAGCCAGCATTCAAGTTTTAGCAAATATTGTGAACTAACCATACTCACAATAACACATAGGTCTCACAATTACTCACATCAATAGCATAATCAGCTAGCAAGCCATAATATTAAAACTCGGATGACAACACTTTCTCAAAATAATCATAACATGATTTAACAAAATGGTATCTCACTAGCCCTTTCTAAGACCGCAAAACATAAATGCAGAGAACCTTTAAAGATCAAGGACTGACTAAACATTGTAATTCATGGTAAAAGAGATCCAGTCAAGTCATACCCAATATAAACCAGTAATAATGAATGCAAATGATAGTGTGCTCTCCAGCGGGTGCTTTTAATAAGAAGGGTGATGACTCAACATAAAACGTAAATAGATAGGCCCTTCGCAGAGGGAAGCAGGGATTTGTAGAGGTGCCAGAGCTCGATTTTAAAATAGAGATTGAATAACATTTTGAGCGGCATACTTTTGTTGTCAACGCAACATCTATGAGATGGCTGTGTCTTCCATACCAAATGCATTATAGGCAGTTCCCAAACAGAATGGTAAAGGTTTATACTCCCCCAACCACCAACAAGCATCAATCCATGGCTTGCTTGAAACAACGAGTGCCTCCAACATACAACAGCCCCGGGGGAGTTTTGTTTAATTATTTTGATTTGCTTTGATCTTTTTGGATCATGGGACTGGGCATCCCGGTTACCGACCCTTTCTCGTGAATGAGGAGCGGAGTCCACTCCTCTTGAGAATAACCCACCTAGCATGGAAGATATAGGCAGCCCTAGTTGTAACATGAGCTGCTCGAGCATACAAAACAGAAATTCATTTGAAGGTTTGGAGTTTGGCACATACAAATTTACTTGGAACGGCAGGTAGATACCGCATATAGGTAGGTATAGTGGACTCATATGGAACAACTTTGGGGTTTAAGGAGTTTGGATGCACAAACAGTATTCCCGCTTAGTACAGGTGAAGGCTAGCAAAAGACTAGGAAGCGACCAACTGAGAGAGCGACAACAGTCGTAAGCATGCATTAAAATTAATTCACACCGAGTACAAGCATGAGTAGGATATAATCCACCATGAACATAAATATCGTGAAGGCTATGTTGATTTGATTCAACTACATGCGTGAACATGTGCCAAGTCGAGTCACTCAATTCGTTCAAAGGAGGATACCATCCCATCATATCACATCATAATCATTCTAATAGAATGTTGGCACGCAAGGTAAACCATTATAACTCATAGCTAATCAAGCATGGCACAAGTAACTATAATCTTTAAATGTCATTGCAAATATGTTTACTTCATAATAGCTGACTCAGGAACGGTGAACTCATCATATTTACAAAAACAAGAGAGGTCGAGTTCATACCAGCTTTTCTCATCCCAGTAAGTCCATCATATATCGTCATTATTGCCTTTCACCTGCACGACCGAACGATGTGTATAATAATAAGAGTGCACGTGCATTGGACTAAGCTGGAATCTGCAAGCATTCAACTCAAGAGAGAAGACAAGTAATATGGGCTCTAAATTAAATAAACAATCATGCATATAAGAGCCACTAAGCATTTTCAATATGGTCTTCTCGACCCCCAAAGGAAAGAAAAGAAAATAAAACTATTTACACGGGAAAGCTCCCAACAAGTAAGAAGAAGAACTAGAAATCTTTTTGGGTTTTCATTTTAATTCCTACTACAGGCAAGGAAATTAAACTAACTATTTTTTTTGGTTTTTCTCAAGGTTTATCAAACACATAAGAAGAAGACTAGAAAAACAAATTTAAACTAGCATGGATAATACAATGAAAGAGTATGGGCACCGACGATTAGTGTGTGAACATGAATGTAAAGTCGGTGAGAAATACGTACTCCCCCAAGCTTAGGCTTTTGGCCTAAGTTGGTTTAATACCAAGGACTGCCTGGCTGATATCCTCAAGTGAAACTGGGGTAGTACTAAGATGCAGAGGCTACCGCCTCCTGAGCAGCAGCGTGTTGGCGAGCTGCCTCCATTCCCCTCTCATATTCAGTTGCTTCTTCCCTGGTGACAACATATCTTCCTTTTGCCTGATAATCAAAAAGGTAGGGAGCAGGAAGAGTAGCAGGGACGACGTTTCATCTGTCATAGATTAGTCGATAATGGAGGAATTGTTCATTCCTCTCAAGAAAATGATGATCAAACATAGCTTCTTTATCCAAATAAACAGGAGGTACAATCATATCCCCCTCTCGTGGAGCTATATTAAGAAAATTAGCCACACGGGTTGCATAAATTCCTCCAAAGAAATCTCCCCTTCTACTATTATTCTGCAACCTACGTGCAACTATTGCCCCCAAGTTATAACCTTTATAACCTGACATAGAACTCTTGAGGACACAAAGATCAGGTGCACACATGTGACATACCTCGTCCTTAACGTTAATGCATCTACCAATAAAGATAGCAAAGTAATGTATAGAAGGAAAATGAATGCTCCCTATGGTAGCTTGTGCTACGTCCCTAGATTCTCCCACAGTAATATTAGAAAGAAAATCTCTAAATTCAGATGTGGGAGGATCATTAATATTACCCCACTGTGGGAGTTTGCAAGCAGTTGTGAAATCCTCTAAATCCATGGTATAAGACGTATCATAAATATCAAACATGACACTAGGAGAATTACACGCAGAAATATATTTGAACCTCCGCACAAAGGAATCGGTCAATTGATAATATTGAGGACACTTATCTTGTAAGAAGTCCTCCAGCTCGGCATTACGCACATATGCGTCAAATTCTTCCTTGAAGCCTGCTTCGACCATAAAATCATCGGATGGCCACTCACAAGCCCGTACATTTGCGTCCCTTGGCAATTTAATATCTTGTTCGCGTATAGCAATCCTTGGCCCTTTCTTTGCCAAGGAACCTCCTTGGTACATTCTTCTAAGCATATTTATTTTTCAAACAACAATCTCCCAAAGCAGTTTTGTGAATGGAGCTTTGAGCTAGGAGATCGAAAATCGCAGCAAAACGAGCTAGAACTCATGCTTGAGCTGGATGGGGATTTTTCTGGATAGAAGATGACGTGTGTGGGAGCTGGCATAAGTGGAGGGGAGCCACCAGGGGCCCATGAGACAGGGGGGCGCCCTCCTCTCTCGTGGCCTGGTGCTTGCCCCTCCTGTAGTGTTTTCAGTGCCTAAAATCCTCAAATATTTCAAAAAAAATCATACTAAATTTGCAGGGCATTTGGAGCACTTTTATTTTTGGACTATTTTTTTAATGCACGGATAATTCAGAAAACAGACGGATAGTACTATTTTTGCTTTATTTATTCTAAAACCAGAAAGTAAAAAGAGGGTACAGAAGGTTGTGCCTTCTAGTTTCATCCATCTCGTGATCATCAAAATGAACCCGCTAACAAGGTTGATCAAGTCTTGTTAACAAACTCATTCCGAATAACACGGAACCGGAGAAATTTCGAATAACACTAAGTTACCTCAACGGGGATATGAAAATCCCCAACAATAAGAATATCATATTTTTTCCTTGACAGTAGGAAGAGGAAATTCAAAATCTCCAAAAGTGATAGTTGGAACTTTTTCAATAGAATTGATGCTATGAACTTAAGATTGTTTCCTTGGAAAGTGTACCGTATGCTCATTGCCATTAACATGAAAAGTGACATTGCATTTGTTGCAATCAATAACAGCCCCTGCAGTATTAAGAAAAGGTCTACCAAGGATAATAGACATACTATCGTCCTCGGGAATATCAAGAATAACAAAGTCCGTTAAGATAGTGACATTTGCAACCACAACAGGCACATCCTCACAAATACCGACAGGTATAGCAGTTGATTTATCAGCCATTTGCAAAGATATTTCAGTAGGTGTCAACTTATTCAATTCAAGTCTATGATATAAAGAGAGAGGCATAACACTAGCACCGGCTCCAAGATCACATAAAGCAGTTCTAACATAATTTCTTTTAATGGAGCATGGTATAGTTGGAACACTCGGATATCCAAGTTTCTTTGGTATTCCACCCTTAAAAGTGTAATTAGCAAGCATGGTGGAAATTTCAGCTTTTGGTATCTTTCTTTTATTTGTAATGATATCCTTCATATACTTAGCATAAGGATTTACTTTAAGCATATCAGTTAAGCGCATACGTAAGAAAATAGGTCTAATCATTTCAGCAAAGTGCTCAAAATCCTCGTCATCCTTTGACTTGGATGGTTTAGGAGGAAAGGGCATGGGTTTCTGAACCCATGGTTCTCTTTCTTTCTCGTGCTTCCTAGCAACAAAATCTCTCTTATCATAACGTTGATTCTTTGATTGTGGGTTATCAAGATCAACAACAGGTTCAATCTCTACATCATTGTTTTTGCTAGGTTGAGCATCAACATGAACATTATCATTAACATTATCACTAGGTCCATGTTCATCACCTGATTGTGTTTCAGCATCAGAGATAGAAATATCATTGGGATTCTCCGGTGTGTCTATAGTAGGTTCACTAGAAGCATGCAACGTTCTATCGTTTTTTCTTTTTCGTCTTCTTAGAAAAACTAGGTGCCTCTAAGTTATTTCTCTGAGAATCTTGCTCGATTCTCTTAGGGTGGCCTTCAGGATACAAAGGTTCCTGAGTCATTCTACCAGTTCCAGTAGCCACTCTAACAGCAAAGTTATTTTTATTATTCAATTCATCAAGCAAATCATTTTGAGCTTTGAGTACTTGCTCAGCTTGAGTAGCAACATAGAAGCATATTTGCTAACGCGGTGAAGTTCATCTTTAACTCTAGCCAGATTATCACCTATGCGTCCTATCTCGAAAGCATTATTCTTTAACTCTCTACCAACATAAGCATTAAAACTTTCTTGTCTAGCCATAAAGTCATCAAATTCATCTAAGCATGGGCTATGAAATTTAGTAGAGGGTATTTCAACTTTATCATATATATAGAGAGAATTTACCTTTACTACCTGTGTCGGGTTATCAAGACAATGTGGTTCTTTAGGCGGTAAATTAAGACCATGTATTTCTTCAATAGATCGTAAATTCTTAACATCTTCATCTTTAATACCTTTTTCTTTCATTGACTTCTTTGCCTCTTGCATATCTTCAGGACTGGGAAATAAAACACCTCTCTTCTTCGGAGTGGGTTTAGGAATAGGCTCAGGAGTTGGCTCAATTGGTTCAGGAATTACTTCAGGAACTGGCTCAGGAAGAGTCCAATTTTTTCATTAGTCAACATATTATTCAATAATATTTCAGCTTCGTCGACTGTTCTTTCCCTGAAAACACAACCAGCACAAGTATCCAAGTAGTCCTTGGAAGCATCGGTTAGTCCATTATAAAAGATATCAAGTATTTCATTTTTCTTAAGAGGATGATCAGGCAAAGCATTAAGTAACCGGAGAAGCCTCCCCCAAGCTTGTGGGAGACTCTCTTCTTTGATTTGCACAAAATTATATATTTCCCGCAAGGTAGCTTGTTTCTTATGAGCAGGGAAATATTTAGCAGAGAAGTAATAAATCATATCCTGGGGACTACGCACACAACCAGGGGCAAGAGAATAATACCAAGTCTTAGCATCACCCTTTAATGAGAACGGTAATATCTTAAGGATGTATAAATAGCGAGACTTCTCATCATGAGTAAATAGGGTGGCTATATCATTCAACTTGGTAAGATGTGCCACAACAGTTTCAGATTCAAGGCCATAAAAAGGATCGGATTCAACTAAAGTAATAATATCAGGATCAACAGAGAATTCATAATCCTTATCAGTAACACACATAGGTGAAGTAGCAAAAGTAGGATCGGGTTTGATTCTAGCATTAAGAGACTGCTGCTTCCATTTAGCTAATAATTTCTTAAGATCATTTTTGTCATTGCAAGCAAGAATTTACATAGCAGCTGCTTCATTCATAACATAACCCTTAGGAACAACAAGTAATACATAATCATTGGGGGAACGTTCATCATCACTATCATCAATAATAGGTTCTTCAATATTTTCATCCCCCCTAACTCTAGCAAGTTGTTCATCTAGTTCACCTAATGGCAAAGTAGTATCACGCACAGAAGTAGTTTCATCATGCATAGCAGAAGTGGCATCATCAATAACATGCGACATATCAGAATTCATAGCAGTAGCAGGTTTAGGTGTCGCAAGCCTACTAATAACGGAAGGAGAATCTAGTGCAGAGCTAGATGGCAGTTCCTTACCTCCCCTCGTAGTTGAGGGCAAAATCTTGGTCTTAGCGTCTTTCAAGTTCTTCATAGTGATCAACAGATATAACTCCCAAGTGACTCAGAGAATAGAGCTATGCTCCCCGGCAATGGTGCCAGAAATTAGTCATGATAACCCACAAGCGTAGGGGATCGCAACAGCTTTCGAGGGTGAAGTACAACCCAAATTTATTGATTCGACACAAGGGGAGCCAAAGAATATTCTTGAGTATTAGCAGTTGAGTTGTCAATTCAACCACACCTGGATAACTTAGTATCTGCAGCAAAGTGTTTAGTAGCAAAAGTGGTATGATAATAATGGTAACAGTAGCAAAAGTAAAGATAAATGGTTTTGGGTTTTCGTAGCAGTTGTAACAGTAGCAACGGAAAAGTAAATAAGCGGAGAACAATATATGAAAAGCTCGTAGGCAATGGATTAGTGATGGATAATTATGCCGGATGCGATTCCCATGCAATAGTTATAACATAGGGTGATATAGAACAAGCTCCAATTCATCAATGTAATGTAGGCATGTATTCCGTATATAGTCATACATGCTTATGGAAAAGAACTTGTATGACGTCTTTTGTCCTACCCTCCCGTTGCAGCGGGGTCCTTATGGAAACTAAGGGATATTAAGGCCTCCTTTTAATAGAGAACCGGACCAAAGCATTAACACATGGTGAACACGTGAACTCCTCAAACTACGGTCATCACCGAGAAGTATCCCGATTATTGTCACTTCGGGGTTGTCGGATCATAACACATAATAGGTGACTATAGACTTGCAAGATAGGATCAAGAACACAAAAATATTCATGAAAACATAATAGGTTCAGATCTGAAATCATGGCACTCGGGCCCTAGTGACAAGCATTAAGCATAGCAAAGTGATAGCAATATCAATCTTAGAGCATAGTGGATACTAGGGATCAAACCCTAACAAAACTAACTTGATTACATGGGAAATCTCATCCAGCCGATCACCGTCCAGCAAGCCTACGATGGAATTACTCATGCACGGCGGTGAGCATCATGAAATTGGTGATGGAGGATGGTTGATGATGATGACGGCGACGAATCCCCCTCTCCGGAGCCCCGAACGGACTCCAGATCAGCCCTCCCAAGAGAGATTAGGGCTTGGCGGCGGCTCCGTGTCGTAAAACGCGATGAAACTTTCTCTCTGATTTTTTTCTCCCCGAGACGGAATATATGGAGTTGGAGTTGAGGTCGGAGGAGGTCCAGGGGGCCCACTAGATAGGAGGTCGCGGCCTAGGGGGCGCTCCCCTGTCTCGTGGACAGGCTGTGGGCCCCCTGGCATTAATTCTTTCGCCAAAAATTCTTATTAATTCCAAAAAGTACCTCCGTGGATTTCCAGGACATTCCAAGAAATTTTCTTTTCTACACATAAAACAACATCATGGTAGTCCTGCTGAAAACAGCGTCAGTCCGGGTTAGTTTCATTCAAATCATGCAAGTTAGAGTCCAAAACAAGGGCAAAAGTGTTTGGAAAAGAAGATACGTGGGAGATGTATCAC
This sequence comes from Triticum dicoccoides, assembly GCF_002162155.2. NCBI lineage: Eukaryota > Viridiplantae > Streptophyta > Magnoliopsida > Poales > Poaceae > Triticum > Triticum dicoccoides. Next base: position 632,944,370 of record NC_041387.1, read on the forward strand.
TGGCCAAGACCACGCGCGCGGGCAAACGTCTGCCAGCCATGAGTCAGGGCCACGTTCCCGGCAACGGAAACTTCCACCGCCACCCAAGAGGCCCTGCTGCAACAGCCATCCACCTGGATCAATAGCCCGCTCGTGGCACCAGATGGCAGCTCGCCGGAAAAGAAGCGAGGGAGCTGAAGCCAAGTACAAGACGGATCCTCCTTCCATACGACGAACTCCGACAGCACCTCCGCATAATGGAATCAAGGGTGGGGAGGCCGCGCGGCCACGGCGCGTTCCCGCCGCCGATCGAGTGGCCTCCGACGAGGCCACGGGTAGTCTTCACGGGAGTCACGGGATGCTTGCGGGGGCGGCCTCGGCCGCGCTTGGCTGGGAAAGAGTCAGGCCCCTCCCGGCGGGCCTTCCCCTTCTCCGCGGTCGAAAACCTCTTCATGGGCGCCATGGGATGCGACAAGCCGAGGGGGAGAAGTGAAGGAGAAGAGGCGGAGCAAGGGAAGATGGACTGGAAGGGCTCGCGCCATTCCGTACTTATAGCCGGAGGACGCCAACCGTCGGCCTCCACGATCACAGGTAATCATGACCCGTTTTGCATGCAGGGACTTGTCTTGTCGAGACGGTTGCCGAGGCGTCATGGGGAAGCGGAGACGCCCATGCGACGCCCAAGGCCGCAGACTGTTGGGGCCCGCGGCGCTTCACACTTGCCCCTTTGCTTCTCTGCTAAGCCGAGTCCGGGCGCGCCTTGGTCCCGGGGGCTACTGTCGGCGTTCTAGGAACGGGGGTCCCCAGACTTGCCTGCCTATGGCCTGCGGCCTGGCTCAAGCAGTGGCCCAGTGCGGCCCACCTTCATCAGCTCAAGTTCAAGACCCTTGCGAGGGGCCAAACCTTGTGGGGCGGACCACAGGAATCTTCCTCAGGAGCAGCCTCGTCAGGCAGGCTCGCGAGGAGGCAGAGAGATCAAGGTAGGGGTACCTCGCGAGGTGCCAGTGACGCAAGCCATGACGATCGAGGCCACACGGGCGCCGGCCTGCGCAGTGTCCTTGTTTCCCCTTTGGTGCAAAGGGAGCAAGCATAGGCCAAGGCATCAGGCAAAGGCTACCATTTCGGTGTAACAAGACCAAGACCAGCAGAGCGGCAGGATGGAGGTCACCGTGGAGCCCAAGACGGCGTCATCGTCAGAGTCTTTGGCAGTCGAAAACCAACTTTAGTCAGGATAAGTGTACTAGATATTCCCCTCCAAAATGGCCAATTGTTGGCGCCGTTCCCGCTCAATATTTGGGAAGAGGACCAGGGCCTCTCTCTATATATATATAGGGCTAGCCACCATAGTATAGAGGCATCTGGAATCAACCCCTCCAAAGGGACAACACCACCACAAGAACATCCCTCGCGAGGTTGTTCTTCCTTTGTACTGTTCATCATCAGCCGCTGAGGCAATCCACCACACCACATACTAGAGTAGGGTATTACACCACAACGGTGGCCCGAAATAGTATAAACCTTGCGTCCCTTGTGTTGTTCATCATGTAGCCTAGATTTCTTGCGAGGCTTCGAGACGTGAGTCAGTAGGGGAGAGATCTTCGCGCGCACCCCAGAGTTCGAACCTCAAGGGTCTGTCGGAACCTGAAATCCGACAATGTCCTTTCCTTATTGCGCCATAACCATGGATAATCTTCATCATTTATCAGGATGCTTGGGTCAGCCTTGACTTTGAAGGGAGGAATTTCATGAAACTTTTCATAATCTTCAGACATGTCTGTCTTGCACTCCACTCCCACGTTGTCCCTTTTTTCCTGAAAGAACTATGTGGCGCTTTGGCTCATCGTATGATGTATTCGCTTCCTTATTTTTTCTTTTTCTCGGTTTGGTAGACATGTCCTTCACATAGATAACCTGTGCCACATCATTGGCTAGGACGAACGGTTCGTCAGTGTACCCAAGATTGTTAAGATCCACTGTTGTAATTCCGTACTGTGGGTCTACCTGTACCCCGCCTCCTGACAGATTGACCCATTTGCATTTAAACAAAGGGACCTTAAAATCTACTCCGTAGTCAAGTTCCCATATGTCCACTAGATAACCATAATATGTGTCCTTTCTCCTCTCGGTGGCTGCATCAAAGCGGACACCGCTGTTTTGGTTGGTGCTCTTTTGATCTTGGGCAATCGTGTAAAATGTATTCCCATTTATCTCGTATCCTTTCCAAATCATTAAAGACGAAGATGGTCCCCTGGACAACGAGTAAAACTCCTCACAAACAGTGTTTTCACCTCTGAGACGTGTTTCCAACCAACTGCTGAAAGTCCTGATGTGTTCACATGTAATCCAGTCATCGCACTGCTCCGGGTGTTTGGAGCGCAGACTGTTCTTGTGTTCATCGACATAAGGGGTCACCAAGGTAGAGTTCTGTAGAACTGTGGAGTGTGCTTGAGACCAAGAATATCCGTCCCTGGATATTATTGTCCCCCCTCCAAGCATTCCTTTTCCAGTCAGTCTCCCCTCATACCGCAATTTAAGCAGACCTATCTTCTTAAGGCCAAGAATGAAGTCAACACAATACCCAATGACATCCTCTGTTTGATGGCCCATGGAGATGCTTCCTTCTGACCTAGCGCGGTTACGGACATATTTCTTTAGGACTCCCTTGAACCTCTCAAAGGGGTACATATTGTGTAGAAATACGGGGTCCAGAATGACAATCTCGTCAACTAGATGAACTAGGACGTGCGTCATGATATTGAAGAAGGATGGTGGGAACACCAACTCGAAACTGACAAGACATTGCACCACATCACTCCTTAGCCTTGGTATGATTTCTGGATCGATCACCTTCTGAGAGATTGCATTGAGGAATGCACATAGCTTCACAATGGCTAATCGGACGATTTCCGGTAGAAGCCTCCTCAATGCAACCGGAAGCAGTTGCGTCATAATCACGTGGCAGTCATGAAACTTTAGGTTCTGAAACTTTTTCTCTGCCATATTTATTATTCCCTTTATATTCGACGAGAAGCCAGTCGGGACCTTCATACTATGCAAGCATTCAAAGAAGATTTCCTTCTCTTCTTTGGTAAGAGCGTAGCTGGCAGGACCTTCATACTGCTTTGGAGGCATGCCGTCTTTTTCATGCAAACGTTGCAGGTCCTCCCCTGCCTTAGTTGTATCTTTTGTCTTCCCATACACGCCCAAGAAGCCTAGCAAGTTCACGCAAAGGTTCTTCGTCACGTGCATCACGTCGATCGAAGAGCGGACCTCTAGGTCTTTCCAGTAGGGTAGGTCCCAAAATATAGATTTCTTCTTCCACATGGGTGCTTGTCCCTCAGCGTCACTCAGAACAGCTAGTCCGCCGGGACCCTTTCCAAAGAATACATGTAAATCATTGACCATAGAAAGTACGTGATCACCGGTAGGCATGGCGGGCTTCTTCCGGTGATCTGCCTCGCCTTTGAAATGCTTGCCTTTCTTTCGACATTGATGGTTGGTCGGAAGAAATCGACGATGGCCCAGGTACACATTCTTCCTGCAGCTTCCCAGGTATATACTTTCGGTATCAGCTAAACAGTGTGTGCATGGTGGTATCCCTTGTTTGTCTGTCCTGAAAGATTACTGAGAACGGGCCAATCGTTGATGGTTACAAATAGCAACGCGTGCAGGTTAAATTCCTCCTGTCTGTGCTCATGCCATGCACGTACACCGTTTCCATTCCACAACTTTAAAAGTTCTTCAACTAATGGCCTTAGGTACACATCCATGTCGTTGTCGGGTTGCTTCGGGCCTTGGATGAGAACTCGCATCATAATGAACTTCCGCTTCATGCACATCCAAGGAGGAAGGTTATACATACATAGAGTCACGGGCCAGGTGTTGTGATTGCTGCTCTGCTCCCCGAAAGGATTAATGCCATCCGCGCTTAAACCAAACCATACGTTCCTTGGGTCATGTGCAAACTCAGCCCAGTACTCTCTCTCGATTTTTCTCCACTGCGACCCGTCAGCGGGTGCTCTCAACTTCCCGTCTTTCTTACGGTCCTCATTGTGCCATCGCATCAACTTGGCATGCTCTTTGTTTCTGAACAGTCGTTTCAACCGTGGTATTATAGGAGCATACAACATCACCTTCGCAGGAACTCTCTTCCTGCGGGGCTCGCTGTCAACATCACCAAGGTCATCTCGTCTGATCTTATACCGCAATGCACCGCTACCGGGCATGCGTTCAAATCCTCATACGCACAGCAGTAGAGGATGCAGTCATTAGGGCATGCATGTATCTTCTGAACCTCCAATCCTAGAGGGCATACGACCTTCTTTGATGCGTACGTATTGTCGGGCAATTCATTATCCTTTGGAAGCTTCTTCTTCAATATTTTCAGTAGCTTGTCAAATCCTTTGTCAGGCACAACATTCTCTACCTTCCACTGCAGCAATTCCAGTACGGTACCCAGCTTTGTGTTGCCATCTTCACAATTGGGGTACAACCTTTTTTTGTGATCCTCTAACATGCAATCGAACTTCAGCTTCTCCTTTTGACTTTCACATTGCGTCCTTGCATCGACAATGACCCGACGGAGATCATCATCGGGCACATCGTCTGTTTCCTCTTGATCTTCAATAGCTTCCCCCATTGCAGCATCTTTGGGCACATCGTCTGGTTCATCTTGATCTTCAGCAGCTCCCCCCGTTGCAGCATCACCGTACTTAGGGGGCACATAGTTTTCATCCTTCTCTTCTTCTTCGCCGTCTTCCATCATAACCCCTATTTCTCCGTGCCTCGTCCAAACATTATAGTGTGGCATGAAACCCTTGTAAAGCAGGTGGGTGTGAAGGATTTTCCGGTCAGAGTAAGACTTCGCATTCCCACATTTAGTGCATGGACAACACAAAAAACCATTCTGCTTGTTTGCCTCAGCCACTTCGAGAAAATTATGCACGCCCTTAATGTACTCGGAGGTGTGTCTGTCACCATACATCCATTGCCGGTTCATCTGCGTGCATTATATATAATTATGTGTGTCAAAAGTAAGAAAATCAGACAAATATCTATCTAAAGTAAGAAAATCAGACAAGTATAAGAAAGAAGATAAGAACAAGAGGCTCACCACGGTGGTGCCGGCGACGAGATCGGCGCGGGCGATCAACAGCGGTGAAAACGGGGACGGGGCGTGATGGACCGCTAAATCTAGACAAATCTCAGAAAAAATGGACCTCCGAGGTCGAGCTTCGAGAGGAGAAAGCTTAACTAGTGTGGCTCGGACATTTCATCGAACACCTCGTGTGCATAGGAGGTGAACTAGAGCACCCAAATGACCTCTCCTCGCCGGATTGAAAAAACAGAGCACTGTGGAGTGCTCTGCCGCGGCGATGGGTATATATAGGCAAATTATTTGTCCCGGTTTGTGGCATGAACAGGGACTAAAGCCCCCCCTTCTATACCGGTTCAAGGCATGAACCGGTACCAATGTATGTGGACCAGGAGCAAGGTCCATTGGTCCCGATTCGTGCCTAGAACCGGGACAAATGGGTCCAGACGAACTGGGACCAATGCCCACGAGGCCCCGGCCGGCCCCCTGGGCACATGAATCGGGACTAATACCCCCCATGGGTCCCGGTTCTTGATGAACCGGGACTAATGGGCTGGCCAGGCCCGAACGATAGCCCTGTTTTCTACTAGTGCTAAGCGGGGTTAGCCAAATTGTGGCCCTTGCCCCTTGTGCAGGGGAGTGCAAGAATGTGGAACACATCTACTCTTCAGATGCCGCTTCACGTTCAGGCTTTGGAATTTGGTTATTCAGAAATTTCTCATACACGACATGGACACGTCGGCGTGGAGCTCCTTCGACTCAGTCAAGACATGGTGGGCAAGCATGAGCGTCGTGGGCACCACCAACCTAAAAGCGAAGGCCTCGATAACCATGCTTGTGTCGTGGGTCATTTGGAATGAGAGAAACTCAAGAGTTTTCTAGCATAAGAGCAAGCCTCCGCCAACTCTACTCAAAACCATCATCGACGAGGCAAACCTTTGGATCACAGCCGGGGCAAAGAAGTTAGGGTCTTTTCTATTGCGAGAATAATTGTCATGCCATATTCTGGGTGTGTGTTGTAACAAACTCTCCTCTCCTTATTTAATATATGAGGCAAATCTTTTGCCTCCGTTTCAAAAAAATATATATCAATCTAACGAAGCTCATACAGAAGCCCAGCCGAACAAGTATAGCTTCCAGATAATGCCACTCAATGCGATCATATGTTTTCATCATGTCAAGCTTGACTGCGCATGAGTAATTCTTGCCCTTATTCCTCCTCCTCATCATGTGTACACTTTCATAGGCAACTAGAACACTATCAATAATGAGGCGGCCGGGAACAAAAACATTTTTCTCTTCACTGATTACCTCGTCCATAATGCAACTCAATCGATTGGTAATTGCCTTAGCTGCAATCTTGTACAGAACAGGGCACAAAGCAATAGAACGGTATTGAGTTATTGATTGAGGGTGTCTGACCTTCGGTATGAGAGTAATAGAAGTACCATTCATACCCGATGGTAGCTCACCCCCATTAAGAAAATCAAGCATGTCTGAGTTACGTCATTACCAGGTAAATCGCAATGATGATGTACACGTATGTGCCAGACTCTTGTTAGAATAAATCCGAGGTACGCGGTCGATCCACCGAGGAACAAGCAATCACAGACAATGACGACACCGAGATTTGTTAACGAGGTTCGGCGAACTCTCCTACTCCCTGGGGCAATGACTACGGGCGCTCCTCCCCGAGATACCGCAACACCGGCCACCCGGGCGCCGGCACAAGCCGCCGGCACCCCCTTGCGAGCCTGTCGCTATCTAGTCGTCATGGGTTACAACGTGGGGTGCCTCCTCATATATAAGAGGCCAAGGGTACAACATGTCCGACTCCGACACTACACGTATCCTACCCACACTACAACACCAAGTCCAAGCGTAACCCAACTAGTACAAAATATTCGACACAAACACAACAAACTCCACCTTGGCGAATATTCTCCACCACCTTGAATTTGTCCATGCGTCAAACTTCCATGTACTCCGGACTTGTGTTGTCTTCTTCGTAGCTTACTGAGAGCTACTTGACGAGTCTGCCTCAGACCCGCCGCCGCCGTGAGACCCCGCTGCTACTCCCGCAACTCCAGTCTCCGTGACTCCACCTGCAATAGTGCTCTCTTGCAACTTGTAAAGATGCGAAGCCGTCCTCTCTCCAATCATCACGGTCACCTCATCTTCCATGATTCTCATGGTCTTCCTATCCCGATCACAACGGAATACCATACCACCATCATGAAGAACACCAAGCGAAATTAGATTCCTCCTTAACCCTGGCACATGCCTGACTCCCCGAAGCATCCGCTCAACTCCGTCAAACATCTTGATTTTGATGTCACCTACTCCAGCAACACGATAACCTGTGTCATCGCCCACATAGGCTAAACCAAACTCACCAGACTTGTACAAAGAGAACCACTCCCTGTTGGGTGTCGCATGAAAAGAGCAAGCTGAATCTAACATCCACGCTTCACTTTTGGTTGACCGCCTGTCTGATAGTATGAGGACATCAGTACTGCTGTCTGAGTCATCACCATGAGTTGCCTTATTAGCACTTGCCCCACCATTGAGATCTGGACAGTCCTTTCTCATATGTCCCCACTGCTTACACTTGTGACACTGTATATTCTTTTTCTTTTTCTTGTTCTTCCCAGCCTCATATCCCTTCCGCCACTGCTCACCCTTGACTAGCAAACCTTCACCATGAGAGACTTCCACCGCGTTCTTCTTTCTCATATCATAAGATAGCAATGCCGCAGTAATATCCTCATTCTTAACAGTCTCCTTGCCGTGCGTCAAAGTAGTGATCAAATGGTCATAGGATGATGGCAATGAACAAAGAAGCAGAATTGCCCTATCCTCGTCGTCAACCGTCACACCCAAGCGTGCTAGATCCGTCACGACTTGATTAAAGGCGTTCATATACTCCACAAGATCCGACCCCTCCTGCATCCTCATCCCATACAACTTTTGCTTCAGATACACTTTGGTCATCACAGTCTTGGACATAAACTGACTTTCCAGCTTCTCCCAGATCTTCTTCGGCGAATTCTCATCCATCACATGATAAATAACCTGGTCCGACAGACACAACCGTATAGTCCCGGCTGCTTTCAACTGTAACTCCTCCCAGTCATACGCCTCCATCTTAGCTGGCTTGGCTTCCTTCAACAACGCCTTCAAGCATCCTTGTTGTGCCAACAGATCTTTCACCCTTGTCTGCCATAACCCAAAGCTTCCAGTTCCGTTGAACTTCTCCACCTCAAACCTGGTACCCGATGGCGCCATGGTTCTTTGTACGGCTGACCCTACGAAAAATTATCCGAGCTCACGCGATGCCCCAAGTACACAAACAAGATCTCCGCGTACTAATAGCAAAACCAACCAAAAATTCCTTCCGGTCTTCACGTGTTCTGCTCCTGGCTCAATCTCCGATGCTAGCAATTGTCTTCTGCCTCAAGCCCTACGCTGGTAGTGCTCCCTGATGGATGCGCAGCCCCTGTACGATCTGATGGATTTTTCTCCTCTACCGATTCAATCTGTTGCCTCTCGCCTCGTCGTACGGTGACCCAGCCCAAAGCTGCTCCTTTTATTAGCGCCTACTAAAGTCGTCAACGCCTCATAGGTCTCCGTCTAAAACACGAGTTCCACCAGGACTTGGTCCTGTTTCCTTTTTGTCCAAAACAAATCCAGCTAACTTGCTGCATCCGATTGCACCGAGAGAACTACCGAACCTGCCGCTGCCTCCCACGTACGCACGTCCGCGTTAGGCTCCGCTGGCCCGCCTCCAGCCGCCGATGCTGGACGGCACCTCGGCCTAACTGCGTTGCCGCACACGCTGCTGCTGCAGTCTGCAGGTCACCTATCAATCTCGCCGACTCCAAATCCAATTCAACGCTGCTCCACGCAATTGCGTTGCCGCGCCGTATTTCTCGATTCCATCGCTGACGCTTGATCCTTCCGTGGTATCTCCACCTCTTCTAGATCAACCAGACAACCACCTCGTAACCTAGCTCATGATACAACTTGTTAGAATAAATCTAAGGTACGTGGTCGATCCACCGAGGAACAAGCAATCACAGACAATGACGACACCGAGATTTGTTAACGAGGTTCGGCAAACTCGCCTACTCCCCGGGGCAATGACTATGGGCGCTCCTCCCCGAGATACCGCAACACCGGCCACCGGGCGCCGGCACAAGCCACCGGCACCCCCTTGCGAGCCTGTCGCTATCTAGTCGTCATGGGTTACAACGTGGGGTGCCTCCTCATATATAAGAGGCCAAGGGTACAACTTGTTCGACTCCGACACTACACGTATCCTACCCACACTACAACACCAAGTCCAAGAGTAACCCAACTAGTACAAAATATTCGACACAAACACAACAACTCTTGCTTTGCTGGTGATGTCGACACATCGTGTGCGTGGCCGGCGTTTCTACCTAGCCGTGTGGCTGTGCTAGTGGGCCAGGCCAGCTCGTCTACGTGGTCACCAGTGCGTTGGCGACGCGATCGGCCGGCGCGAGTACGAGCTCCTGCCGTGTCGCGCGTGCGTGGGTGATCGATCAGAATATGCTGGATTAGTTCATGTTGGTGCCACGGCCTCTCCCCCGAACCCTAGCTAGCCCTAGCTCTGCCTCGCCCTCTCGCTCAGTGCACGAACGACAGAAACAAGAGGAGGAAGATGATCGGAGGAGACAGTGGACACAAGGTTTTCGCCGGCGCACGTACGCCTTTTCCTTACCTCGAGCACGAACTCGACAATGTCAAGACACAGGGAGGATCCAAGGCTTTATACCCGCGAGCACCGGCCTGCCAGGCCACGCCTCGCACCTACTCGCACGCCCACTCCCCCATGACCCGCGCGCTCTGGCCGCGCCCGCGCATCGTGCCCGAACGCGATCGCCACGGCCACCCGCGCGCCCGACGCGGTCTACTCCTTCCCTTTCGCTCGCTAACAGCACCGCATGGCCCCGCGCATGCACACACACACCTACACTCGGTCACGTTTGCACGCACCCGAGTCCTGCCGCGGGCCAAACCCGACGCGGCCACTGCACGCACGCACGCGCACGCCGCGCCCCGGGCGTGCCACGACTTATTGCCAACACACTCCCCCTAAGCCGTGGCCTAGAGGAGGCCGTTGTCCTCGACGTCGGCGTTCAGCAGCATCGCCTGCTCCGCCGCCGGTGCCCTCTGCAGCTCCGGGCAATCGCGCTTGAAGTGGCCGCGCTCGCCGCACTTGTAGCAGCGGCCCTTCTTGTTGCCGCCGTCCCGCGTCGCCACGCTCCGTGTGTCCTCGTCATCGTCCCGAGCCTTGCCCTGACGCCGCTCCCGTGCCCGCCACTGCTCCGCAGTGTACAGGAGCGGGCCATTCTGGCGCTCGCCGCTGCTCTGCCCGCAGCGCCACACACATTCGTCAAACGCGCGCAGCCGCCCGAGCACCTCGTCGTAGGTGAGATCCTCCAGCATGCACAATTGCTCGATTCCAGCGACGACCGGGAAGAGACGGTCCGGCACCGTGTCCATGAGCTTCTTGACCAGCTCGGTGTCGCCCAGCGTCTCCCCCAGGCTCGCGAACCTCGCCGTCATCCCTGCCAACCTGTCGGTGTAGACGTTCAGGGACTCGCCGTCCTCCATCTTTAGCCGGTCCAGCTCGCCGCGCAACGTCCCCCTCCTCGCCGCGCACACCCGTTCGGCGCCGACGAAGCGCACTTTGAGGGAGTCCCATACCTCCCTCGCCGTGGGCTTCGCCGCCACCTGTAGCAAGACGTCCTTCGGCAGCCCCGACAGGAGCAGCGCCCTCGCCGTCTTGCACTTCTTTGCGTTGACCGCAGCGTCGTTCGCCGGTGCCACCGCCTCCCATAGCATGTGGGCATAAAGGATCGCCTGTGCCTTGATCGCCCACACGGTGTAGCCCTCCGGCACGAGCACCGGCATCCCCAAGGACACTGATCCGCCCGCTCCGCCGCCGTGTGGAACCAACGCCATCGCCGCCGGCGATCTCCGTCAGCTCGCTCCCTCACCTCGCTCTGATGCCAAATGTTGGTGCCACGGCCTCTCCCCCGAACCCTAGCTAGCCCTAGCTCTGCCTCACCCTCTCGCTCAGTGCACGAACGACAGAAACAAGAGGAGGAAGATGATCGGAGGAGATAGTGGACACAAGGTTTTCGCCGGCGCACGTACGCCTTTTCCTTACCTCGAGCACGAACTCGACAATGTCAACAAGATACAGGGAGGATCCAGGGCTTTATACCCGCGAGCACCGGCCTGCCAGGCCACGCCTCGCACCTACTCGCACGCCCACTCCCCCACGACCCGCGCGCTCTGGCCGCGCCCGCGCATCACGCCCGAACGCGATCACCACGGCCACCCGCGCGCCCGGCACGGTCTACTCCTCCCCTTTCTCGTGGCCCTGCGCACGCACACGTGAGCTCACGCACACACACACACCTTCACTCGGTCACGTATGCACGCACCCGAGTCCTGCCGCGGGCCAAACCCGACGCGGCCACTGCACGCACGCACGTGCACGCCGCACCCCGGGCACGCCACGGCTTATTGCCAACAGTTCATCCTTGATTATATCCGGATGAGCTATCGGATCGAATGCATGTGACCGGGATGGCGAACGGAAACAATGTGCATGGAGACAAAATCGCACTCCATTGTTCATCTTTGCACAAGAAGGTTACGAACCAGAATTGCTTGTCGGCCAGGCCGGGCCTGGCCCCGGAATGATGAACTAGTAGTAGTTTTTGGGAGTGACATGATAACTCCTCATAAGTCCTAATAACATAGAAAAAACTACTACTGTAGTAGCCATGCCGAAAAAGGGTTTCCCCGCTTTGTATTTCAAAGCAACCAACACCGAGTACAGATAACGATGTGACGAGCATAGCACAGCACATCAAAAAAAACAAATGCCAACCACGGCAGCTCGGCAAAGCGCAGATGACCCGCCACCACGGCGCCCACTGGAGATAAATTACCACAGACAAGGCTCCGATCCGCCGCGTACCAAGCAACACCTCCAAGAAGGAATGCGACGCCGACGACGCTGCTGCCCGGACGAGTCCTCAGGTTTCCCCGGGCACGCGGAGGGAGGTGGGGGGTGGATACCACCGACACCTATCATGAAGGAATGGTGGCACCCGCAGGTTTCACTGCGTCGGGGCCGAAGCCGGCAGGGATTTCTCCCGCATTCCAACCCTCAACCGCCCAACCGGACGGAACCGACCCGCCAAACCGTCGTCCATTACCATGCGCCAACGCAGTAGCGCCGCCACCCACGCCGCCTCACTACGAACACCACCACGAGACCAAAAGGACCGGAGAGAGGCTCACCACGACAGGAGCAGCAGCATCGACGCCGAACGGCAGGGAACCACCTCCGCCGCCCAGTAGCTCGCCTGCATGCGCCGCGAAGCCCCGCCGCCACGCCAGACCGCCGCTTCGGGCCCCATCTGGGCCGAGCGGACGACACCAGATCCCGCCGCCCCGCCGCCCCGCCGCCAACGGCGGCGCCGCCGCCTAGTAGCTCGCCTGCATGCGCCGCGAAGCCCCGCCGCCGCCAAGATGCACCCCTCGGCGCAGCTCCGCCCGCGCCGGAGAACGACCGGGAGGGGAAGGGCCAGGAGGCCACCTGCCACCAGCAGCCCCGGTGCCAAGCCGGCCGCGGGCACCCGCGACGGTGGCGAGAAGGAAGGAGAGAGGGGGAAGCCTGGAGGAAGGAGGCCCGATGCGTGGCCGGTCACCCGCGAGTGGCGACGCGGTCGCGAGATGTCACTCCTTGAGAAGCCCGCCTCGGCTCTTTCTTTCTAGCCGGACACCTTGTAGTAGCCATATAGTCATGGAATTTCAGCAGAGAACTCTATATGGAAAGAAATGCATGGGGCCGGCCAGCTTCCGTATCAGTATCATGCACTCAAAACTGTAGTATATGCTTTGTTTACCTATATAAACTCCGCGCAATATATATCTACACGCAAGTCAGATCTGTACTTATGTGCAAGCATCGATCATGTCTCCCACCCCCTGACGTGATGATCCATATCGCCACGGCCGGTCGGTCCGCCGCGCAAACGCACTGAGAGCATCTCCAGCCGCGCCCCCAACACAACATCCCAAGGCGGGTTTTTTGCGCCGGTGCCGAGAAAACGGCCTAGTCACTCTGTCAAGAGCCCGTTTTTCGCCGGTTTGGGCCGAAGTTAGTGCGGGCAGACCCAGACTGAACCCGGCGCGCTGGGGGCGCCGGGCCGAGTGGTTTTGGCGCGAACGCGGGGCGGGCCCGTCTAGTCAGCGAGACGCCGCTTCGTCGCCCTCATCGTCTCGGTTCCCGCGGGAATCAATGCCAAGGCTGGCCAAGGCTGCCGCACTGCCGCGCCAGTCAGACTCCATTGATGCCTCACGGGCAACGCAGTGAAGGCACCGCCGACGGGCGTCCCGCCCGCTCGCGCCACGCGTCGCCCGGCATGCCGCCTCCTGGCCGCGCCGCTTGGGCTATAAAAGGCGCCCACTCCCCATCGGTGAATGCCACACCCTCCCCCTCTCGCAAAAGTCGTCTCCCCCTTCCCGCCGACGAGCGAAGATGGCCGAGAGGTTTCTAGGCGATGGCGCAACGGCGTACGGCTTCGGCCGCCGACAACTCCAGGAGCCGGAGGCACGCCTCCTCTACGAGGCCGAATACCCGGCGCCCCCTGACATGCGCGTGTCGGGGGCGTGGAGGCTGAGCGCCGGCGGCGTCCCGGTGCCGCCGGTGCCCGAAGGGGCGGCACGGCGGGCGGAGATCACCCGCATCCGCTCCTCCCTGACGGAGGAGCAGCGGAACCAGTCGAGGTACACGCCCGACAGCGAAACGCTGTGGACGACGTACTTCCAGCGCCGCTACGTGGAGAAGATCGCATCCCTCAACGGCGTCATTCCCCGCGGCCACCTCAACGCCGAAGGACGGCGCAAGTGGTGGGGCGTCCCCGGCCGCACCCTCGAGGCTGTCCTCGACCACATCGAGACCGGCAACGTGTTGCGCCTCAAGTACCCAACGCGGCCGTCCTTCTCTCGCCGCCGTGGCAGTTCCTGGACGCCGCGGCGAATGGAGCCGACGTCCTCGTCGTCGGACTCCGGCTCGCCGGCACTCTACCCCGTCAAGCCAGAGCCGGAGGAGACGCCGCAGCGGCGCCGCACCTGCAGTGACGCCCTCGTCATCAACGAGGGTGCCCGCCCCTCCCCGCGCTCCCTTCGCCTGGTCCGGTCGAAGCCCGAGCCGGGCCTGCTCCCCGTGAAGCCGGAGCACGCCGACATGATGGCTCCCGACGACGAGTCCGCACTGAAATAGGCGAAGGAGGACTACGTCCGCGAGCAGGTGCGCCGCTAGCGCCAGGCGTATGAGGAGCTCCAGGCCCAGCGACGCGGCCGCGAGGAGGGCGGCGTCATCATCCTCGACAGTGACGAGGAGGAAGAGGCTGGGCCGTCCAACTCCCGGCCGCGCGTCGGCAACCGTGGGCAGGGTTGCAGCAGGGACGGTGGCTTCAGCGGGGCGTGCGACGACGACGACGGCGGCGGCGGCGGCGGCGGCGACTACACCCGCTTCTACAGGCTTGTCGGCATGTAGATGGCGGGCGGTGGACGCGGTGTAGTGGCTAGCCGCGTAGTTTAGCCTTAGTTTGACGTGGTTTGCATGTTTTTTTTTACAGATTTCAATAAAATTTCGCCGAGTTTGAACCAGATCTACGGAGTTTTCGCCGAACTCAGGACGACCTTGCGGGCGATGACCGGGGACTGAGCCGCCCCCAGACGCCAAGCTAGCACCGGTTCGCCTCCAAGCGGCCTCTTTTCGCCGCCCTGGGCCCGAACGGCTGGCGATGCTCTGGCGTAGTGCCTGCCATGGTACGGAAGTACCGGCGGTACTAGCTGGAGCAGCATATATATTTCCAAGCGAAGATGCTTTTGCTTACGCGCATGATCCAAGCAGCTCCTGCTTCCTACTCGTACACATGACATACGGCCAGAGGCAGCCTGGTGAACGCGCATGGATCCCCGGCCCGCTACGTGCTCACGGCTCACGGGCGTGGCTAGCTAGGCTAGCTTCCATGGCGGGACAAGTTGGAGGTGTCACCGTGTCAGGGCGCAGGGCCGTAGCCTACGCGCGCGGGCGCCGTGTCCGCCCGCGGTCGCCAAATACAGCTGCGCGGCATTGTGGATCTGCGGCGTGTGCCGCTCGTGCACGGGTAACGCGCGGTTTTGCCCACGAAACAGCGGCGCGCGGCGTTCCGTGCTGCCGCTTAGGATGATGGGGCAATGCCGCCGGCAGCAAGCAGCAAGAAGAGAGGTTGGCTCGGCCGTCCGCGTGGGCGCTTGTGCGCGGGGGCTTTCAAGGTGGGCGTAGGTGTGTAAAGGGGGAACTACTCGAATAAATAGTTGTTCACGGAATTTTATCCGACGAAACAAAATTGGTCAAAGAAAAGCAAACTACACAAAAAAGTAACGCAAAATAACGCACAAGATATGCACTACTGGTCGCCACCACCTCACCGGATGGGAGAAGGGAAAGAGCCCCCCACTACCACCGTTTTTGTTACAAAGGCCACTGAATATCAAGAAAAGGAAGCGAACTATTGAATAGCACGACTAACCGTGTGAAAAGCCTTTCGTATTCCAAGCTAATTAACATGTTGCAAGTTCCTCAAATAAACATGTTGCAAGTGGTGTCTTTCTCTCTATGATTGCATGCAAAGTTTGCGTTAATAAGCATCATTGTACGAAGCAAAAATCCGGCCCAATTCTTTTCGGGATGCAATGGTCTTATATAGATGCAAATTCTGTTTTTTATAGTGGCCTTATATTTTAAACCGGAAGGAGTAGCATTAATAAATACTCTCTACCAGCTGAGCTAAATTAACATATACCTACTAATTATGCTCTTTGAGAGCATCTTTAATCGCCCCCTAATAATAGGGATGTCAAAAATAGATCACAGCCTTTAGAAATTAGACCTATCTATGCATCCCCAAAAGGCCTTAAAGTCCAAAAATACTTTTTAGCACAAATCAAAAACAAAAAATCATGTAATAGGTATCCTTAGTCCTTACCTTATTAAACCCCTCTCCCCACTCCTGAATTTCATAGTGAGCCCCACTCCTATTTGGGTTAATTATCCCTTTGTCCTCAGTGGTGTCTCTGTGCTCAGTTTTGCCCTTAGATGCAAATTGTGCTCAGTTTTGCCCCTAGTCCATGCACAACTATTATGACGAGGCCAAACGGCCATATTTGAGTCCATTCCGTCCGCCAGCGTTAACTTGTGGGTCCGGAGCTTACACGTGGGACCGCGTGGATGTGGGTCCGGAGCTGACATGTAGGCCAGTGCAACTAAATCCCCAAATCATTCGTAGCTCACTCTGCCCATGCGCTTCCCCGCCGGCCGGCTGACCTGCGCCGCCGTCGGCACTTGTTCCGCGGCCAAGACCTGCCCCGCCATCAGCTGCACGCCTACTCCACCGCTACCTTTCTGTGCCTACGCTCCACGGCTGCCTGTGACGCCCGCCACCTTCCCGCGACGCCACGGGTGGGGCGCCCGCCACCTGCTTGACCCGCGGCGCTGCCTCCTTCCGTGCGCCTGGCCGGAGCGCTCAAAGGTGGGGGCCTGCTGGAGCTATTTGAACTAGGAGGAAGAACCCTAGGGCCAAATGGAGAGCAGCGGCGACCCTGGAGTATTTGGCGAGGCAGGCATCGGGCCGGAGATCTGCCACGTCCACGACTGGGTTCCCGAGGGGTAAGTCTCGCCTCCTGTTTAGATTGAGCTTAGTTGTGCATTTGAACACTCGATTTGAGTAGGTTTGCCCAATTAATTAGTGTGCTGATTGCATCTCTGTTTTTTGTCGGTTAGGATGGAGTTGCGGTTTGCTTTCTTGATGCACATTAGAAGGGACCGGTACACGTTCGATGCAAAGGATCAGAAGAAATACCAAGGAGGTTTTGATTATCGGTTGCTAATGGCTAGTAATTGCAGTTTCAGACAATTTGGGGAGGTAATTTGTAGCCAATATCCTTGGGGTTTGCTTGATGAAGTGGTATACAAATACTATGATGGGGAAAAGAAATGGGTGACAGTTAGTAATGATGAAGAGCTAGCTACCATGTTTGTTACGCATAAAGAGAAAGATAATTTTCATGTGAGGCTGCAAGTTGATGTGCTTGAGCAGGCATTTGGACCTAGGACGACGGGTGCAACATCTCGGGGAGAACCAAGTCGTCGTAATGGCATCTTAGCCAGAATAGTTCAGTTGGTGCACGACGACGTGGTGGCTCAACAAGTGTGGGCAACAGCAGTAGGGTCCCCCTTGAAGTGGAGCATGATGACTACAATTCTGGGGTTGATGAAGAGAAGCTATATTCTGATGTTATTCGGAATTTACGACAGGCACCTCGGGCTGATAACCAAGATGAGGCTCACAATGCAGTCCGTGTGGATGATGACGTGGTGGGTGAGGACGAAGACCTTGCAGCTGTTGAATGGGACCCTTTGAACCCTAATTTGGAAGAAGGTACAGTTTTTGCATCCATGAATGAGTGTAGAAATGCACTTGTGACATACTGCATCAAGGTACAACGTACTTTCAAAGTTGAAAAGAGCAATCAAGTACGTTACAGAGTGCACTGTCCGACTGAGGGTTGTCCATGGAGGCTGCTCGCATCTAAAATGCGAAATAGCACTAATGTTCAGGTCAAAGTGAACCCTTTTAAGCACACATGCCAGGAATCAACCCTTAGGAAGGATACAATCAGTAGAGCCAAGTCAAGATGGATGGCAGAAGAAGTAAATAAGTGGGTGAAAGAAAACCAGCAAGTGGGTCCAAAGGAATTGTAGAAGAACATCAAAGATAAATTCAAGATAGATTTACCATACATGAGGTTGTTCAATGGTAAACAACATGCTATGGATTCTATTTATGATAACTGGCAGGAAAGTTTTCAATTGTTGTATTCATTCAAAGGTGAAGTGGAGAGGACAAGCCCAGGTAGTATTGTAGATATTGATCACCACACCATGGAGTACACATTCAGGGGAGTGACAAAGACCAAGGAATGCTTTAGGAGGGTTTTTGTCTGCTTTGAGGCTTGTCGCCCGGGGTTTTTGGCAGGTTGCAGGCCTTATTTGGCTATTGATGCCACTTTTTTCTCAGAGGGAGGTTTAAAGGATAGTTAGTAGCTGCTTGTGCAATTGATGCACACAGTTTTGTATTTCCAGTTGCCTACAGTGTGCTGGAGACAGAGTCTGAGGAGAGCTGGACTTGGTTTTTGCTTAATCTGCGCTGGGCTATTGCACATCCCAATGGGTTGGTCATTCATACAGATGCCTGCAAAGGTTTAGAAGTGGCCATGGACAATGTGTTCCCTGGAGTAGAGCATAGGGAATGCATTTGTGACCTTGCTGCAAATTTCATGAAGAAATTCAAAGGAAAGGTGTATACCGACAATTTATGGCCAGCATCTGTGACTTGCAGTGTGAAGAAGCACAACTACGACTTGAGGCAGTTATACATGAATCCCAAAGTGAAAGAATATTTGGAAACACACCACTCCAAGTTATGGGCCAGAAGCCAATTCAGTGAACTGAACAAAGTTGACTATGTGCATAATAATCTAGCAGAGTCTTTCAACTCAACGATCCGGAAACTAAAGGGTCATTATGTGATGGATTTGCTGGACAGGATAAGGATAGAATACATGTAGAAATTTCATTATCGTGCAGGAATAGCCGAGGCAAAATTCATGGGCCACATTATCATCCCTGCCGTGATGAATGAACTGATGCAGAAAACAACAGGCTTGGAAATGAACATGACTCTTTGCTTGGGTACCACAGCAGAGATATCATATTTGGATAAAGAGAAGAGGGAATGGAGATATCCAATGGATTTAGAAGCTAGAACTTGCAGTTGTAGGCAATGGCAGATAACTGGGCTGCGATGCATTCATGCCTTGTTTTTTATCACTTCTCTCCCTGGTCCAGCAGGGAACATTCAGCAGTATGTGCATGATTACTACGTTGTTGCAAGGTTCAAAGCCACATATGCTTATGCCTTGCCTGCTATGGAGGGAAAACAACAATGGGACATGGTGGACCCTCGATTCAAGCTTTGCGCTCCAGTTCTGAAGAGAGCAGCAGGTAGACCAAGGAAGAGTCGAATCAGACCTCGCAGCGAAGGAGCTGGACTTGGAGCGAGGAAGCGCAAGTGCACAAG
This sequence comes from Triticum dicoccoides, assembly GCF_002162155.2. Taxonomy (NCBI): domain Eukaryota; kingdom Viridiplantae; phylum Streptophyta; class Magnoliopsida; order Poales; family Poaceae; genus Triticum; species Triticum dicoccoides. The sequence goes on from NC_041387.1 coordinate 632,963,687, forward strand.
CTATGGTGGGTCTGGTCATTTTGGTAAGTATTGTGATAACACAGTAGATCCAGCGTTCGGAGAGAGTTTCGATGAAGGCTTCGATGAAAATGATGGACAGCAGCCGGTTGCATCAGATGAGGATTTTGACAAGGTTCGAAATGATGATGGTCAACAGCCGCATGATTTTGACGATGATCCAAGTGAGGCGCCAAATAGTGATCATGGTGATCCAAGTGAGGCTCCAAATCGTGATCATGGTGATCCAAGTGAGGCTCCAAATGATGATCATGGTGATCCAAGTGGGGCTCCAAATGATGATCTTGGTGATCCAAGTGAGGCTCCAAATGATGATCCAAGTGAGGCTCTAAATGGTGACCAACCATCTGTTGTTGTGAGTTCTGCTAGGTATGTTTGAAGAAGACGCACAAGGTACCGACAACCAAGAGGAGAAGAGAAGAAGCAATGAGCACAAGGTGCACGAGGAGCAAAGTGATGGCAAGAAGCTCAAGGAACAGACAGAAGCCCGAACGCTATATGTGAATAATTATGAAACATTATGAATAATGTTGTATTTTTGTTGGATGATGTTAGAACTATGTTTGACATGATGTTTAAATCTGTTGGATGATGTTTGAATGAGCACATGGTTTTTCCTTTACATGATTTTTTTGAATTTTGTTTTGCTCATTTGAATTCTGGTCAAACCTAACTTTGACCAAGATTTAAACAAGTCTAAAACATCAAAATGAAGAACTAAGCCTGGATCCTTCTTAGTCAATCCAAAATGAAGCTGTGGTGAGGTTTTTGAAATTTTCATGAAAAATGTGCTAAAATGAGGGTCCAAAGGTAGGGTAAACGGCCTCATCTCTAAGCAAGGTTTTTTTTGACCTTGTCTAAATCAGCCAAATAACTTTCCTAAACATATATTCTATATATACGGACTATGTGCGCTGGTTTTTCCATTTTTTGATTTTTTTTAATTTTGTTTTGCTCATTTGAATTCTGGTCAAACTTAACTTTGACCAAGATTTAAATAAGTGTAAAACATCAAAATGAAAAACTAAGCCTGGATCCTTCTTAGTCACTCTAAAATGAAGCTGTGGTGAGTTTTTAAAAAAATTCATGTTTATTTCCCCAAAACACTTCTCTTCACTTCATACAAAAGAGTTCGAGATACTCGAGATATCATACAATACACATGAACTTATCGTTTAAATGTATGTAAAACTTATTTATCAACTTAAATCGTTAGTATATGACATAAAAAGACTATGTGCGCAGGTTTTTTATTTTTCTGTTTTTTATTTAATTTATTATGCTAATTTGAAATCTGGTCAAACATAGCTTTAACTGCTCCAAACCCCTCCCAAACCCCACTAACCCTAGCGCTGAACCAGGACCGTTCATCTAACCCTAGCGCTGAACAAGGGCCGTCGATCTAACCCTTCTAGAAGGAATCTGTGGGGAGGAGGGGGCGATCCGCGAGATGCAATCTGATTGGCTGGGAGATTCTTTTTTTAAACAAATATCGGGCGCACTGGATGGACCGTTGGGCCGTCTCGTTGTCTGGGCCTGAGACCGCAGTAAATAGCTCGTCTCAGCCTTTCCACGCCTTGCATGCATGCATGGGAGGCGGCGACGTGCATAGGTTGCGACGTAGGTTTGCATGCGCGGGAGGCTGCGACGTGCATGCATGCGAGCGAGGCGAGCGAGGCGTGCTAGGCGTGCTAGGCGCACTTGGCTAGCGAGGCCAGCTAGGTGGTTCAACGAGTCAGATGCACCGTCCGGTCAAAGAGCTATGCAGTGATTCAAATGCACGCACGCGCCCCATGCATGCATCGTTTTTTGGCAAAAATTTAAGAGTACAAAGCATAACGGATACACACATGCGTTCGGATTCACACACGCACCGTTCTCACCCTTTCTCTCTTCCTCTCCCACCCATAGGCCTATAAATGGGGTGCCTATCTTCCTCTCCCACCCATAAGCCAGATCCGATCCATTCTCTCCAACTTCAAACACCCAGTCGACCGAGCCCTCCCCAAGCGAGACCATGCAGTTCAACGGGCCGACCTTCAGCCGTCCTCCTGTCGTGCCGGAGCGGCTCTACCCACCGGGCGTGCTCGTGGAGAGGGAGCTCCGCGTGTGGGCTTTTTCAAGGTGGAGGGGTTCCGTCGAACTCACCCGCGCCTTCCTCAGAGCCGGCTATGCCCACCTCCCACGGGGCTCGCCGAGGATGTTCACCCTCAATGAGGTTCGTGACCGCGGCAGCATCCTCCTACTGCTCACGGTCGCCTTCACCAACCCGTTTGACGCGCGCGAGCTCCTCGGCCAAGTCTTTTGGTGCGGCTGCGGGGCCATCTTCTTCACTGTCTACAACATCTACACCAACTACGAGAACATCTTCCCCACTCCAGCCGGGATGCACTCCCTTCCCTACGACGACGAGGAGGAGGTGTGAAGATGAAGATGGTGTTGAAGGGGCGCGCGCGGCCAAAATGGAAGGAGGAGATCAAGATGAAGACTGTTTCATTTTTTATTTGTTGCTTTTCTATGTCGTGTCGTGTGGTGTCATGTTTCGTCATGTATCCGTGAACTGTCCGTGAACTTATTATTGTAATGGTACTTGTGTTGCATCTTATCTAAGTTATTTATTAGGGTTTATTATGTGTGTTAAAAAATGTCCGTGGCCAAGCATATAATTTCTGCCCTAAACCAAGTCATGAAGCTCGAGAACTTGTGGTTGTCATTCAAAAGAGGGGGTGAGAAGCCCTCCGTTTTATTCAAAAAAAAAGTCATGAACTAACATGCAAATTTATTCCGTTTAAATCCTAAACCAAGTGCCACTCTAACACTAAACCAAGTGCCACTCTAACCAAAACCACGTGGCAGTGCAAATATACGTTTTCAACCTTCCAACCCTCCAAAATTTCAGTGCAAAACAAAGGAAAACCACTCTCACGCGTGTGCAAACATTCATGGTCTCACATTTTTTTTGACAAATTTCACAGTCTCACTATGTATACATTCCTTCCCTACCCATGTCAAACTCTTGCCATCTGTCCTAGCGGTTACCAGCGCAGCCCTAAACACCACAAACCCACGCAGTCTTGGGTTCGAGTCCCCAGCCGCACCAATTTTTTGTGCATTTTCCATCCTTCATTTTTTTGACAAATTTCACAGTCTCACTATGTATACATTGCTTCCCTACCCATGTCAAACTCTTGCCATCTGTCCTAGCAGTTACCAGCGTAGCCCTAAACACCACTAACCCACACGGTCTTGGGTTCGAGTCCCAAGCCACACTAATTTTTTGTGCATTTTCCACCCTTCATTTTTTAGACAAATTAGTTTCTACTCAATGTAATGCCCTTAAAAAATGTTCATTTATTTTGGCACTGGGTGTAAACATCTACCAGAGCTGAGGCACATTTTCCATGAAATTTTGGTCTTTGATTTAAATCACGGTGTATTTGAATTGGATTACTTAAATTGCTATTAAATATTTAACATCTCCAAAAAAATTCTAACCTTAATTGTTTGGCTCTGGAATAATTCATTAGCTGCATTTCATTGATCAAAAGTTTCTGAATTCCTCATTTCTTCTCCTTTTTTTCAACATATTTAAATGTTGGTCACTTCTTCTCTTTCTTTTCAACATTTAAACAACTTTGACCAACACTTAAACTAGGTGAATTTCTCATACAATTTCAAGATTACAAATTCCTCCATAATTACATACATTTTCAACATTACAACCAGTGCGATTATCATACCTACAAATGCCCAAAAGTATTTGCAAATGGGTATTGGTAGTGCTTGATCTTCATGCTTCCTAACCTTCTTCTTCAACATCCTAAGCTCAACAGCTAGCTCTCTGTCAGTGCGTGCTTCGCCCTCCATCTCTTCTTCTGGAGCTCGTGTTGCGGCCACTGCGGTTTGGGGCAGCATGCGCAACCATTCGTCATGCTTTTCTTGCAGTTCATTTATCAGAGTCTTGGCCAGAGCATTCACCCAAAGAAAGAAGCATGTCACCTGCATGAACACGGAACAGATCAACCGATTGCTCAAAGATCCCGACCACGAAAATGGTGCAATTGCCCCGATTCTTATCCCATTCTCGCTGCACACGTAGAACGGACGATTGTAGTTCCTAGGTGTGTGAGAAACCCTCCGATCAACGCTCGCCCGGCACCGCGGACAGACGAAGACAGGCATCTCCACACGCGCCCGGCTCTGCATCCGCGAGGTGGCGCGGGAGCTTGCGGAAGACATGGAGCTCGGAGCCGAACGGGATCTCAACGCCACCGCGCCCTCCGCAGCTAGCTTCCCACCGCCGTCGTGATCTCGCTCTCTCGTCGCGGTCAGCGTCGTGCTCTTTGTCGCCGTGGTCATCGCCGATGTCGCCCGCTAATATAGCACACCTGCAACGGCTCTATGCTCAACGGCTCTCTGTTGGGTCCCGCAAGCCACGCGTGCAATGGTCTGAATAAAATTGGCCGCCTCTGCCGCCTGGTCCCACCTGTAAGGCCGAGTCAAAACGTTGACCTGACGGAGACGCCAAAGTTCATAGAACGAGTCGGTGCGCACGGACTAGGGGCAAAACTGAGCACAATTTGCATCTGAGGGCAAAGCTGAGCAGATGGACACCACTAAGGGCAAAAGGATAATTAACCCCTCCTATTTTTGCTCTAATCTCTCCACGTAATCGCGTAATTTTCCACAGCAAACCCCTCCATAGGTGTATCATTGCTCGTCAAAAACTGCGATCATTCCGCTGTAGTAAAAATTTGCGAGAGGAACAATTTGGTTCCAGCTCCTTCCGTAATTGGTGCCAAATCTCTTTATTGATATTTTCTTGCTTTGCTATCACTTATTGGTCACAATGCCTGCTACTTATGCTATGGTGAGATGCTGCTTGATGTATGTCAATGTCTTGCATATGAGCCTGCTCGTTTCCTTTGAAGTGTTGAGAATCATGAGGTATTGATCTCGTGGTCAGTTGGTTTTTGCAAGTATGTTTTTACAAAAGCTTGGTGGATCCATTGGTTTAGCATGAAATTCAATTTCACTCATCAGTTTTTCAAATCACAATTTCCCTCAATGTCTATCGCATCGACATAGCAGTCGAGAGTTTGCATCCTCGTGGATGTTTGTCTCCAGTTTGCCAGAATGTTTTTTTTTCGAAACGGAGGCAAAAGATTTGCCTCATCTATTAAAGTAGAGGAGAATAGAGTTTTGTAGAGTTACACAAGGTCGAAGTACGGCATGACAATTACTCGCGCGATACAATTTTCCCTAATTGTTTAGCCCCTGTAGTAACCCATAGGTTGGCCTCATCTATAATAAGCTTGAGAAGGATTGGCGGTGGCGTCTCTTTGTGGCGGAAGACTCTAGCGTTCCTTTCGTTCCAAATTGTCCAGGATACGAGCATGGTAAGGGAGGCCATGGCTCGACGATCCGGAATGCTCGAATTGGTGCGCTTGTCCCACCAAAAGAGGAGGGAATCCTCGAGGTGCCAGTCAGAAGGGTCCAGATGCGCAAGCCCATACTTGTCAATGAGCATCCGCCAAAGCCTCAAGGTGAAGCGGCATTTGGTGAATAGGTGGACGTCCGACTCCTGCACCTGCTTACAGAGCGGGGAAAGACCACAGTTGTCCCAGCCACGTCGCTCTAGCCTGTCGGCGGTCCAAATCCGATCTTGTAAGGCCAGCCAAGAAAAGAATTTGACCTTTAGGGACGCCCACATTTTCCAGACCATGGAGTCCATGGGGAAAGCGTCAAACCCAGAAATTGTGCCTTGTATGCAGTGGACGTCGAATATGAACCATCCGAACTAGTGGTGCAAAATGGACATGGAAGGAATCAAAGGACCGCGGTGTGTACAGTACGAGAGGTACTCGTCAGGGCTTGTTCATATGTGCCCATATGTGTACCCAATCCTTGACCACTGTGTTCGTATAGCCCAGTACAAAACTTGATGAACAATAGTTGTCAGGAAACAGCTAAACATACACAAGAAACAAAAAGCTGTAACAGTGCCCAACCAAATACAGCACCAGATTGGTATCTTTTCATGTCGGCCAAATCCCAATACTCCACTCCATACATTGATATGCATGCATTACACTCACGGACACACGCCCAACTATTACAATCTGGTCACAAACAGCTGAACTTTAGATCGTACTACTAATCTACTGTTCAAATTTTAACATAAACACTGCATTAATTCATGCAGATATTTTTGAAAACAAATCAAGCAAATACTATATGCAAACACAGAACTCACGGAAGATTACAAAATTACAATTACAAGAAGCTTCTTCTGCTGCATGCTTGATGAATTGGCGTGCTCGATCTACAGACACCTTCCTCCATAGCCGGCACTCGTGAACAATGCCTGCTTGATCTCGTCGGTGCTTGTCACTCGGCTCCTGCCTTCCTCCTATATAAACCACACACACACCATGCACCGAAGATCGAATTATAAATTTATAGTAGTGCAGAAAACATGTACATTCGGCCAAGAAATGGAAAATTTCGCTTCTCCAAAAAATGCACACGACTAATTCCTTACTTGTGAGCATGATGCTTGCATGGCGAAGTCGCCGAAGCAGCTGAAGACGCACTGCTCGATCTCCAGCCCCAGCACCTCCAGCGCGCTCACCGTCGAGATCAGCACGCCGGGGCTAGTGGCGCAGCAGATGTCGATCCTCGTTTCGCCGTCGCCCTGTTTCTCGATGACAAACTGTATGGATAACAATCAGTTCAGAATTCAGATTCGTTGTCTGGCTCCTTTAGTTCGATCAGTACCTTGGTGGAATTCCTCATCGGCATCTCCTCGCTGCTACCGCTGAAGAAATTCTTCGTGGTGTTCAGCAGGTTCAGCTCCTCCGGCGTGGCGCCGATCTCCTCCTCGAGGGTTTTGATCCGCTCGGTTAGTTCATTCACGTAGTCTATGGTGTCCCCTAGGATCGAGGTCCTATCCATCTACAGATTGATCGATTGGTTTGATCTAAATATGTTAACTAAGGTCCACAACTCAAATTGATAGCTGATACTCGATAGAGAAATCACTAGCAAGGTTGATTCATTAATTAATTAGGTCACAGGAGAAATGCGAGTTGAGACTTGCGAGACAGAGACACACCTTGCTGATCTTGGGCACGATGGAGCGAAGCATGGAGAGGCGGTCGTTGAGACGCTTCCGGCGCCGCCTTTCCGCCATGAGGTTCTTGGAGGTAGTGCCGCCGTTGAGCTTGCTTCGAGCGTGGGCGCCGGTGAAGACGCCCCTTATCATCTCCGGGCTCTCCCCGGCGCCTCCTGCTCCGAACACGAACGGCACCGGTGACGACGACGACCCACCACCGCGATGCAGGTTGCTGCCGCTGGGGTCGTCCTCCGCCATGGCGTCGTGGAGAGGATACTGAACCAGCGCCTGGCCGGCCCCGTGGGCGACCCCATGCCGAGGGACGACGCCGACGCAGCTCCTATAAGGATTGCACACTTCGCTGAGGTAGTCGAAGTTGAACTCCTCGTGCGACCGGTGCGGTGGCGCCATGGGCTGTTGAAGAAACGGCCCGGCCAAGTCCGTGCCGCTGCTCGCCTCGCCGGCGCCCTCACCGCCGTAGAAGAGGAGGTCGCTTGTCGTCATCATGCCGCTGCCCGTGTACGCCAGCCACGGCGCCTCCTCCCGGCGCAGGGACATGAGCTCGTCGAGGAATGACTGCTCGTCGAGCTGATCCATGCCGCCCATGTTCTAGACTTGTAGTAGTAGGTGTGCCAGCTCTGGAATATGCTTTGCTTCCCTTAATTTCTCTCCCAGCTAACTTGCGGAAACTCCTCACGCTTATACTCCCAGCTGCAAGCAAGGCGGCCAGTAGCTAGCAGTAGCAGTAGCACTGCCACAGGTCCACACGACACGGCCAACTTGCAGGTAACTAGAGTCCAATGGCAGTGTAGGGCTGGAGCAGGAGGGGGATCACGGCAGGAAGCAACCTGGGAGTTAAGTGCGGCGTGACAAACCCAAGCGACAATCATTCCTTGGCATCAACTGGCTAGTTACTCATGGTGGTGTACTGGTGTTGTCACGGCTGGCTGCATCGGCTGGGTTGGTCAGCCAGAAAACGGCGAAGCTATCATGGGAGGGGAACTTTTGGTCGGACATATGCACTCTATATGAGAATTTTTTTTAGTAATTCAACAAAAAGTCAAAAATTCCTGGAAATATTTTTGAAATAAATTTGACCTTCTATTGTACTCGTGAGAAAAAGAATCCACAAAAAAAATATCCCTTTGACTTCTTTTCAAAAAAGACAAATTTTTGACTAATATAGTGTGAATAGTGACCTATAATAGCAAATAAATTTTGTCTTTTTTGCTGTGAGGTCAACTTTTTTTTTCGTCGAGATTTATATACTAGTGCAAAAGTAAGTCAAGTGTTTTGTCAAAATAGTTCTTACCTATTTTGACTTTTTATTAAAATATTAAAAAAATTCCTCATATAGGGTGCATAAACAACAGGAACCAAAGTGTATTTCCCAGCTATCCTGCCGTTATTTTAACTTTTTAGGAGATCTCAGCTCTGGGCGCATGAATGCATGCGGCTTCAATTATCGTCCTTAGAGCATCTCAAAGAGAGGGCAAAAATATATAACGCTAAAATAGTTTTACAGTGTCACTGTATCATTTTTAGCATGCTGCAGTCAACATTGTTTTTTCATATGCAAAAAACGTGCAACCAAAAAAGATGCAATAAATTATGAAGCATGCGGTCCGGCGCCCAACATTTGCAGCATGTGCTGGCGCTTTTAAGCGGGTGCGTTAAATTCTTTTGCACGCGCACTATTTTGCAGCATCTGCGGGAGCGTCTCTAGCGCCCAGAAAGGACGGTTTGTAGCACGGGTGCAGTTTTTGGGCGCCTGTTGGAGATTCTCTTAGAGCGACTCCAAAGCAGCAACCCAATTCGTCTAGCATGTCGATTTCAGTCTGTGCCGACAAAGAACACAGCCTAGTGCAGAGAACCATTTTCATTTCGTGTCCGTTTTGTGTTCGCTTGGAGTCATTTTCGTCTCAATTTTGGGTCACATTTGGGTTGAAGGCGGATACAAATCGGAAGTTCTTCGTGTCCTCATCCGCCTCTGTCCGCTGCATGCGAGTGGTGACCCAACTGTCATATCCAAACAAGAGGGGCCCACCCATCCATCACACCCCCTCTCTCTTCTCCTTTTCTCTCTTTCTCCCCATCAACGCCACCAGGCACGCCCATGCGAGCGTGGCACCGGCCGCTTCGGCCTCCGCCGTGAGCGCCTCGCCGGCCTCTGATGGTGATATAGACCTAGGATAGGGTCATAGGCCTGACCTATATACCCTACCCAAGTTCACTACCCTAGAAGCAAAGAAGCTCAAGAGACAACAGGGAGTGCCCAATGAAGACGTCGAATGCAATCCACTTGACCAGTATATATCACTCGGGTACCCCTCCTTCCCGGAACCACTCGACCATACAAGAAACCACTCGACCCACTGAAGACCAGGAGTCGAACAGGACAACAACGGTCAAGCATTCACTCTGTAGTCTTCAAAGGCATTAATAGCACTTTATAACTGGCGTTACCAGTAACGCCCCTCTTTATGTACATTGAACTCTCTTTAACGGGGGATGGCTGGGGTCCTGGCGCACTCTATATAAGCCACCCCCTCCTTTGGCACAAGGGTTCGCACCCCCTGTAACACACACGCATACTATAATCCAGTCAACCGCCTCTGGGCACCGAGACATAGGGCTTTTACCTCCTCCGAGAGGGGCCTGAACTCATAAACACTTGCATACAACCTCACCGTAGGTAGGACCTTGCCTCCTCATTCGTACCCCCTACTCTTACTGTCAGTCTTAGTACCACGACAGTTGGCGCCCACCTTGGAGCAAAGTATCTTAGCGACTTCCGGCGAGGTCGCATTTTCTTCAGTCTTCATCAACATGATTTCCGGCGGCAGTTTGATCATGGGCCACGAGTTCCGACTCGGGGCGCTCACTTTCGTCGCCGATGATTCGGCCTGGCTCCATGCGGCCCCGCTCGACGTCGAGGCTCTGTTGATCCGTGGTTCGTCGCACTTCCGCGCGACTGCCCGTGGCGTCCTCCTCCGGCAGCCGTCGACCCCGTACCAGTCGACGTCTGTGTCGACCTCTCGCTCCGCTGGATGCCGCCGCAAGCGATCGGGCCGGTCACGGCTCCAGCGGTGGGTGAAGTGAAGGAAATATGCCCTAGAGGCAATAATAAAGTTATTATTTATTTCCTTATTTCATGATAAATGTTCATTATTCATGCTAGAATTGTATTAACCGGAAACATAATACATGTGTGAATATATAGACAAACATAGTGTCAGTAGTATGCCTCTACTTGACTAGCTCATTAATCAAAGATGGTTGAGTTTCCTAGCCATAGACATGAGTTGTCATTTGATTAACGGGATCACATCATTAGGAGAATGATGCTATTGCTTTCTCCATGACTCATTCCGATAGCTTAGCACTTGATCGTTTAGTATGTTGCTATTGCTTTCTCCATGACTTATACATGTCCCTATGACTATGAGATTATGTAACTCCCGTTTACCGTAGGAACACTTTGTGTGCTACCAAATGTCACAATGTAACTGGGTGATTATAAAGGTGCTCTACAGGTGTCTCCAAAGGTACTTGTTGGGTTGGCGTATTTCGAGATTAGGATTTGTCACTCTGATTGTCGGAGAGGTATCTCTGGGCCCACTTGGTAATGCACATCAATATAAGCCTTGCAAGCATTGCAACTAATGAGTTAGTTGTGGGATGATGTATTACGGAACGAGTAAAGAGACTTGCCGTTAACGAGATTGAACTAGGTATTGAGATACCGACGACCGAATCTCGGGCAAGTAACATACCGATGACAAAGGGAACAACGTATGTTGTTATGCGGTTTGACCGATAAAGACCTTCGTAGAATATGTGGGAGCCAATATGAGCATCCAGGTTCCGCTTTTGGTTATTGACCGGAGACGTGTCTCGGTCATGTCTACATAGTTCTCGAACCCGTAGGGTCCACACGCTTAAAGTTCGATGACGGTTATATTATGAGTTTATGTGTTTTGATGTACCGAAGGTAGCACGAAGTCCCGGATGTGATCACGGAGATGACGAGGAGTCTCGAAATGGTCGAGACGTAAAGATCGATATATTGGACGACTATATTTGGATACCGAAATGGTTCCGGGTGAGATCGGGATAATACCGGAGCACCGGGAGGTTATCGGAACCCCCCGGGAGGTATATGGGCCTTAATGGGATTTAGTGGAAAGGAGGGGAAAGGAGCAAGGGAGCCCCCCCTCCCAAGCCCAATCCGAATTGGGAGGGGGGCCGGCCCCCCCTTTCCTTCCTCTACTACTAGGAAAAGGCCTACTAATGGCGCATCGGTTTTGCCTACTAATGGCACACTACCGGTGCGCAATTAGTACTGGTGCACCAATAATGGCGCACCAAGCAGTGCGCCATTAGTTTCGCCCACAGTGCGCCACTAGTGTCTGCTATACTAATGGCGCACCATATTGTAGTGCGCCATTAGTAACAATTTTTTTAATTTTTTTTTGGTTTTTTCTTAATCTCAGATCACTATTTCACATATGAGATATACATACATAGCCAACACATAGTTCCATATAACAACCATAGCCAACATATATATATATATATATATATATATATATATATATATATATATACAACAAGCATCCATATAACAATCATAGTTCCATCGTTACATATTACAAAAGTTTCACATTGTTCATCCAACACCGTTATCCATCAATTCACAGAAGTTTCACATTGATGCAAAATAAAAACACAAATGGAAAAGAAGCACTCCATCCATGCAAGCTTCCGTGAATTAAATCAAATCTGCAAAATGATAAACAAGAAGTTAGAAGAAGAAGAAGAAGAAGAAGACTAGAAGAATACTAGAAGAAGAAGAACACTAGAAGAAGAATAAGAAGAATTTTGGAAAAGAAGAAGAATAAGAAGAA
>NC_041387.1:632975844-632979015 GCF_002162155.2 Triticum dicoccoides
AGCCAACTTAGGTAAAATGAAGCTAACCTATGTCATTTTGGAAAAGAAGAAGAATAAGAAAAAGACTATAAACTTATTATGTAAACTTGATCATTTTGTGCTAACATAAGTTATTTTGGAGCTAACCTATAGGAAACTAAGCATATAAGCTCTAAGTTAGCATATTAGAGCCAACTTAGGTAAAATGAAGCTAACCTATAGGAAACTAAGCATATTAGAGATAACATAGGTAACTAAGTATATATATATATATATATATATATATATATATATATATATATATATATATATATATATATATATATATATATATCATTTTGGAGATCTGACATACCTGACAAAGTTCAGTTCTCATCCATTGTTCTTCTCCTTCTCCTTTCTCAGCCTGATGCGCCAAGAGTGGCGAGGAGGTGGAGGCAGTGGATGCAGTGGGATGTAGTCTTCTACCACAATTGGCGTGGTCATGTCGCCCGGCTATGGGATCACCGGCGCCACCACCGGTGCGTGGTCATTGTCAGGCACCACCACCATCGCGAGGCCACCTTCAGGCAGGATGGGCACGACCATCGCTAGGTCATCCTCAGCCACCTCCATCTCTTGGCCATGGTCAGCCACCACCATCTCTTGCCCTTGGTCAGCCACCACCAGCGCTAGATCATCCTCAGCCTGATGCCCCTCGTCATCCTACAGCTCCTCATCCCCACTCTGCTCCTCTTCTCCCACACTCCAGTCCGGATCATCCTTCTTGTTGTCTATGCTGCTGCCAGAATCGCTGCTGCTTTCGCTAAAGCCAGAATCGGTGTTGCTTTTGCTACAGCCATAGTCGCTGCTGCTTTGGCTGTAGCCAGTGTCGCTGCTGCTGCTCCCATTACCTGTCCAAATGCAACAATGACCGTTAACAATCGATGTGAGACAAAGCCACATGTAGAGGAATAAGAAGAGGCAGAACGTACCGGCATCATCATCGTCAGCGTAGCGTATGCGACACATAGTCGCATTGAACACCTTCACGATGAGCATGGTGGCGTCGTCGTCGTACCTGAAGAGAAGGAAGTACCCCAGCCGCAGGTCGTAGGCACGGTAGAACTTCTCCCACCCACGAGACAAGTACATGTGGCCCTCCTTGATCACCAACTCCACATCTCACTGCCTGCGAAACCCGCTGCCGGCCTGTCGCAGCTTCACATTATTTGGAGGATCTTCACCCAGCATGTTCATAAAACTGTCAGGCAGCCTCTGCAGTTTGGGACAATGAGTGATGTAGCAAAAAACAAATATCATAATGAGATGGGTGAAGGGGAGATCTCTCGTTTTATATACCTGCGTCATGGATGATACTGAAGTCCCAAATATGATACTGAAGAACTCGGAAGCATCCAACTCGTACTGCGGTGTCGCAGATCGGCAGTGGCTGCTTCCCGCCATCTCTGATAAGCAGCAGAAGAGACCAATTAGTACCCTTACAATAGATCATAAAACATGCATGATAACAGGCATTAGTCGCAAGTACCCCATATGTCCTATTTTTAGGAAAGTCATGCTAAAATTCACGGAAAATTTTAGCATGACCTTTGCTGAAAATAGGACATATGGAGTACTCAAATTTGCCGAAACGGAAGTTAATCGACATTCTGGCAAACTCAAGGGCCTCTCGGGGTACCTGCAAAATCATTATCACCGCGTAATGAAGTCGCCAATGGGTCATTTCAGAAGATCACAAGTAGCATCATCACAAGATCACAAGTAGCATCATCACAAACTACGCCCTGACATAACTTTGTCACACTCTTGCTTTCTAACTTCAGATCAAGCACCATTTCATCACACCATCAAGTAGAGAAGAACACATACTGGAAAGAATGCATCAAGCTTACCCTGTAAATGCGCTACTACAATTCGGTCCTACTGAACATTGCTAAACAGCCAGTCAGTTTCAAGTTTCGAAAACAAGGGTTCACTGCTCCTAATTAATTAAAAAGTCTACTAGGCATGATTGATCAGGAAACGACCACTTAGCAAAATTTGGTGTGTATCAATTAAACGGCCAACCCTATATCACAGGGACACCACACCCCAAGGACCTGGTTGTAATTTCCATGTATCATTGGTGTTCTTTAATATATGATCTGGGGCCTTTTCCAAAAAAAGGTGCTATCTATCGTCTGTAATGCATTGCACACTACAAAGTTATATGTTTATGTACCACTTTCGTTATTTTGTGCATTAGATCTGATAGTATACATCGTCGAATCCCATTTTTTTGAAAATCATTGTAGGGGATTTTAATTATTTGTTGTGGGTATTTTTTATATACATGTGAGATTCTAAGTGCTTATGCTTATATATGCAACCGGTAATTTTTTTAAAGTAGCCTACTAGTAATAGTAGTACAAGACAACATATTATGTGTACTGAGTTGAAAACGAGGCTTCAGATTCTATAGTTAATTGATTGGTTTCAGATTCTGCAGCAAACAACGGCGGTGCCCCCGTCTCCAGGCCGTGGCTGCCGCATCGTGAGAATTGGATCACCGTGGGGAGCAAACCACCACACGTTTTTTCAAGGAAACCACACACTGATAAAATCTAACACACAGATATAAGATTGACTTGAATTCACCGAGGGTCAGAATAGGGATACATGTAGCCTTGCTTGTAGCAGTTACAGAACCAGAAGTGTACAACAGTACAACAGGCTAATGTAACTGACGGTGATGAGCTAATCTAATAGTACAACCCTGAATCAATGTATACACTCAAGACGCACTTGTTCTTCAATTTTTACAGTATACATAAAAGAAAAATTGCAGTACACGAATTCAAATGAAAAACATTCACCTTGATCTGGATTTCAATTGATGCCCTTCGATGAGGAAATGTCTGGACAGCACCGGAGGAGTGAGCTCCTAATTCGTTGAGCTCGTGCGGTGTGGTGGGCTCGCCGGAGATGGACGGGCCCTGCACAGCGGTCGAGACCCAGAGCAGAGGTTGAGGGCAAGAGGAAGAAGAAGAAGAAGGAAGTGGAGGGGAGGGGCTCACCTGCAGTCGAGGGCGTACACGGTGCCGGCCGGCCGCCTTGGACCCGGAGAAAGCCGCGGTCGTCGTCTCCTCCTCCTCCTCGTCCTCCTCCTGGTCCTCCTCCTCCGGCTCGGGGCGCGGGGGCGGCGGCGCG
>NC_041387.1:632979473-632979955 GCF_002162155.2 Triticum dicoccoides
AGGGGACGGAGGGGGCGTGCAGGCGCGGTGGCGGCATACGGTTGGGGCGGAGGGGGCAAATTAGGTCGAGTGGGGAGGAAGGGAGGGAGGGGAATAGGTGGAGTGGGGGGAAGCTTACTAATGGCGCACCCCGCAGCGGTGCGCCATTAGAATGTTTTTTTATTACAGTAATATTTTTTTTATAAAAATAGTAATATTTATAAAACAGTAATAATTTTTTTATAAAAACTTGTTTAAAAACTTATATGAAAACAGTAATATTTATTACAGTAATATTTATGAAAACAGTATCAAAACTTGTTTAAATCATAACAATATTTTTTTTTATAAAAACAGTAATAATTTTTTTTAAATATGTTCAAATTTTTTATTGGAAAATATTTATGAATATGAAAAAGGTGGAGTGGAGGGTGCGTGGGTCATCGGCGACGGTGGAGTGGGGGAGGGTGCGGGCCGGGGGTCGGCGGCGGCGGCCGGTGGAG
>NC_041387.1:632980805-633026463 GCF_002162155.2 Triticum dicoccoides
GGCGGCGGTGGAGTGGGGGAGGGTGCGGGCCGGGGGTCGGCGACAGCGGCCGGTGGAGCAGGGGAGGGTGCGGTGGGACGGGGGGTCGGTGGAGGGTGCGGTCGGCGGCGGCGGCCGGTGGAGCGGGGGGTCGACCCTAGTACCATTAGAAGTTTTGCAAAAAAAAGTATATATTCTAATGGCGCACTTTGTGTCCAGTGCGCCATTACTAGTTAGAACTAGTAATGGCGCACTTAGCTCGGATGCGCCATTAGTATGTATGGAAAAATGGAAAAAAAATATTACTAGTGGCGCACCTTGTGTCTCGTGCGCCATTAGTGTCTTCCACACTAATGGCGCATCAACAAATGGTGCGCCATTAGTATATAGTAGTGGCGCACTACCTGACAGGTGCGCCATTAGTACCCATCCCATCTATAGCCCTTTTCCTAGTAGTGCTCCCTCCTTCCTCTTCCTTCCCTCTCCCTCTCCAAGTAGGAAAAGGAGGAGTCCTACTCCCGGTGGGAGTAGGACTCCCCCACCTTGGGCGCGCCTCCTCCTCCTGGCTGTCCCTCTCCTCCCCTCCTTTATATACGGAGGAGGGGGCACCCCATAGACACAACAATTGATCCCTTGGATCTCTTAGCCGTGTGCGGTGCCCCCCTCCACCATAATCCACATCGATAATATCAAAGCGGTGCTTAGGCGAAGCCCTGCGTCGGTAGAACATCATCATCGTCACCACGCCGTCGTGCTGACAGAACTCTCCCTCAAACCTCGGCTGGATCGGAGTTCGAGGGACGTCATCTAGTTGAACGTGTGCTGAACTCGGAGGTGTCGTGCATTCGATACTTGATCGGTCGGATCGTGGAGGCGTACGACTACATCAACCGCATTGTGCTAACGCTTCCACTTTCGGTCTACGAGGGTACGTGCACTCTCTCTCCCCTCTCGTTGCTATGCATCACCATGATCCTGTGTGTGCGTAGGAATTTTTTTGAAATTGCTATGTTCCCCAACAATGGCATCCAAGCCAGGTTTATGCGTAGATGTTATATGCACGAGTAGAACACAAGTGAGTTGTGGGCGATACACGTCATACTGTTGGGGAACGTAGTAGAAATTCAAAATTTTCTACGCATCACCAAGATCAATCTATGGAGTAATCTAGCAATGAAGGAAAGGGGAGTTCATCTACATACCCTTGTAGATCGCTAAGCGGAAGCGTTCAAGTGAACGGGGTTGATGGAGTCGTACTCGTCGTGATCCAAATCACCGATGATCCTAGTGTCGAACGGACGGCACCTCCGCATTCAACACACATGCAGCCTCGTGACATCTCCCATGCCTTGATCTAGCAAGGAGAGAGGGAGAGGTTGGGGAAGACTCCGTCCAGCAGCAGCACGACGGCGTGGTGGTGGTGGAGGAGCGTGGCAATCCTGCAGGGCTTCGCCAAGCACCGCGGGAGAGGAGGAGGACTTGGGAGAGGGGGAGGGCTGCGCCAGGGGAGGGGTGCCTCTCCCATGCACCTCCCCACTATATATAGGGGTGGAGGGGGCTGGTTTCTTGCCCTCCAAGTCCATTGGGGCGTTGGCAAAGGTGGGGGAAAGAAATCCCATCATTTCCCTTCCCCACCGATTGTTATCCCCCCTTTTTAGGGATCTTGATCTTATCCCTTCGGGATATGATCTTATTCCTTCTAAGGGGGGATCTTGGTGCGCCTTGGCCAGAGGTGTGGGGCCTTGCCCCCACTACCCACGTTCATGTGGGTCCTCCCATGTAGGTGGGCCCCACTCCGGAACCTTCTAGAACCTTCTCGGTACAATACCGAAAAATCCTGAACATTTCCAGTGGCCAAAATAGGACTTCCCATATATAAATCTTTACCTCCGGACCATTCCGGAACTCCTCGTGACGTCCAAGATCTCATCCGGGACTCCGAACAACATTCGATAACCACGTACATCTATTCCCTATAACCCTAGCGTCATCGAACCTGAAGTGTGTAGACCCTACGGGTTCGGGAGACACGTAGACATGACCGAGACAACTCTCCGACCAATAACCAACAGCGGGATCTGGATACCCATGTTGGCTCCCACATGTTCCATGATGATCTCATCGGATGAACCACGATGTCGAGGATTCAATCAATCCCGTATTCAATTCCCTTTGTCTAGCGGTATAGTACTTGCCTGAGATTCGATCGTCGGTATCCCGATACCTTGTTCAATCTCGTTACCGGCAAGTCTCTTTACTCGTTCCGTAACACATCATCCCGTGATCAACCCCTTGGTCACATTGTGCACATTATGATGATGTCCTACCGAGTGGGCCCATAGATACCTCTCCGTCACACGGAGTGACAAATCCAAGTCTCGATTCGTGCCAACCCAATAGACACTTTCGGAGATACCCGTAGTGCACCTTTATAGCCACCCAGTTACGTTGTGACGTTTGGTACATCCAAAGCATTCCTACAGTATCCGGGAGTTTCACAATCTCATGGTCTAAGGAAATGATACTTGACATTAGAAAAGCTTTAGCATACGAACTACACGATCTTTGTGCTAGGCTTAGGATTGGGTCTTGTCCATCACATCATTCTCCTAATGATATGATCCCATTATCAAGGACATCCAATGTCCATGGTCAGGAAACCATAACCATCTATTGATCAACGAGCTAGTCAACTAGAGGCTTACTAGGGACATGGTGTTGTCTATGTATCCACACATGTATCTGAGTTTCCTATCAATACAATTATAGCATGGATAATAAACGATTATCATGAACAAGGAAATATAATAATAATAACTAATTTATTATTGCCTCTAGGGCATATTTCCAACAGTCTCCCACTTGCACTAGAGTCAATAATCTAGTTCACATCGCCATGTGATTAACACTCATAGGTCACATCGCCATGTGACCAACATCCAAAGAGTTTACTAGTGTCACTAAACTAGTTCACATCATCATGTGATTAAGACTCAATGAGTTCTGGGGTTTGATCATGTTTTGCTTGTGAGAGAGGTTTTAGTCAACGGGTCTGCAACATTCAGATCCGTATGTACTTCGCAAATCTCTAGGTCATATTGTAAATGCTGCTTCCACGCTCCATTTGGAGCTATTTCAAATGGTTGCTCCACTATACGTATCCGGTTTGCTACTCAGAGTCATTCGGATAGGTGTTAAAGCTTGCATCGACGTAACCCTTTATGCCAAACTCTTTATCACCTTCATAATCGAGAAACATGTCCTTATTACTCCAAGGACAATTTTGACCGCTGTCTGGTGATCCACTCCTTGATCACCTTTGTACCCTCTTGCCAGACATGTGGCAAGGCACACATTAGGTGCGGTACTCAGCATGGCATACCGTATAGAGCCTATGACAAAAGCATAGGGGACGACCTTCGTCCTTCCTCTTTCTTCTGCCGTGGTCGAGCTTTAAGTCTTAACTTCATACCTTACAACTCAGGCAAGAACTCCTTCTTTGGCTGATCCATCTTGAACACGTTCAAGATCATGTCAAGGTACGTGCTCATTTGAAAGTACCATTAAGGGTTTTTGATCTATCCTCATAGATCTTGATGCTCAATGTTCAAGCAGCTTAATCCAGGTTTTCTATTGAAAAACAATTTTCAAATAACCCTATATGCTTTCCATAAATTCTTCATCATTTCTGATCCACAACATGTCAACAACATATACTCATCAGAAATTCTATAGTCCTCCCACTCACTTCTTTGGAGATACAAGTTTCTCATAAACTTTGTATAAACCCTAAATCTTTGATCATCTCATCAAAGCACATATTCTGACTCCGAGATGCTTGCTCTAGTCCATGGAAGGATCATTGGGGCTAGCATACCTTTTAGCATCCTTAGGATCGACAAAACCTTTCTGATTGTATCACATACAACCTTTCCTTACAAAAAAACTGGTAAGGAAACTCGTTTTGACATCCATCTGCCAGATTTCATAAATGCAGCTAATGCTAACATGATTCCGACGGACTTAAGCATCGCTACGGATGAGAAAATCTCATCGTAGTCAACTCCTTGAACTTGTGAAAAACTCTTTGTCACAAGTCGAGCTTCATAGACGGTGACATTACTGTCCACGTCCATCTTCTTCTTAAAGATCCATTTATCTTAATGGCTTGCCAATCATCGGGCAAGTCCACCAAAGTCCATGCTTTGTTCTGATACATGGATCCTATCTCGGATTTCATGGCTTCTAACCATTTATCGGAATATGGGCCCACCATCGCTTCTCCATAGCTCGTAGGTTCATTGTTGTCTAGCAACATGACCTTCAAGACAGGATTATTGTACCACTCTGAAGTAGTACGCATCCTTATCGACCTATGAGGTTTGGTAGTGACTTGATCCGAAGTTTCATGATCACTATCATAAGCTTCTACTTCAATTGGTGTAGGCGCCACAGGAACAACTTCCTGCACCCTGCTACACACTAGTTGAAGTGACGGTTCAATAACCTCATCAAGTCTCCACCATCCTCCCACTCAACTTTCCGAGACAAACCTTTCCTCGAGAAAGGAGCCGATTCAAGAAACAATCCCTATTGCTTTCGGATCTGAATTAGGAGGTATACCCAACTGTTTTGGGTGTCCTATGAAGATCCATTTTATCCGCTTTGGGTTCGAGCTTATCAACCTGAAACTTTTTCACATAAGCGTCGCAACCCCAAACTTTTAAGAAACGACAACCAAAGTTCAAACGGTGTCGTCTCAACGGAATTACGTGGTGCCCTATTAAAGTGAGTGTGGTTGTCTCTAATGCCTAACCCATGAACGATAGTGGTAATTCGATAAGAGACATCATGGTACGCACCATATCCAATAGGGTGCAACTATGATGTTCGGACACACCATCACACTATGGTGTTCCAGGCGGTATTAATTGTGAAACAATTTCTACAACATCTTAATTGCGTGCCAAAGCTCGTAACTCAGATACTCATCTCTATGATCATATCATAAACATTTTATCCTCTTGTCATGATGATCTTCAACTTCACTCTGAAATTACTTGAACCATTCAATAATTCAGACTTGTCTTTCATCAAGTAAATATACTCAGTAACTACTCAAATCATCCGTGAAGTAAGAACATAACGATATCCACTGCGTGCCTCAGCACTCATTGGACTGCACACATCAAAATGTATTACTTCCAACAAGTTGCTTTCTTGTTCCATTTTACTGAAAACGAGGCTTTCAGTCATCTTGCCCATGTGGTATGATTTGCATGTCTCAAGTGATTCAAAATCAAGTGAGTCCAAATGGTCCATCTGCATGGAGTTTCTTCATGCATATACACCAATAGACATGGTTCGCATGTCTCAAACTTTTCAAAAACGAGTGAGTCCAAAGATCCATCAACATGGAGCTTCTTCATGCGTTTTATACCAATATGACTTACATGGCTGTGCCATAAGTAGGTGGTACTATCATTACTATTTATATCTTTTGGCATGAAGATGTGTATCACTATGATCGAGATTCAATAAACCATTCATTTTAGGTGCAAGACCATTGAAGGTATTATTCAAATAAACAGAGTAACCATTATTCTCCTTAAATGAATAACCGTATTGCGATAGGCATAATCCAATCATGTCTATGCTCAACGCAAACACCAAATAACAATTATTTAGGTTTAACACCAATCTCGATGGTAGAGGGAGCGTGTGATGCTTGATCACATCAAGATTGGAAAACACTTCCAACACATATCGTCAGCTCACCTTTAGCTAGTCTCCGCTTATTCCATAGCTTTTATTTCGAGTTACTAACACTTAGCAACCGAACAGGTATCTAATACCTTGGTGCTACTAGGAGTACTGGAAAAGTACACATTTACATAATGTATATCCAATATACTTCTATCGACCTTGCCAGCCTTCTCATCTACCATGTATCTAGGGTAATTCCGCTCTAGTGACTGTTACCCTTATCACAGAAGCACTTAGTCTCGGGTTTGGGTTCAACCTTGGGTTTCTTCACTAGAGCAGCAGCTGGTTTGCTGTTTCATGAAGTATCCCTTCTTGCCCTTGCCCTTATTGAAACTAGTGGTTTCACTAACCATCAACAATTGATGCTCCTTCTTGATTTCTACTTTCGCGGTGTCAAACATCGCGAATATTTCAAGGATCATCATATCTATCCCTGATATGTTATAGTTCATCACGAAGCTCTAGCAGCTTGGTGGCAATGACTTTGGAGAAACATCACTATCTCATCTGGAAGATCAACTCCCACTCGATTCAAGTGATTGTTGTACTCAGACAATCTGAGCACAAGCTCAAGTCTGAGCACAAGCTCAATGATTGAGCTTTTCTTCCTTAGTTTGCAGGCTTAGAAACTCATCGGAGGTCTTATACCTCTTGACGTGGGCACGAGCCTGAAATCCTAATTTCAGCCCTCGAAACATCTCATATGCTCCGCGACGTTTCGAAATCGTCTTTGGAGCCTCAACTCTAAACCGTTTAACTGAACTATCATGTAGTTATCAAAACGTGTATGTCAGATGTTCGCAACATCCACAGAGGACGTTTGAGGTTCAGCACACTAAGCGGTGCATTAAGGACATAAGCCTTCTATGAAGCAATGAGGACAATCCTCAGTTTACGGACCTAGTCCGCATAATCGCTACTATCAACTTTCAACTGAATTTTCTCTAGGAACATATCTAAATAGTAGAACTAAAGCGCGAGCTATGACATAATTTGCAAAAACCTTTTGACTATGTTCAGGATAATTAAGTTCATCTTATGAACTCCCACTCAGATAGACATCCCTCTAGTCATCTAAGTGATTACATGATCCGCCGTGTCCGATCATCACGTGATACGGACTAGTCATCATCGGTGAACATCTTCATGTTGATCGTATCTTCTATACGACTCATGCTCGACCTTTCGGTCTTCCGTGTTCCGAGGCCATGTCTGTACATGCTAGGCTCGTCAAGTCGACCTAAGTGTATCGCGTGTGTAAATCTGGCTTACACCCGTTGTATGTGAACGTTAGAATCTATCACAACCGATCATCACGTGGTGCTTCGAAACGACGAACTTTCACAACGGTGCACAGTCAGGGTGAACACTTTCTTGAAATTATTATGACGGATCATCTTATTTACTACCGTCTTTCTAAGCAAATAAGATGCAAAACATGATAAACATCACATGCAATCAAAAAGTGACATGATATGGCCAATATCATTTTGCTCCTTTTGATCTCCATCTTCGGGGCTCCATGATCATCATCGTCACCGGCATGACACCATGATCTCCATCATCATGATCTCCATCATCGTGTGTCCATGAAGTTGTCTCGCCAACTATTACTTCTACTACTATGGTTAGCGGTTTATCAATAAAGTAAAGTAATTACATGGCGTTGTTCATTGACACGCAGGTCATACAATAAATTAAGACAACTCCTATGGCTCCTGCCGGTTGTCATACTCATCGACATGCAAGTCGTGATTCCTATTACAAGAACATGATCATCTCATACATCACATATATCATTCATCACATCCTTTATCCATATCACATCACAAAACACTTGCTGCAAAAACAAGTTAGACGTCCTCTAATTGTTGTTGCAAGTTTTTACGTGGCTTCTATAGGTGTTCTAGCAAGAACGTTTCTTACCTACGTAAAACCACAACGTGATATGCCAATTTCTATTTACCCTTCATAAAGACCCTTTTCATTGAATCCACTCCAACTAAAGTGGGAGAGACAGACACCCGCTAGCCACCTTATGCAACTAGTGCATGTCAGTCGGTGGAACCTGTCTCACGTAAGCGTACGTGTAAGGTCGGTCCGGACCGCTTCATCCCACGATGCCGCTGAAGCAAGATAAGACTAGTAGTGGCAAGAAAATTAACAACATCTACGCCCACAACTGCTTTGTGTTCTACTCGTGCATAATAACTACGCACATACCTAGCTCATGATGCCACTGTTGGGGAACGTAGCAGAAATTCAAAATTTTCTACGCATCACCAAGATCAATCTATGGAGTAATCTAGCAATGAAGGAAAGGGGAGTTCATCTACATACCCTTGTAGATCGCTAAGCGGAAGCGTTCAAGTGAACGGGGTTGATGGAGTCGTACTCGTCGTGATCCAAATCACCGATGATCCTAGTGCCGAACGGACGGCACCTCCGCATTCAACACACATGCAGCCCGGTGATGTCTCCCATGCCTTGATCCAGCAAGGAGAGAGGGAGAGGTTGGGGAAGACTCCGTCCAGCAGCAGCACGACGACGTGGTGGTGGTGGAGGAGCGTGACAATCCTGCAGGGCTTCGCGAAGCACTGCGGGAGAGGGGGAGGGCTGCGCCAGGGGAGGGGTGCCTCTCCCATGCACCTCCCCACTATATATAGGGGTGGAGGGGGCTGGTTTCTTGCCCTCCAAGTCCATTGGGGCGTTGGCAAAGGTGGGGGAAAGAAATCCCATCATTTCCCTTCCCCACCGATTGTTATCCCCCCTTTTTAGGGATCTTGATCTTATCCCTTCGGGACATGATCTTATTCCTTCTAAGGGGGGATCTTGGTGCGCCTTGGCCAGGGGTGTGGGGCCTTGCCCCCACTACCCACGTTCATGTGGGTCCCCCCATGTAGGTGGGCCCCACTCCGGAACCTTCTAGAACTTTCCCGGTACAATACCGAAAAATCCTGAACATTTCCAGTGGCCAAAATAGGACTTCCCATATATAAATCTTTACCTCCGGACCATTCCGGAACTCCTCGTGATGTCCAAGATCTCATCCGGGACTCCGAACAACATTCGATAACCACGCACATCTATTCCCTATAACCCTAACATCATCGAACCTGAAGTGTGTAGACCCTACGGGTTCGGGAGACACGTAGACATGGCCGAGACAACTCTCCGGCCAATAACCAACAATGGGATCTGGATACCCATGTTGGCTCCCACATGTTCCACGATGATCTCATCGGATGAACCACGATGTCGAGGATTCATTCAATCCCGTATTCAATTCCCTTTGTCTAGCGGTATAGTACTTACCCGAGAGTCGATCGTCGGTATCCCGATACCTTGTTCAATCTCGTTACCAGCAAGTCTCTTTACTCGTTCCGTAACACATCATCCCGTGATCAACCCCTTGGTCACATTGTGCACATTATGATGATGTCCTACCGAGTGGGCCCAGAGATACCTCTCCGTCACACGGAGTGACAAATCCTAGTCTCGATTCGTGCCAACCCAACAGACACTTTCGGAGATACCCGTAGTGCACCTTTATAGCCACCCAGTTACGTTGTGATGTTTGGTACACCCAAAGCATTCCTATGGTATCCGGGAGTTGCATAATCTCATGGTCTAAGGAAATGATACTTGACATTAGAAAAGCTTTAGCATACGAACTACACGATCTTTGTGCTAGGCTTAGGATTGGGTCTTGTCCATCACATCATTCTCCTAATGATGTGATCCCGTTATCAACGACATCCAATGTCGATGGTCAGGAAACCGTATCCATCTATTGATCAACGAGCTAGTCAACTAGAGGCTTACTAGGGACATGGTGTTGTCTATGTATCCACACATGTATCTGAGTTTCCTATCAATGCAATTATAGCATGGATAATAAACGATTATCATGAACAAGGAAATATAATAATAGTAACTAAATTATTATCGCCTCTAGGGCATATTTCCAACGCATAGTGCTTACCAGCATGTCATACTTTTGTTCGGCGGTATTGTTGGATGAAGCGGCCTGGACCGACATTACGCGTACGGTTACGCGAGACTGGTTCTACCGACGTGCTTTGAACATAGGTGGCTGGCGGGTGCCTGTTTCTCCAACTTTAGTTGAACCAAGTGTGGCTACACCCAGTCCGTGTGAAGGTTAAAACAGCACTAACTTGACAAAATATCGTTGTGGTTTTTATGCGTAGGTAAGAACGGTTCTTGCTCAGCCCGTAGCAGCCACATAAAACTTGCGACAACAAAGTAGAGGACGTCTAACTTGTTTTTGCAGGGCATGTTGTGATGTGATATGGTCAAGACGTGATGAGATATAATTTGTTGTATGAGATGATCATGATTCATTGAAGTTATCGGCAACTGGCAGAAGCCTTATGGTTGTCTCTTTATTGCATAAGATGCAGGCGCCAAATAATTGCTTTACTTTATCGCTATGCGATAGCAATAGTTGCAAGAGAAATAGTTGGCGAGTCGACCATGTGACGACACATTGATATAGATCAAGATGATGGAGATCATGGTGTCATGCCAGTGACAATGGTGATCATGACGATGCTTTGGAGATGGAGATCAATGGCACAAGATGATGATGGCCATATCATGTCACATATTTTGATTGCATGTGATGTTTATCTTTTATACATCTTATTTTGCTTAGTTCGACGGTAGCTTTATAAGATGATCTCTCACTAAATTTCAAGGTATAAGTGTTCTCCCTGAGTATGCACCATTGCCAAAGTTCGTCGTGCCAAGACACCACGTGATGATCGGGTGTGATAAGCTCTACGTTCATCTACAACGGGTGCAAGCCAGTTTTGCACACGCAGAATACTCGGGTTAAACTTGACGAGCCTAGCATATGCAGATATGGCCTCGGAACACTGGAGACCGAAAGTTCGAGCATGAATCATATAGTAGATATGATCAACATAGTGATGTTCACCATTGAAAACTACTCCATCTCACGTGATGATCGGACATGGTTTAGTTGATTTGGATCACGTGATCACTTAGATGATAAGAGGGATGTCTATCTAAGTGGGAGTACTTAAGTAATATGATTAATTGAACTTCAATTTATCATGAACTTAGTCCTGATAGTATTTTGCAAATTATGTTGTAGATCAATAGCTCGCATTATAGCTTCCCTATGTTTTTTTATATGTTCCTAGAGAAAAACTATGTTGAAAGATGTTAGTAGCAATGATAAGGACTTGGTCCGTGATCTGAGGTTTATCCTCATTGCTGCACAGAAGAATTATGTCCTTGATGCACCGCTAGGTGACAGACCTATTGCAGGAGAAGATGCAGATGTTATGAACGTTTGGCTAGCTCAATATGATGACTACTTGATTCATGGCTTAGAACCGAGAATACAAAAATGTTTTGAAATGTCATGGAACATATGAGATGTTTCAAGAGATGAAATTGGTATTTCAGACTCATGCCCGTGTCAAGAGGTATGAGACCTCTGACAAATACTTCGCCTAAAAGATGGAGGAGAAATCCTCAACTAGTGAGCAAGTGCTTAGATTGTCTAAGTACTACAATCGCTTGAATCAAGTAGGAGTTAATATTCCAGATAAGATAGTGATTGACAGAGTTCTCTAGTTAACATCACCAAGTTACTGGAACCTCGTGATTAACTATAGTATGCAAGGGATGAAGAAAACGATTCTCGAGCTCTTCGTGATGCTGAAATCGACGAAGGTAGAAATCAAGAAAGAGCATCAAGTGTTGATGATTGACAAGACCACTAGTTTCAAGAAAAAGGCAAAGGAAAATAAAGGGAACTTCAAGTAGAATGGCAAGCGAGTTGTCACTCCCATGAAGAAGCCCAAAGTTGGACCAAAACCTGAAACTGAGTGATTCTACTGCAAAGGAAATGGTCACTGGAAGCGGAAATGCCCTGAATATTTGGTGGATAAGAAGGATGGCAAAGTGAACAAGGGTATATTTGATATATAGGTTATTAATGTGTACCTTACTAGTGTTTATAGTATCCCCTGAGTATTTGATACTTGTTCGGTTGCTATGATTAGTAACTCGAAACAGGAGTTACAGAATAAACAGAAACTAGTTGAGGGTGAAGTGACGATGTGTGTTGGAAGTGGTTCCAAGATTGATATGATCATCATCGTACACTCCCTATACTTTTGAGATTAGTGTAGAACCTAAATAAATGTTATTTGGTGTTTGCGTTGAGCATAAATATGATTAGATCATGTTTGTTGCGATACGATTGTTCATCTAATAAGGAGAATAAATTGTTGTTCTGTTTACATGAATAAAACCTTCGATGGTCATACACCCAACGAAAATAGTTTGTTAGATCTCGATCGTAGTGATACACATATTCATAATATTGATGCCAAAAGATGCAAAGTTGATAATGATAGTGCAAATTATTTGTGACACTGTCGTTTGGGTCATATCGGTGTAAAGCGCATGAAGAAACTCCATAAAGATGGACTTTTGGAATCACTTGATTATGAATCATTTGATGCTTGTGAACCGTGCCTTATGGGCAAGATGACTGAAACTCCGTTCTCCGAAACAATGGAACGAGCTACTGACTTATTGGAAATAATACATACCAATGTATGCGGTCTAATGAGTATTGATGCTTGTGGCGGGTATCGTTATTTTCTGACCTTCACAGATGATTTGAGCAGATATGAGTGTATCTTCTTAATGAAACACAAGTCTAAAACATTTGAAAAGATCAAAGAATTTTAGAGTGAAGTGGAGAATCATCGTAACAAGAAAGTAAAGTTTCTACGATCTGATCGTGGAGGAGAATATTTGAGTTACGAGTTTGGCCTTCATATAAAACAATGTGGAATAGTTTCATAGTTCACGCCACCTGGAACACCACGGTGTTATGGTGTGTCCAAACGTTGTAACCACACTTTATTGGATATGGTGCGATCTATGATGTCTCTTACCAATTTACCAATATTGTTTTAGGGCTATGCATTAGAGACAGTTGCATTCACTTTAAATAGGGCACCATCAAAATCTGTTGAGATGACGCCTTATGAACTATGGTTTGTAAGAAACCAAAGTTGTCGTTTCTTAAAGTTTGGAGCTGCGATGCTTATGTGAAAAAGTTTTTCAACCTGATAAGCTCAAGCCCAAATCAGAGAAGTGCGTCTTCATAGAATACCCAAAGGAAACTGTTGGGTACACCTTCTATCACAGATCTGAAGGGAAGATATTCGTTGCTAAAATGGATCCTTTCTAGAGAAGGAGTTTCTCTCGAAAGAAGTGAGTGGGAGGAAAGTAGAACTTGATGAGGTAACTATACCTGCTCCCTTATTGGAAAGTAGTTCATCACAGGAACCGGTTCCTCTGACATCTATACCAATTAGTGAGGAAGTTAATGATGATGATCATGAAACTTCAAATCAAGTTGTTACTGAACCTCATAGGTCAACCAGAGTAAGATCCGCACTAGAGTGGTACGGTAATCCTGTTCTGGAGGTTATGTTACTAGCCCATGACGAACCTATGAACTATGAAGAAGCGATGGTGAGCCCAGATTCCGCAAAATGGCTTGAGGCCATGAAATCTGAGATGGGATCCATGTAGGAGAACAAAGTGTGGACTTTGGTTGACCTGCCCGATGATCGGCAGGCCATCGAAAATAAATGGATCTTCAAGAAGAAGACTGACACTAACGGTAATGTTACTGTCTATAAAGCTCGGCTTGTTGCAAAAGGTTTTCGACAAGTTCAATGGGTTGACAACGATGAAACTTTCTCACCTGTAGCGATGCTTAAGTCTGTCCGAATCATGTTAGCAATTGCCGCATTTTATGGTTATGAAATTTGGCAAAGGGATGTCAAAACTGCATTCCTGAATGGATTTCTGGAAGAAGAGTTGTATATGATGCAACCATAAGGTTTTGTCAATCCAAAGGGAGCTAACAAAGTGTGCAAGCTCCAGTGATCCATTTATGGACTGGTGCAAGCCTCTCGGAGTTGGAATAAACGTTTTGATAATGTGATCAAAGCATATGGTTTTATACAGACTTTTGGAGAAGCCTGTATTTACAAGAAAGTGAGTGGGAGCTCTATAGCATTTCTGATATTATATGTGGATGACATATTGTTGATCGGAAATGATATAGAATTTCTGTATTGCATAAAGGATATTTGAATAAGAGTTTTTCAATGAAAGACCTCGGTGAAACTGCTTACATATTGAGCATCAAGATCTATAGAGATAGATCAAGGCGCTTGATAAGTTTTTTCAATGAGTACATACCTTGACAAGATTTTCAAGTAGTTCAAATTGGAACAGTCAAAGAAAGAGCTCTTGCCTGTGTTACAAGGTGTGAAATTGAGTAAGACTCAAAGCCCAACCACGGCAGAAGATAGAAAGAGAATGAAAGTCATTCCCTATGCCTCAGCCATAGGTTCTATAAAGTATGCCATGATGTGTACCAGATCTATTGTATACCCTACATTGAGTTTGGCAAGGGAGTACAATAGTGATCTAAGAGTAGATCAATGGACAGCGGTCAAATATATCCTTAGTGAAGACTAAGGAAATATTTCTCGATTATGGAACTGATAAAAGAGCTCGTCGTAAAGAGTTACATCGATGCAAGCTTTTACACTGATCTAGATGAATCTAAATCTCAATCTGGATACATATTAAAAGTGGGAGAAATTAGCTAGAGTAGCTCCATGCAGAGCATTGTAGACATAAAATATTTGCAAAATACATACGGCTCTGAATGTGACAGACTCGTTGACTAAACTTCTCTCACGAGCAAAACATGATCATACCTTAGTACTCTTTGGGTGTTAATTACATAGCGATGTGAACTAGATTATTGACTCTAGTAACCCTTTGGGTGTTGGTCACATGGCGATGTGAACTATGGGTGTTAATCATATATAGATATGAATATTGGTGTTAAATCACATGAAGATGTGAACTAGATTACTAACTCTAGTGCACGTGGGAGACTGAAGGAAATATGCCCTAGAGGAAATAATAAAGTTATTATTTATTTCCTTATTTCATGATAAATTTTTATTATTCATACTAGAATTGTATTAACGAGAAACTTAATACATGTGTGAATATATAGACAAACATAGTGTCACTAGTATGCCTCTACTTGACTAGCTCGTTAATCAAAGATGGTTGAGTTTCCTAGCCATAGACATGAGTTGTCACTTGATTAACGGGATCACATCATTATTAGAATGATGTGATTGACTTGACCCATTCCGTTAGCTTAGCACTTGATCGTTTAGTATGCTGCTATTGCTTTCTTCATGACTTATACATGTTCCTATGACTATGAGATTATGCAACTCCCATTTACCGGAGGAACACTTTGTGTGCTACCAAATGTCATAACATAACTGGGTGATTATAAAGGTGCTCTACAGGTGTTTCCAAAGGTACTTGTTGGGTTGGTGTATTTCGAGACTAGGATTTGTCACTCCGATTGTCGGAGAGGTATCTCTGGGCCCACTTGGTAATGCACATCAATATAAGGCTTGCAAGCATTGCAACTAATGAGTTAGTTGCAGGATGATGTATTACGGAACGAGTAAAGAGACTTTCCAGTAACGAGATTGAACTAGGTATTGAGACACCGACGACCGAATCTCGGGAAAGTTACATACCGGCGACAAAGGGAACAACGTATGTTGTTATGCGGTTTGACCGATAAAGATCTTCGTAGAATATGTGGGAGCCAATATGAGCATCCAGGTTCCGCTATTGGTTATTAACCGGAGACGTGTCTCGGTCATGTACACATAGTTCTCGAACCCGTAGGGTCCACACGCTTAAAGTTCGATGACGGTTATATTATGAGTTTATGTGTTTTGATGTACGGAAGGTAGTTTGGAGTCCCGGATATGATCACGGACATGACAAGGAGTCTAGAAATGGTCGAGACGTAAAGATCAATATATTGGACGACTATATTTGGACACCGGAATGGATCCGGGTTTCACTGGGATAATACCAGAGCACCAGGAGGTTATCGGAACCCCCCGGGAGGTATATGGGCCTTAATGGGATTTAGTGGAAAGGAGGGGAAAGGAGCAAGGGAGCCCCCCCACCCCAAGACCAATCCGAATTGGGAGGTGGGCCCCCCTTCCTTCCTCCCTCCTTCCTCTTCCTTCCCTCTCCCTCTCCAAGTAGGAAAAGGAAGTGTCCTACTCCCGATGGGAGTAGGACTCCCGCCCTTGGGTGCGCCTCCTCCTCCTGGCCGTCCCTCTCCTCCCCTCCTTTATATACGGAGGAGGGGGGCACCCCATAGACAGAACAATTGATCCCTTGGATCTCTTAGTCGTGTGCGGTGCCCCCCTCCACCATAATCCACCTCGATAATATCAAAGCGGTGCTTAGGAGAAGCCCTGTGTCAGTAGAACATCATCATCATCACCACGCCGTCGTGCTGACAGAACTCTCCCTCAAAGCTCGGCTGGATCGGAGTTCGAGGGACGTCATCTATTTGAACGTGTGCTGAACTCGGAGGTGTCGTGCATTCGGTACTTGATCGGTCGGATCGTGAAGATGTACGACTACATCAACCGCGTTGTGCTAACGCTTCCATTTTCGGTCTACGAGGGTACATGGACACACTCTCCCCTCTCGTTGCTATGCATCATGATGATCCTGTGTGTGCGTAGGAATTTTTTTGAAATTACTATGTTCCCCAAAAGTGGCATCCGAGGCAGGTTTATGCGTAGATGTTATATGCACGAGTAGAACACAAGTGAGTTCTGGGCGATACACGATATACTGCTTACCGGCGTGTCATACTTTTGTTCAACGGTATTGTTGGATGAAGCGGCATGGACCGACATTATGTGTATGCTTACGCGAGACTCGTTCTACCGACGTGATTTGAACATAGGTGGCTGGCGGGTGCCTGTTTCTCCAACTTTAGTTGAACCGAGTGTGGCTACGCCCAGTCCTTGTGAAGGTTAAAACAACACTAACTTGACAAAATATCGTTGTGGTTTTTATGCGTAGGTAAGAACGGTTCTTGCTCAGCCCATAGCAGCCACGTAAAACTTGCAACAAATAAGTAGAGGACGTCTAACTTGTTTTTGCAGGGCATGTTGTGATGTGATATGGTCAAGACGTGATGAGATATAAGTTTTTGTATGAGATGATCATGTTTTGTTGAAGTTATCGGCAACTGGCAGAAGCCCTATGGTTGTCTCTTTATTGCATAAGATGCAAGCGCCAAATAATTGCTTTACTTTATCGCTATGCGATAGCAATAGTTGCAAGAGCAATAGTTGGCGAGTCGACCATGTGACGACACATTGATATAGATCAAGATGATGGAGATCATGGTGTCATGCCGGTGACAATGGAGATCATGACGATGCTTTGGAGATGGAGATCAAAAGCACAAGATGATGATGGCCATATCATGTCACACATTTTGATTGCATGTGATTTTTATCTTTTATACATCTTATTTTGCTTAGTTCGACGGCAGCTTTATAAGATGATCTCTCACTAAATTTCAAGGTATAAGTGTTCTCCCTGAGTATGCACCATTGCCAAAGTTCGTCGTGCCAAGACACCACGTGATTATCGGGTGTGATAAGCTCTACGTTCATCTACAACGGGTGCAAGCCAGTTTTGCACACGCAGAATACTCGGGTTAAACTTGACAAGCCTAGCATATGCAGATATGGCCTCGGAACACTGGAGACCGAAAGGTCGAGCGTGAATCATATAGTAGATATGATCAACATAGTGATGTTCACCATTGAAAACTACTCCATCTCACGTGATGATCGGACATGGTTTAGTTGATTTGGATCACGTGATCACTTAGATGATTAGAGGGATGTCTATCTAAGTGGGAGTACTTAAGTAATATGATTAATTGAACTTTAACTTATCATGAACTTAGTCCTGATAGTATTTTGCAAATTATGTTGTAGATCAATAGCTCGCATTATAGCTTCTCTATGTTTTATATATGTTCCTAGAGAAAAACTATGTTGAAAGATGTTAGTAGCAATGATGTGGACTTGGTCCGTGATCTGAGGTTTATCCTCATTGCTGCATAGAAGAATTATGTCCTTGATGCACCGCTAGGTGATAGACCTATTGCAGGAGCAGATGCAAATATTATGAACGTTTGGCTTGCTTAATATGATGACTACTTGATAGTTTTGTGCACCATGCTTTATGGCTTAGAACCGGGACTACAAAAACGTTTTTGAAACTTCATGGAACATATGAGATATTTCAAGAGATGAAATTGGTATTTCAGACTCATGCCCGTGTCAAGAGGTATGAGACCTCTGACAAATACTTCGCCTAAAAGATGGAGGAGAATTTCTCAACTAGTGAGCAAGTGCTTAGATTGTCTGAGTACTACAATCGCTTGAATCAAGTGGGAGTTAATCTTCCAGATAAGATAGTGATTGACAGGGTTCTCTAGTCACCATCACCAAGTTACTGCAACCTCGTGATGAACTATAGTATGCAAGGGATGACGAAAATGATTCCCGAGCTCTTCGTGATGCTGAAATCGACAAACGTAGAAGTCAAGAAAGAGCATCAAGTGTTGATGATTGACAAGACCACTAGTTTCAAGAAAAATGCAAAGGAAAAGAAAGGGAACTTCAAGTAGAATGGCAAGCAAGTTGTTACTCCCATGAAGAAGCCCAAAGCTGGACCAAAACCTGAAACTGAGTGCTTCTACTGCAAAGGAAATGGTCACTGGAAGCGGAAATGCCCCTAATATTTGGTGGATAAGAAGGATAGCAAAGTGAACGAGGGTATATTGGATATACAGGTTATTAATGTGTACCTTACTAGTGTTTATAGTAGCCCCCTTGTTCGGTTGCTAAGATTAATAACTCGAAACAGGAGTTACAGAATCAACAGAAACTAGTTGAGGGTGAAGTGACGTTGTGTGTTGGAAGTGGTTCCAAGATTGATATGATCATCATCGTACACTCTCTATACTTTCGAGATTAGTGTAGAACCTAAATAAGTGTTATTTGGTGTTTGCGTTGAGAATAAATATGATTAGATCATGTTTGTTGTGATACGATTATTCATCTAATACGGAGAATAAATTGTTGTTCTGTTTACATGAATAAAACCTTCGATGGTCATACACCCAATGAAAATAGTTTTTGATCTCGATGTAGTGATACTCATATTCATAATATTGATGCGCAAAGATGCAAAGTTGATAATGATAGTGCAAATTATTTGTGACACTGCCGTTTGGGTCATATCGGTGTAAAGCGCATGAAGAAACTCCATAAAGATGGACTTTTGTCCTCACTTGATTATGAGTCATTTGATGCTTGCGAACTATGCCTTATGGGCAAGACGACTGAAACTCCGTTCTCCGGAACAATGGAACGAGCTACTGACTTATTGGAAATAATACATACTGATGTATGCGGTCCAATGAGTATTGATGCTTGTGGCGGGTATCGTTATTTTCTGACCTTCACAGAAGATTTGAGCAGATATGAGTGTATCTTCTTAATGAAACACAACTCTAAAACATTTGAAAAGTTCAAAGAATTTCAGAGTGAAGTGGAGAATCATCGTAACAAGAAAGTAAAGTTTCTACAATCTGATCGTGGAGGAGAATATTTGAGTTACGAGTTTGGCCTTCATATAAAACAATGTGGAATAGTTTCACAGTTCACGCCACCTGGAACACCGCAGCATTATGGTGTGTCCAAACGCCATAACCGCACTTTATTGGATATGATGTGATCTATGATGTGTCTTACCAATTTACCAAGATTGTTTTAGGGCTATGCATTAGAGATAGTTGCATTCACTTTAAATAGGGCACCATCGAAATCTGTTGAGACGACGCCTTATGAACTATGGTTTGGCAAGAAACCAAAGTTGTCGTTTCTTAAAGTTTGGAGCTGCGATGCTTATGTGAAAAAGTTTTTCAACCTGATAAGCTCAAGCCCAAATCGGAGAAGTGCGTCTTCGTAGAATACCCAAAGGAAACTGTTGGGTACACCTTCTATCACAGATCTGAAGGCAAGATATTCGTTGCTAAAATGGATCCTTTCTAGAGAAGGAGTTTCTCTCGAAAGAAGTGAGTGGGTTGAAAGTAGAACTTGATGAGGTAATTGTACCGGCTCCCTTATTGGAAAGTAGTTCATCTCAGAAACCGGTTCGTGTGACATCTGTACCAATTAGTGAGGAAGTTAATGATGATGATCGTGGAAACTTCAGATCCAGTTGTTACTGAACCTCGTAGGTCAACCAGAGTAAGATCCGCACCAGAGTGGTACGGTAATCCTATTTTGGAGGTCATCTTACTAGATCATGATGAACCTACGAACTATGAAGAAGCGATGGTGAGCCCAGATTCCACGAAATGGCTTGAGGCCATGAAATCTTAGATGGGATCCATGTATGAGAACAAGGTGTGGACTTTGGTTGACCTGCCCGATGATCGGCAGGCCATCGAAAATAAATGGATCTTCAAGAATAAGACTGACGCTGACGGTAATGTTACTGTCTATAAAGCTTGGCTTGTTGCAAAAGGTTTTTGACAAGTTCAAGGGGTTGACTACGATGAGACTTTCTCACCTGTAGCGATGCTTAAGTCTGTCCGAATCACGTTAGCAATTACCGCATTTTATGATTATGAAATTTGGCAAAGGGATGTCAAAACTGCATTCCTGAATGGATTTCTGGAAGAAGAGTTGTATATGATGCAACCGGAAGGTTTTGTCAATCCAAAGGGAGCTAACAAAGTGTGCAAGCTCCAGTGATCCATTTATGGACTGGTTCAAGCCTCTCGGAGTTGGAATAAACGTTTTGATAATGTGATCAAAGCATATGGTTTTATGCAGACTTTTGGAGAAGCTTGTATTTACAAGAAAGTGAGTGGGAGCTCTATAGCATTTCTGATATTATATGTGGATGACATATTGTTGATCGGAAATGATATAGAATTTCTGGATTGCATAAAGGGATATTTGAATAAGAGTTTTTCAATGAAAGACATTGGTGAAACTGCTTACATATTGAGCATCAAGATCTATAGAGATAGATCAAGGCGCTTGATAAGTTTTTTCAATGAGTACATACCTTGACAAGATTTTGAAGTAATTCAAAATGGAACAGTCAAAGAAAGAGTTCTTGCCTGTGTTACAAGGTGTGAAATTGAGTAAGACTCAAAGCCCGACCACGGCAGAAGATAAAAAGAGAATGAAAGTCATTCCCTATGCCTCAGCCATAGGTTCTATAAAGTATGCCATGCTATGTACCGGATCTATTGTATAACCTACACTGAGTTTGGCAAGGGAGTACAATAGTGATCTAAGAGTAGATCAACGGACAGCGGTCAAATATATCCTTAGTGAAGACTAAGGAAATATTTTTCGATTATGGAAGTGATAAAAGAGCTCGTCGTAAAGAGTTACATCGATGCAAGCTTTTACACTGATCTAGATGAATCTAAATCTCGATCTGGATACATATTGAAAGTGGGAGAAATTAGCTAGAGTAGCTCCATGCAGAGCATTGTAGACATAAAATATTTGCAAAATACATATGGCTCTGAATGTGACAGACCCGTCGACTAAACTTTTCTCACGAGCAAAACATGATCATACCTTAGTACTCTTTGGGTGTTAATCACGTAGCGATGTGAACTAGATTATTGACTCTAGTAAACCCTTTGGGTGTTGGTCACATGGAGATGAGAACTATGGGTGCTAATCATATACAGATATGAATATCGGTGCTAAATCACATGAAGATGTGAACTAGATTATTGACTCTAGTGCAAGTGGGAGACTGAAGGAAATATGCCCTAGAGGCAATAATAAAGTTATTATTTATTTTCTTATTTCATGATAAATGTTTATTATTCATGCTCGAATTGTATTAACCAGAAACATAATATAGGTGTGAATATATAGACAAACATAGTGTCACTAGTATGCCTCTACTTGACTAGCTCGTTAATTAAAGATGGTTGAGTTTCCTAGCCATAGAAATGAGTTGTCATTTGATTAACGGGATCACATCATTAGGATAATGATGTGATTGACTTGACCCATTCCGTTAGCTTAGCACTTGATCGTTTAGTATGTTGCTATTGCTTTCTTCATGACTTATACATGTTCCTATGACTATGAGATTATGCAACTCCCGTTTACCGTAGGAACACTTTGTGTGCTACCAAGTGTCACAACGTAAGTGGGTGATTATAAAGGTGCTCTACAGGTGTCTCCAAAGGTACTTGTTGGGTTGGCGTATTTCAAGATTAGGATTTGTCACTTCGATTGTCGGAGAGGTATCTCTGGGCCCACTCGGTAATGCACATCAATATAAGCCTTGCAAGCATTGCAACTAATGAGCTAGTTGTGGGATGATGTATTACGGAACGAGTAAAGAGACTTGCTGGTAACGAGATTGAACTAGGTATTGAGATACCGCGATCGAATCTCGGGCAAGTAACATACCGATGACAAAGGGAACAACGTATGTTGTTATGCGGTTTGACCGATAAAGATCTTCCTAGAATATGTGGGAGCCAGTATGAGCATCCAGGTTCCGCTATTGGTTATTGACCGGAGACGTGTCTCGGTCATGTCTACATAGTTCTCGAACCCGTAGGGTCCGCACGCTTAAAGTTCGATGACGGTTATATTATGAGTTTATGTGTTTTGATGTACCAAAGGTAGTTCGGAGTCCCGGATGTGATCACAGACATGATGATGATTCTTGAAATGGTCGAGACATAAAGATCGATATATTGGACGACTATATTTGGACACCGGAATGGTTCCGGGTGAGATCGGGATAATACCGGAGCACCGGGAGGTTATCGTAACCCCCCGGGAGTTATATGGGCCTTAATGGGATTTAGTGGAAAGGAGGGGAAAGGAGCAAGGAAGGGGGCGCCCCCACCCCCCAAGCCCAATTCGGATTGGGACGGGGGCCGGGCCCCCCTTTCCTTCCTCCCTCCTTCCTCTTCCGTCCCTCTCCCTCTCCAAGTAGGAAAAGGAGGAGTCCTATTCCCGGTGGGAGTAGGACTCCCCCCCTTGGGCGCACCTCCTCCTCCTGGCCATCCCTCTCCTCCCCTCCTTTATATACGGAGGAGGGGGGCACCCCATAGACACAACAATTGATCCCTTGGAACTCTTAGCCGTTTTTGGTTCCCCCCTCCACCATAATCCACCTAGATAATATCGTAGCGGTGCTTAGGCGAAGCCCTGCGTCGGTAGAACATCATCATCGTCACCATGCTGTCGTGCTGACAGAACTCTCCCTCAAAGCTCGGCTGGATCGGAGTTCGAGGGACATCATCGAGTTGAACGTGTGCTGAACTCGGAGGTGCCGTGCGTTCGGTACTTGATCAGTCGGATCGTGAAGATGTACGATTACATCAACCGCGTTGTGCTAACACTTCCGCTTTCGGTCTACAAGGGTACGTGGACACACTCTCCCCTCTTGTTGCTATGCATCACCATGATCCTGTGTGTGCGTAGGAAATTTTTTGAAATTACTATGTTCCCCAACATGAAGCACGCAGTGGCTCGTCAGACGTTCACCCCCCAGGTCATGGCGATCGAGCCCGACGTA
Organism: Triticum dicoccoides; assembly: GCF_002162155.2. Lineage (NCBI taxonomy): Eukaryota > Viridiplantae > Streptophyta > Magnoliopsida > Poales > Poaceae > Triticum > Triticum dicoccoides. The sequence continues at coordinate 633,004,179 of NC_041387.1, forward strand.
TATCACTGTGGTCCAGTCGACCCGTCGACTGACTTTGCAGACACACTTTCCAAGAGTGGGAGTTGTGACCCCGCGGCAGAAGTCCTCATGGTCGACTCTCATCGCGGCGACGATACGTTGCTCGGCCATGAGGAGTACCAGCCTCAACCTCTCAGTTCGCAGCAGAGGGAGGAGCTGCGTCACCACAACAAGGAGGCTCTCCATACCCCCATCGTATGTGAAACCGCCAAGGCTTGGGCTTTGGAGGACGTGCGCCTGGCCACGCTAGCCGAGCGCACTTGTTTGGAGAATCTCCAACATTCTCTCGACGAGCGTGCCCGTCGATTGATCCTCAGATCCAGTCGGCATACACGACAATTGTTTCCACCAGAAACTCAGGTATTCTGCATGCTGATTCAAAATCTCGCAGCTCCTACGTGTATTGCGGAGTCCATTCAGCCGTCTCACTCGGAGGCAGGAAGGGGCTTGGAACAGATCAGAGCGCTGCTCCGGGCAGCAGGAGATCAGAACTCCACTGTTTCCCAGTCGCAGAACATAATTCATAGTTGACCGGTAACGGCAGATACCATTCAGTCGGCACACAGTCCTAGATCACCATTAAGGCAAAGGGATTGTGAGCACCGCCAGGATTGGCACTTAGGAAGATTTCATGGAGATGATGATCATGAATTCGCCTGCGACTAATGCCGTCGAGTGCCTTCGCCCCTTCCGAGGGGCGGGTCGTACGCGCCCTGATGGTATGACGACAGGCGTCCATACGATAATGACCGCAGAGTTCCAGTTGACCCAACAGAGCCTGGGTTCAATGCGAGGTCAGTCCTTTTTCAGGGCTTGGTCGACCGGAACAGAGCATACAAAGAAGGGCTAGACAGAGACATGCCCAGCGGGAGCAGGGTCCATGTATCTGGCCCCGAGTGTTTTAGAAGGGCCATCAGGGCCGCTGACATCCCCCACAACTTCAGATTGGCAACTAGTGTAAGAAAGTTCACCAGAGAGTCGAAGCCCGACACTTAGCTTGAAGATTACCAAGGGGCTGTGCACATCGGCGGTGGCAGCGATGAGGTGGCCATGAAGCATCTCCCTCTGATGCTTGAAGGTTCTGCCAGAGCTTGGCTCAATCAGTTGGCCCTGGGGAGCATTTTGAGTTGGGATGATGTCGGGGGTTTCTGATTCCACCAACACCTATGGGGACAGGGCCCCTTTCGGTTCGGTGGGAGGCGGAGAGCGCACAAAGAGCGGATCGAGGCGGTGCACGCGGGGGGGATTTTACCCAGCTTCGGGCCGCACGGATGCGTAAAACCCTACTGCTGCTTGTTTGTGTGTATTGAATCTTTGCTCAGGAGCGATCGACGCTACCAGACTGAGCGTGGGAGTGTTTCTGGTATCTCCAATGAGCCGAACCGGCCGAACCCCTTCTACGTTGCGCTTGGGCCTCCTTTTATACTTTCAAGAGGTTACCCACAGGTGGCAACGTAGACTAGAAGGGTAAAAATGGAAAAGGATGCGGTAGGTGCAGCTACCGCTACTGTGGATACAGTGCACCCTACCTAACTCTGACGGCAGGGGACAAGGGCATTAAATGCCTGTCTGAGTCTCCTAAACAGTGCAAAAGGTGATCGTTAGGAGCGCCACCGTTTGCCACGATGGGATTCTCTTCATCTCCGCTTGCCACCACGTACCCCTAGCTGCACGGCCTCCTGCCACGTGTGCTTGGGAGAGTTCCAGAGCGACACGTTAGCAGGTGTGCTGGAGCGCGGGCACGAAGTGGGGGTTTCCCGCGGCAAGCTCCTTGCCGCGGCCGTCGTCTTGTCGCGTCCGGAAGCTTGTCGCTCGCCGGACCTTGCCGGGACGCAAGGCGCGTCGCGGCAAGCTTTCTTGGTATGCCTTGAGTAGCCTTCCCGGCAAGCTCCTCTTGCCGGGGTCTTGTCTCTTCCCGGCAAGATCCTCTTGCCGGGGCCTTGTTTGGCCTTCCCGGCAAGCTCCTCTTGCCGGGGCCTTGGTTTGAGTACTTTGTTCTTGAATGGTCTTCAAGGTATCCATGGAGGGTCTTGGCGGTCACCCGGCAAGCCTTGCCGCGGGATGCTGCAACTGCCCGTGCACGAGTTCGGGATACTAGGGTACCCCTACTCTAGTACACCGACAAGAGCCCCCGGGCCTGGGCCATACACGGTGCCGAGCGCTGTTGGGCCAGGCCCAAAACAGTGCACGGGCACGCGCGGCCTAGGTCACACCGAATCTAACTCCGCTCCCACCGCGCACGCCCAGAACGGCACGCGTCAAACGCGGCGTCGTGGGTGAGATCGTGGGTGGCGTGCATGGGGCTAAGCCCCCCGAGCATGCGTCATGCCACGATGATGGGGATGGTTCACGCCCTCTTCCTTAAACGAAGGTAGGTGTGGGGGCGTGGTGCATTTACTGGACGAGGCCGGTGCGCGGTTTCCGGGACATCCACTCCCCGCATTCACGGGGCGGAGCGAGGCCGCCTCATCTGTCACCTTGGTTCTGCATCCCCGCCACGCGGCTCCCATGCGCTTGGGGTCACGGACGGTGGAGTGGGAAACTGGGCCGTCGCGAGCGGGTTGGCCCCGACTCCCTGCCCTTCCCGTGCCTTGATTCGCTGAGCGGGGCTGCCGATCCCCCACCCCGCTCCTTTATAAAGAGCGGGATGGGAGCACAGAAATCCGCACTCTCTCATCTTCTCCTTTCTCCAGCTTCTGCTCCCCTTTATCTCATCTGCCATGGAGAAAGGGAACCCAGGCCCTACATCGGTGGCGGCAAGGGTCGCCGCCAGACAGCGCATCTCTCCCTCTTCTGCGCCCGAGGTGGCAGAGCCAGCCTTAAGGGGAAGAGGGAGGGGGCGAGGTCGCGGACGAGGTCGAGGACGAGGTCGAGGCGCTCGGGGAAGAGGCGGACGGGGCGGCGCGTCAGCTTCACCTCCGCCGGCGGCTCCTCCCCCCACAGCGGTCCATATAGGGGACGACTCTTGCGAGTTCTTCGTCAGGCAGCGCCGGGCGCCTCGTCGTCGCCTCCGGCTTCCAGCTCCGTTTGCGCGCGCGATGGAGTTAGACCCGCCCGAGACACTGAGGCTGCACATGAGGGGCTGTGGGATCAACGGCACGCGAGTCCGCATTGCATTCCCAGCCCCTAATGTGATGTATCTTGATCGAGGGTGGAAGACGTTCGCCCGCATCCACAGCTTGACGGAGGGGTTTACCCTCCATGTTAAGTTGATGGAGGGCGATCTCCTCTCCGTCAAGGCCTTCGGGTGCTTCGGCACTCGGGCGAAGTGCTGCGTGGACAGCTCCTCCGACAGCGAAGGCTCCTCCTCGAGCGAGAGCGGCGAGGAGGGGAGCGACAGCGACGACGAGGGTAGTGGGCGGCGAGGTAGCGGGTCTGACTAGGCGTCGGGCGCCGCTTTGCGCGGCATCGGCGACCCCATCATCTGCGTCGCCGGCTTCTTGAACTCCCCGGGGTCGTCTCCTTGGGCGGCTGGCGCAGGGAGGCTGCGGAAGGGGAAGAGGGCAGGCGACAAGGCCGTCAAGCCGGAGTACGAGGGTGTGGTGCCCTCGACAGCGTTCTGACGTCCTGTCGCCCCGTCTTCGAGCCCCGCTTCCAGCGCCACCGTCGCCGTCCAGCCTTCGGACGACCCCCGGGATGTTCCCTTGGTGTCTTCTGGCACCCGTAACTCGCCTAGGCACTCCTCTTGCCCTTTTCGCCTCCTTGACCTGCCTCCTGAAAAGAGGGGCAGGAAAGGGATTACGGGCATCTTATCATTTTAATTTGTAAGCCTTCGGGCCTTAGCTGTATCTAGAACTTGTAATCCTCTCTTTCATGTTTTTCATCCTCTATGGACTGTACCTGAGTGGGATGTTTTTTAATGAAAAGAGGATGCTTGCCGGGTTATTTGTCTCGTGACCTAAACCCATGCCAAGGAACGAATCCTTGGTATCCCTCGGACAGACATTTCATCTCCCGGCAACAGGCCCTGCCGCCTTCCCACGTCGCTCAACCCTTCTCACGTTTTAGACGGAGGCAGGAACGAGGTGGGTGCGGTCTCCTCATTTCATCCCTTTGCTGCCGCGACTACGACCAAACCTGGCCCCGAGAACGAGCCCCAGGGCCTAGAGTCGAGGGAGCACGGCAGTTTCCGGGAAGAAATGTGGTTTCGCATTCCCTAGTCCATAAGAGGATGCATGATAAGGGATGAAAGACTTATCTGATATTGCAGCCCCCGACAACTCTGGTTTGCCGTGGACGATTCTTGGCACTCGCAGCCCCCAGCGATACTGGCTTGCCGGGGAGGCTTTTATCCTCAGCAGAGAACTTTGTCGTTCTCGATGCCGGCTTCCGGCAAGCTGGTCGCCAGGAAGGCTTTTTTTCTTCGGCAGAGAACTTTGATGTTCTCGATGGCGGCTTCCGGCAAGCTTGTTGCCAGGAAGGCTTTTATCTTCGGCAGAGAACTTTGACGTTCTCGATGCCGGCTTCCGGCAAGCTTGTTGCCAGGAAGGCTTTTATCTTCGGCAGAGAACTTTGACGTTCTCGATGCCGGCTTCCGGCAAGCTTGTTGCCAGGAAGGCTTTTATCTTCGGCAGAGAACTTTGACGTTCTCGATGCCGGCTTCCAGCAAGCTTGTTGCCAGGAAGGCTTTTGTCTTCGGCAGAGAATTTTGACGTTCTCGATGCCGTCTCCTGGCGAGATCGTTGCCGGAAAGGCTTACGGCGAAGAACTTCATCGTTCTTGACACCGGCTCCCCGCAAGATCGTCGCCGGAAAGGCTTATGGCGAAGAACTTCGTCGTTCTTGACGCCGGCTTCCAGCAAGATCGTTGCCGGAAAGGCTTAGGGCGAAGAACTTCGTCGTTCTTGACGCCAAAAAGATTGGCCCTAAGAGCGTTTCCAGCCCCCGGGCCATAACTGCGTTCAAACATAGCAAGTGATTAGTATCCGAAGTGCACTTAACTCGTTTGCGAATTTTGACTTCTACTACATATTCTCTATGCCTGCTGGAATGCTTTCCGGTGCGTGTGATCCAGCCAGCAGCGCTTGAGGGAACGGGCCCTTAGCGGCTATTCGGGAACATCGCTTCCCGGAAAGGTTTACCTTCTTGGTTCTAGCGCAACCGCACAAGTTGCCGAGCGGACTCGAGGCAACATGGAGCGCAACTAGCCCCGAGAAGGCTCCTCGGCATACAGGTCTATGCAGAAATCTCAAATAAATAGCACATTCTATCTTCCTGTTCAACCCCTCTTTGTACGTCCACCCTACGCTTTCTAGGGAAACTTGCCGATGCAGGCACCCTTGCCGCGAGCGCCGAGTGCGGAACTTCAGCAGCCTGCTGGCGGGGTCGCTACCACAAGCAATCTCGTCGCAACTAGTTGCAGCTCGCTTAAGTTGTTGAGCGGACTCGAAACAAAGTAAGGGCGCTAGCGGCTCACTTAATTTGCTGAGCGGACTCAAAGCAAAGTAAGGGCGCTAGCAGCTCACTTAATTTGTTGAGCGGACTCGAAATAGAGTAAGGGCGCAACTAGCTACGAGTTTATTCCTCCGTGCACAGGTTTTCCGTACAAAGAGCAAGATCTCCGAGGCGGATAACCTTATACAGAAAGGAAATATCTAAAGTCCCGCGCGACTTAGCTTTTTCTGTTGCCGCACCGGCGTCGTTCTTTCGCTCGCCCGCTCCTTAGGAGCCATGACGATGAAGAACAGCCGCCGCCGAAGCCCCCTACCTGGGACGCCAGAGATGTCGGAGGTTTCTGATTCCACCAACACCTATGGGGACAGGGCCCCTTTCGGTTCGGTGGGAGGCGGAGAGCGCACAAAGAGCGGATCGAGGCGGTGCACGCGGGGGGGATTTTACCCAGCTTCGGGCCGCACGGATGCGTAAAACCCTACTGCTACTTGTTTGTGTGTATTGAATCTTTGCTCAGGAGCGATCGACGCTACCAGACTGAGCGTGGGAGTGTTTCTGGTATCTCCAATGAGCCGAACCGGCCGAACCCCTTCTACGTTGCGCTTGGGCCTCCTTTTATACTTTCAAGGGGTTACCACAGGTGGCAACGTAGACTAGAAGGGTAAAAATGGAAAAGGATGCGGTAGGTGCAGCTACCGCTACTGTGGATACAGTGCACCCTACCTAAATCTGACGGCAGGGGACAAGGGCATTAAATGCCTGTCTGAGTCTCCTAAACAGTGCAAAAGATGACCGTTAGGAGCGCCACCGTTTGCCACGATGGGCTTCTCTTCATCTCCGCTTGCCACCACGTACCCCTAGCTGCACGGCCTCCTGCCACGTGTGCTTGGGAGAGTTCCAGAGCGACACGTTAGTAGGTGTGCTGGAGCGCGGGCACGAAGTGGGGGTTTCCCGCGGCAAGCTCCTTGCCGCGGCCATCGTCTTGTCGCGTCTGGAAGCTTGTCGCTCGCCGGACCTTGCCGGGACGCAGGGCACGTCGCGGCAAGCTTTCTTGGTATGCCTTCAGTAGCCTTCCCGGCAAGCTCCTCTTGCCGGGGTCTTGTCTCTTCCCGGCAAGATCCTCTTGCCGGGGCCTTGTTTGGCCTTCCCGGCAAGCTCCTCTTGCCGGGGCCTTGGTTTGAGTACTTTGTTCTTGAATGGTCTTCAAGGTATCCATGGAGGGTCTTGGCGGTCACCCGGCAAGCCTTGCCGCGGGGTGCTGCAACTGCCCGTGCACGAGTTCGGGATACTAGGGTACCCCTACTCTAGTACACCGACAGATGAGTTGGCCCGAGTGTTTACCAGAACATTTGAGGGCACCTGCAAGAGACCTGTCGCTCTACCAGAGTTGCAGCATTGTGTGCAGAAACCGAATAAAACCTTGAGATACTATATCCAGAGATGGATCACTCTGCACCACACAGTGGAGAATGTGTCAGATCACCAAGCCATTTGTGCCTTCAAAGAGGGCATTCGCTATAGAGAGCTCAATCTGAAATTCGGTCGGACAGGAGATATGACTCTGACTCGGATGATGGAGATTGCCACCAAGTACGCTAACGGCAAAGAGGAAGACCGACTCCGGAGTGGTAAGCACGAAACAGTCGCCCAAGACACCGGAGGAGGAAATTCCAGTCGGAGGCAGAAGTGAAAGGCTGAGGCAGCAGGACCTGCCGAGGTAGCAGTGTTGAATCAAGGAAAGTTCACAGGGAAGCTCAAATTGCCCTGGAATCCCTAGAAAGTAAAAGATGAAGATGGAAATGATGTGATGGATTTGCCGTGTCATATTCACACTAAGAAAGATGAAGAGGGGAATCTGATCCTCCCCAAGCATACTGTCAGTGTCAAAACCAGCGGATCTCGGGTAGGGGGTCCCGAACTGTGCGTCTAAGGCTAATGGTAACAGGAGACTGGGGACACGATGTTTACCCAGGTTTGGGCCCTCTCTATGGAGGTAATACCCTACTTCTTGCTTGATTGATCTTGATGATATGAGTATTACAAGAGTTGATCTACCACAAGATCAGAGAGGCTAAACCCTAGAAGCTAGCCTATAGTATGATTGTTGATGATAATGATGATCAGTCCTACGAACTAAACCCTCCGGTTTATATAGACATCGGAGGGGGCTAGGGTTACACAGGGTCGGTTTACGGAGGAGGAAATCTACATCCGGATTGCTAAGCTTGCCTTCCACGCCAAGGAAAGTCCCATTCGGACACGGGACGAAGTCTTCTATCTTGTATCTTCATAGTCCAACAGTCCGGCCAAAGTACATAGGCCGGCTGTCCGGATACCCCCTTATCCAGGACTCCCTCAGTAGCCCCTGAACCAGGCTTCAATGACGATGAGTCCGGCACGTAGATTGTCTTTGGCATTGCGAGGCAGGTTCCATCTCCGAATACTCCAAGAATAATTCCGAACACATGGACCGTGTCCGGCTCTGCAAGATAACACACCATATGCCGCCGTAGAGAGAATAATAACAATCCACGAATCCAATCAGCTGACAATTCTTCGAAAAGCAACATCACGCCATGATCCGTTTTTTATTCGAACTGTTTTTACAACTTGCTACCGTGCAGACCACGAGGTAGTTTCCTTGGCACGTCCTGTTAGAGCAGAGATCGTGTTCCCTTTACTACGGGATTCTCATCAATATGGGTATGGGTAATCCAACCGTGCCTGTTTGGCATGACCCCGTGTTTTTAGGAAAGTCCCGAACGACCATGTTCGGGGACGCTTGATATTCTCCCCCTTTATAAAGGAGCCGAGGCCTATCCCTCTATCTCCACGCTCGCACCTCTCGCACCCTGAGTTCCAACACCCAAAGCTCGAGTCTAAGAACCTCGGTTCTTCGATCATGTCCGGATCTGGCCATCAAGGCCAATGGGTGGCTTCCTCTGTCACAGAGGAGAATATTGCGAAGCTCAGGGAGGCTGGGTATTTGACCGCCGATGTCAAGCATAGGCTTGCTGCTCCCAAACAGGTTATCCCCACTCCCGAGGCCAAAGAGAGCATCGTATTTGTCTCCCACTTCCTCCGGGGCTTAGGTCTTACTCTTGATCCCTTAATGAGGGGGCACATGTTCTACTATGGGCTAGATTTTCACGAGCTGGCCCCGGATTTCATCCTAAACATCTCGTTATTTATCGTCGTGTGTGAAGCCTTTCTTCACAATGCCCCCCCACTTTGGCTTATGGCTCAAGACTTTCAATGTGAAGCCGAAGATAATTGAGGAGCAACACGCGAAGTGCGGAGGTGCCATAATAAGTAGGAACGCCGATGCCCCATGGCCCAAAGGCTCCTTCCCGGAGGTATCTGATTTATGGCAACGGAGGTGGTTCTATGTCACAGCTCTCTGAGGCTCAAAGTGGGCGGCCGCGCCTGCCTTCCGCTCGGGCCCTCCACCTCAACTGGCATCATTGGCCAACGTGGGACTAAACTTGGGGCCTGCGAACAATGTTCCAATGCTACAAAGCCGCATTCGGGAACTCCTCGAGAGGGACATTAGTCTCGTCAAAATAATCCAAGTTATGCTAGTACGGCGGATCATGTCGTGCAAACGCCGGCCTCTCCGGATGTGGGAATTCAATCCAGAAGGTCCGCAGACCATTCAGAACTTCTTCGGCATGACGCCCGAAGGGATGTATAAGTTATTCTTCGGACCACGAATAAAGTGTCCGGACACCACCGAGGATGCGGGCCTGAGCTGCAATCGCCTCGATACCCAAGTAAGTTACCCTATAACTGAACACCTTGCTCATATTTGTCATAGCATTGTTCTGAACACTCTCCTCAACCAGGATTGGCTTAGTAAGGCGGAGAGGATCAGGTGTCCGGCCCCTCTTCCTAAAGGTTCGCCTGGCCCGGCAATGGCCAGGATTCTTGAATGGACACTAAGTCGGGTGCCCCCAGAGAGAGCTGAAGGGGAGAGCGGGGAGGCCAAGAGTGGGCCTCATACATTATGCATCCGAACCGGGGGAATCAGCGCCTCCACTGAGGAGGAGGATCAGGGAGGCGATTCTGAAGTTTCCTCCCCCCGCGGGAAGAAGAGGGCCGCCTCCGAAGACTTGGAGACGGGGGCGCCTAAACAAGGGAAAAGAACTTCGCCAAAGGGCCCTGCCCCGAAGGGCGTCCTCACCGCACAGTACCCGCAAACGGGCCAGCCCTCCACCGAGCTATAAGTTTAATTAAGCAAGGATCTTATTGCTTGTTCCTCTGAGGGTAATAACCGGGATCTGTTTTTTGTAGCCCGGCCAACAGTTCATGTCAACAGGGTTCATCTTCGGGGGATCTTCTTCCGGAGGTGATGGAGAGTGAAACCCCACCTGTCTCTCCGCCCCGTGAGGCGGGCGACCCTGAGGTATCGTCACGGAGGAGTCTAGATCCAATGGGGCCGGAAGCTAGCCCTTCGGTCGCCCCGAGCCCAGCGTGTTCGTCTCCCATGGCGGACCGTGGAAAGGGTCCGGGAGAGTCCGATGTCCGGCCGAACACGCTGACGGGCCTCCTGGAGTCAGCTGATCTCTTAGAGGATCATCGTACCCTAATGGGTACGGTGTTGGAGAAAATCTCCTCTGCCACAAGTGGTATAAACGAGGCTTTTAGGATCCTGCTCAAGGGCTTTTAGGTAAGCCGCAATTTTTAGCTGATCCGCACGCGATACATGCGCTCTGTATAGATAGTATCCCCTGAGACTGTGGATGCCAGCCCATGGCAGCAACCAGAGGATCAAACTCCCAGATGATGATCGCACTTGTATTGATGTGCAGGTTGCTAAGGGTTCGGCAATAGACCAGGCCGCTGAATGCGCCGAATTGAGGCGGCAGATAGATGTTGTGGAGGCCAACGTCATGCTTGTGAACAAGCGATTCGAGGAGTCGCAGAGTATGCTTTCCTATATCCACATCTATTTTTGCAAGAAGGATGAAATATTGATGTGATGTTATGTAATTGTAGGCGGAGCTGCTGCCGTTGAGGCCCAGAGGGCGGAGCTTGCTCTAGCCAAGGAACAAGCTCGGATTAGCAATGCGGCTGCTGTAAAGGCAGCCGAAGAATTGAAGGCCGAACAGGTTGCTCGTCTCCGAAGCGAGGAGAAGATAGCCGAGATGGCTGTGGAGCTGAGGGACGCCGCTGGGCGGTATGAGCTTCTCGAAAAGGAGAATCAAACAAAGGCGGCCGACCTGAAGAAGGCAATGGATTCAGCTAAAGAGATGCGCTCTCAGATTAGCAATGCATGGGAGGAACTTCGACAAGCCGGAGAAATCGCGGCCGGAAGTCCTTATGTGTTGCGGATGAAGTTTTTAGATCTACAGTATGCTCCGTTGGATAAGCTATGGAGCACCGCAGATGAGTATGTGGACTTGGCGAAGAGTGCGGCTGATGCAACCAAGCTATTCAAGGATCGTGAGGATAACAAAATGGAGAGGTTGTTCTGGTTGCAATTTAATGCTCCAGCGCACTCCTTGCCCTTGAGTGAGAAAATAGCCGCCATAGCCGAGCTCCATAGGCTGTCCAGCCTTGCTATGAGGTCTGTAATAGACCATCTGTGGCCGAAGGAGCCGAAGCCGGACAGTTACTTTGGTTTGGTGCAACGATTATTTGGTGCCAGAATGCAGATTGATGCCATGAAGAGATCGGCATGTATAGAGGGTGCGCGGATGGCTTTTGCCCGTGTGAAAACATACTAGGCGGATATGGAGGCCATCCGTATTGCATCCCGGGGTCCGGCCGGAAGCCAAGACCCAGCTGAGCACTACTTTAAGCGGGTCGTAGAAGGTGCCCGTAGAATAGAGGCTCAGTGTTCGAAGAATGTCATGTTTGAATAACGAACTTATTAGTTACAAACAATTATGTGTTTAATTATGGAGGTTCTGTTTTATACTTTTGCCTGAAAGTATTATGATGTCTCCTGTTTGGCTGTTTATGTATTCATATAATCGTGAAAGTTAGCCGTCGTTGGCTTCAGCCCCCACGCACATAATGCGGGGGTGTTCGAGAAAATATGCGTGAACACACTTGATCCAACGTCTTGGTCCGTTAAGGAGGTGATCGCACATCGAACCAGGCAACCGGACTATACAGTTGTAACACTTTCACTTAGCCATAGGAGTTGAAAGGTGGGGCTACTATATAGCCACTAGTACTTCCGCGTGCATCTGGATACGGTGCGCGTACTTGACCGGTAGATCGGTCCTTCATTAACACGGAGGAATCCTATAGATTCCGATGAGTCCTCGAGTGGTTGATCAGTCTCTCGCTATATCATGACATTCAGTTTTCGGCTTTCTCTACTGAGGTGCTCATCCGGAATAACCAAGGCATAATCGCAGTAGTTCTCCTTTGGCCGCCTTAGCCGATAGAACGAAACGTAAGGCAGCAAACCCAGGAGCCGGGCTAACCCAACATTTGACCAAAGACATGATTCGGAACTGATGCATATAAGACCAAACTCGTGACGCCGAACACTCCCAAAGGTATTCGGACTTTATAACATATACTGGGCTGAATAATGCCCTTGACCCTGTGGTTCCAGGTACGCGCACTGATTTGTCGTGGCGGAAAGCCTAAAACGCCAGTGTCCCGTACAGGTGTATGAAATACCCAAAGGACGTCGAGCAACAAGAGAAAGTAAAGAAGGTTTATGTAGGGGCTTAATCTGAAGAGAAACCTGTGGGCGGGGCCCTGCTGCACGTCTGCGCCTGTGTCTCCGTTGTGCCGTTTCCTGGAAGGGTGTCGCACTGGTAGTGTCTCTAAGAATGAGGGGAAAAGAAAACGTGCAAAAAGTTAGCTATACTCAAGAAATGTTCAAGATCCGGCCTATTAACGAGGCAAGCCGAATTGTGGGGTTGTGCTACATGTTTACAGCCCCTCGTATTATTTGTGGGGACACATGTGCAGCCCCTGGCTCAGGTTTATCCGAGCCATTGTGAATAATGGTGTACTGGACTCGTCTAACCATGTCTGTGGTCTTGACGACCAGCCATGCATTCCGGTGGGAGAGGCCGCCTAGAGTCTGGCAGTGGGAACTGCCGCATACTGTTCTGTATTTCCGCTAACCGTGATGACGCCGCGTGGATCGGGCATTTTGAGTTTAAGGCAGGCATAGTTTGGTATTGCGTTAAAGCAAGCGAAGGCCGGCCTTCCAAGCAATGCATGATAGTCGCTACTGAAGGGAGCGATGTTGAAGAGTAAGTTCTCGCGTCTGATATTATCAGGAGAATCGAATGTTACTTCTAACACGAGAGAGCCCCAGCAATGGGCCTCGACGCCTGGAATTACTCCATTGAAAGTGGCGTTATTTTGATTTATTCTGGATGGGTCTATCCCCATCCCGCGGATGGTGTCTTGATATATCAAATTAAGACCACTGTCGTCGTCCATTAGGACGTGAGTAAGATGGTATCCATCAATTATTGGGTCCATCACCAAGGCAGCCGATCCTCCTTGTCGGTAACTGGCCGGGTAGTCCTTGTGATCAAAAGTGATCGGGCATGTTGCCCAGGGATTAAATTGGGGGGCTACGAACTCTGCGTGGGTTGCGTGTTCAATGTTTACCGTTTTGACTTTCGGTGGGAATTGTTTCCGGCCCCTAGTGTTCGGCTGGCGAGGCTCATCCTCGTCTTCGCTTGGTGTTTCCCGTCCCTTATGATCGGCGTTTAACTTGCCGGACTGCTTGAAAACCCAACATTCCCTGTGGGTATGATTTGCAGGTTTGTCGAAAGTGCCGTGGATTTGGCACAATCTGTCCAGGACTTTGTTCAGGCCTGATGGCTCCTCCTTACTGCCATTAAATGGCTTTTTTCTTTGACCAGGTTGAGAACCCCTGAATCCGGCATTGATCGTTGTGTTGTCCAGACTATTGTTATTCCGATGTTTGTTGTTAGTGTGTCGTGGCTTCCTGTTGCCGTCTCGGATTTCGGATGTGCCTGGGTCGCCGGTGCCTTTACGGGCCAACCAGTTATCCTTGCCCGCACAAAATCGGGTCATGAGGCTTGTTAAGGCTGCCATTGTTCTCGGCTTTTCTTGTCCGAGGTGTCTGGCAAGCCACTCGTCTCGGATACTGTGTTTGAAGGCCGCTAAGGCTTCGGCGTCCGGACAGTCGATGATTTGATTCTTCTTAGTGAGGAATCTGTTCCAAAGCTTGCACGCTGACTCTCCGGGTTGCTGTATTATGTGACTTAAATCGTCAGCGTCTGGAGGCCGGACATAGGTCCCTTGGAAGTTGGCCCTGAAAGCATCCTCAAGTTCCTCCCAACTTCCAATTGAATTTTCGGGGAGGCTTTTCAACCAATGATGTGCTGGTCCTTTTAACTTGAGGGGAGGTATTTAATGGCGTGGAGGTCGTCCCCACGAGCCATGTGTATGTGAAGGATAAAATCTTCAATCTAGACCCCGGGGTCCGTCGTTCCGTCGTATGACTCTATGTTCACGGGTTTGAATCCTTGTGGAAATTCATGATCCAGCACTTCATCCGTGAAGCACAGGGGGTGCATAGCCCCCCTGTATCTGGCCGTGTCGCGGCCTGCTGACGGCTGTTGTTGCTCCCGGTGTTGATTCTAGACTGGTATTTGATCAGGACGATTGTTGTGGTGACCATAATCCCGCATTGGAGCCTGTCCTTTGGACCCATAGATGGACCTGGCCGCACTGGCTTTTTTTCCAGGAGCTCTCGCAAATCGCGTGTAGTATCAGTGGCTGCTCTATCGCGGCCATGAGTTGGTTGGTCCGGCTGAGTAGCCGTATTGTTTTTGGGCCGAACAGGTGTTGCGACTTCATTGTCGAATTCGGGTAGCAGTTTGCACTTTGGGTAGCTCTTTGTGTGGCGATTCTCGCCATGTTTTCTTTCGGTGTCCAGCACCTTATTCCATCGTCAGTTGAACGTATCCTGCGCGGCCTTAAGCCTTTGCTTCTGCTTCTTCAGGCTCCGTGCTGTGGCCAGGAGTTTTCTGCGGAGTTTGTCTTGTTTTGACTGTTCTTCCGGGATGATGAACGCATCGTCAACCGGACTGTTATCTTCTTTGGAGGTGGCATGATGAGTTCGACCCTCTGAATTGTGATCGGGCGTCTGCTCCGGGCTGTGTTCGGCATGACCTGGTTTATCCTGCTCCATCGCTGGGTCCCTATGGTCGTTGTTTCCTTCGAAATCAACCGGAGTGTCACCCTGTTTTGGGTTGTTATCGCTATTTTTACTATGACTGGAGCTAAGGCGGCGCCTATGCCATCGTTTTTGCTTTTTCCCGGGGGGTTTATCCTTCGTTGTGTACTTTTTGTCAACATTGTCTTCTTTGGGGGTGTCCACCATGTAGACATTATATGATGAAGTGGCGGTCCAGCGCCTCGTGGGCGGTGGTTCTGGGTCTTCCCTTGTATCAACGTCCATACCGTCGATGTTATTGGGGTTGAAGTCAAGCATGTCTATTAGGTCATCGACAGTGGCTATAAAGTGGGTGGTGGGTGGGAAACGAATTTCTTCGTCGCCATCTTCCCCACTCGAGCCGGACATAGTTCGGCCAGGAGTCTCCTGACAGAGAGAGAGAGACCTTAAAGAATCTAGCACGTCTCCGAAGGGTGAGTGCTGAAAGATATCCATGGCGGTGAACTCCATGACTGGAGCCCAGTTAGATTCAATGGGCACGGACGCGCGCGGCCCGGAACACACTGCCGGAGGTGAGTCCGGGGGTCCGGAGACACAAATCCCTTTAGGACAGGAATCTGTGTTCGGCTCCAACACCGAGGAGTGTGCGCCTCCAGGGCAGGGTCCATCCACCCGTCCTTGGAAGGCACGGCCCGCTCTAGAGCGAAGTCTGGAGAGGTAGCAGGTGCGATGTTCCGAATACTGTCCGACTGCCAATCTAGGTCGTGCACGTCGCGATTGTTCGGCGCTCCTGACACAGGCCCGAATCCGTCGAAGATCAAGTCTCTGCGGATGTCGGCGGTGTAGTTGACGTTTCCAAACCTGACCTGACGGCCGGGGGCGTAGCTATCGATCTGCTCTAGATGGCCAAGAAAATTGGCCCGCAGTGCGAAGCCGCCGAACACGAAGATCTATCCGGGGAGAAAAGTCTCACCCAGGACAGCGTGGTTGAAGGATGGAGGAGCCATCTAGCCTTGTAGCGATGGCACAGAGGAACTCTCAATGAAAGCACCAATGTCGGTGTCAAAACCGGCGGATCTCGAGTAGGGGGTCCCGAACTGTGCGTCTAAGGCTAATGGTAACATGAGACTGGGGACACGATGTTTACCCAGGTTCGGGCCCTGTCGATGGAGGTAATACCCTACTTCCTTCTTGATTGATCTTGATGATATGAGTATTACAAGATTTGATCTACCACGAGATCAGAGAGGCTAAACCCTAGAAGCTAGCCTATGGTATGATTGTTGATGATAATGATGATCAGTCCTACGGACTAAACCCTCCGGTTTATATAGACACCGGATGGGGCTAGGGTTACACAGGGTCGGTTTACAGAGGAGGAGATCTACATCCGGATTGCCAAGCTTGCCTTCCACGCCAAGGAAAGTCCCATCCAGACATGGACGAAGTCTTCTATCTTGTATCTTCATAGTCCAACAGTCCGGCCAAAGTACATAGTTCGGCTGTCCGGATACCCCCTTATCCAAGACTCCCTCACATACCACTCGACATTGTCGACTCCTAATCCAGAGCTTCGAGAAGAAGGGTCAGCCCAGCGAGAAGGATAAAGATTCTGAGAAGGAGGAAGACAAGGAGGAAGAGGAAGAAGGATATCCCCATGTTAATGCCGCCCTAGTGATTTTTGCTGATGTCGAGAGCAGAAGTCGATTGAAAGACATTAATAGAGAGGTGAACATGGTTGCTCCGGCAACACCGAAATATCTGAAGTGTTCAAAAACTCCTATCACATTTGACCAGTCAGACCACCCGCCACGAGTAGCTACCAATAGGCGGCAGGCGCTGGTGGTCTACCCAGTCATCGGGGGCACTCAACTGACCAAAGTTCTGATGGATGGTGGCAGTGGCCTCAATATTCTGTACGCCGAAGCTCTTAAGGGGATGGGCATTCCGATGTCCAAACTCAGCGAGAGCAACATAAGGTTCCACAGAGTCATCCCAGGCAAGAAAGCCGATTCACTCGGCCAGATTGCTCTTGATGTGGTTTTCAGCGACGAAAAGAATTATCGCAAGAAGAAGTTAACGTTTGAGGTTGTGGATTTCGAGAGTGCTTATCACGCCATTCTGGGCAGACCTGCCTATGCCAGCTTCATGGCTCAACCATGTTATGTGTACCTCAAAATGAAGATGCCTAGCCCCAAAGGCATGATAACAGTCTCCGGTAACCGGAAGAAAGCAAAAGATTGTCTTCAGGACGGTGCAAAAATAGCAGATGGGCAGATGGCAGCTGCGGAATTCTAAGAGTATCGGAAGACAGCAGATCCGAGTGATTTGTTGCATGCCAAGAGGCCTGCTTCGGAGTCCACATTCCAGTCGGTTGGGGAGACCAAGCTAGTTCACATCCACCCAACCGATCCCAATGCTGCTCTGATGTCTACTACACAACCTTCTTCTTGTAGATGTTGTTGGGCCTCCAAGTGCAGAGGTTTGTAGGACAGTAGCAAATTTCCCTCAAGTAGATGACCTAAGGTTTATCAATCCGTGGGAGGCGTAGGATGAAGATGGTCTCTCTCAAGAAACCCTGCAACCAAATAGCAAAGAGTCTCTTGTGTCCCCAACACACCCAATACAATGGTAAATTGTATAGGTGCACTAGTTCGGCGAAGAGATGGTGATGCAAGTGCAATATGGATGGTAGATAAAGGAATTTGTAATCTGAAATTATAAAAACAACAAGGTAAAAAGTGGTAGAAGTGAGCATAAACGGTATTGCAATGGTAGGAAACAAGGCTTAAGGTTCATACTTTCACTAGTGCAAGTTCTCTCAACAATAATAACATAACCGGATCATATAACTATCCCTCAACATGCAACACAGAGTTACTCCAAAGTCACCAATAGAGGAGAACAAACAAAGAGATTATTGTAGGGTACGAAACCACCTCAAAGTTATCCTTTTTGATCTATCTATTCGAGAGTCCGTAGTAAAATAACATGAAGCTATTCTTTCCGTTCAATCTATCATAGAGTTCATACTAGAATAACACCTTAAGATACAAATCAACCAAAACCCTAATGTCACCTAGATACTCAATTGTCACCTCAAGTATCCGTGGGCATGATTATACGATATGCATCACACAATCTTAGATTCATCTATTCAACCAACACAAAGTACTTCAAAGAGTGCCCCAAAGTTTCTACCCCAGAGTCAAGACGAAAACGTGTGCCAACCCCTATGCATAGATTCCCAAGGTCACGGAACCCGCAAGTTGATCACCAAACACATACATCAAGTGGATCACGTGAATATCCCATTGCCACCACAGATAAGCACAGCAAGACATACATCAAGTGTTCTCAAATTCTTAAAGACTCAATCCGATAAGATAACTTCAAAGGGAAAACTCAATCCATTACAAGAGAGTAGAGGGGGAGAAACATCATAGCATCCAACTATAATAGCAAAGCTCGCGATACATCAAGATCGTGCCAAATCAAGAACACGAGAGAGAGAGAGAGAGATCAAACACATAGCTACTGGTACATACCCTCAGCCCCTAGGGTGAACTACTCCCTCCTCGTCATGGAGAGCGCCGAGATGATGAAGATGGCCACTGGTGAGGGATTCCCCCTTCGGAAGGGTGCCGGAATAGGATCCTGATTGGTTTTTGGTGGCTACAGAGGCTTGCGGCAGCGGAACTCCCGATCTATTGTCGTCTTCGGTGTTTTAGGGTATATGGACTTATATAGGTGAAAGAAGTCGGTCGGGGAACGCTCGAGGGGCCCACGAGACAGGGGCACGCCCAGTAGGGGGGTGCCCCCCACCCTCGTGGCCACCTCGAAGCTTCCTTGACTTGAACTCCAAGTCTCCTGGATCATGTTCGTTCCAAAAATCACGCTCCTGAAGGTTTCATTCCGTTTGGACTCCGTTTGATATTCCTTTTCTTCGAAACACTGAAATAGGCAAGAAAACAACAATATGGGTTGGGCCTCCGGTTAATAGGTTAGTCCCAAAAATAATATAAAAGTGTATAATAAAGCCCATAAACATTCAAAACAGATAATATAATAGCATGAATGCTTCACAAATTATAGATACGTTGGAGAAGTATCATGCTCCGACCCACATCTCAACGACACTCGACAGCAAATAGGAAGACACGCTCATCCAGTTCCTCCGTGAGAACTGGGACATCTTCGCATTGAAGCCATCCGACATGCCAAGTGTACCCAGAGAGCTGGCTGAGCATCGTTTGTGGGTCGATCCAAAAGCAAAACATGTCAAAGAGCATCTCCGGCGGTCCGCCACGAAGAAAATAAAGGCAATTGGCGAGGAGGTGGCTCGGCTTCTGGCCGCTGAGTTCATCCGCGAGATATACCACTCCGAGTGGCTCGCCAATGTCGTTATGGTTCCCAAGAAAGACAAATCACTTCGAATGTGTATGGACTTCAAGCACATCAATCAGGCCTGCTCGAAAGATCATTTTCCGCTGCCCCACATCAACCAGATAGTCGACTCAACCGCGGGATGCGAGCGACTGTCCTTCCTGGACGCCTATTCCGGGTACCATCAGATCCGACTGTTTAGACCCGATGAGATCAAAACTGCTTTCATCACCCCGTTTGGGTGTTTTGATTATGTCACCATGCCCTTCGGCCTCAAGAATGCTGGTGCCATGTTCATGCGCATGATCCAGAAGTGCCTGCTCACTCAGATCAGTCGGAATGTGGAAGCATACATGGACGACATAGTGGTTAAGTCACGCAAAGGTTCTGACCTGCTGACTGACCTCGCTGAAACCTTTGCCAATCTAAGAAGGTATGATATCAAGCTCAATCCATCAAAATGCACATTTGGAGTCCCATACGGAAAATTACTCGGTTTTCTCGTTTCTGAACGAGGAATCGACGCAAGCCCAAAGAAGATTGGCACAATCCTACGAATGAAGCGCCCAGTGCGAGTGCATGATGTTCAGAAGCTTACTGGTTGTTTGGCTGCATTGAGTCGATTCATCTCACGCCTCGGTGAAAAGGCATTGCCTCTTTACCAACTAATGAAGAAGTCTGACAAGTTCGAGTGGAATGACGAAGCCGAAGCAGCGTTTGAAGAGCTCAAAGCCTTGCTTTCCACCCAGCCGGTGCTTGCTGCTCCAGTCAGTAAAGAGCCTCTTTTTCTTTACATTGCAGCCACAGGACAAGTTGTCAGCACAGTGCTCACAGTCGAGAAGGAAGAGGAAGGAAAAGCATCAAAGTTCAGCGCCCAGTCTATTACATTTCAGAGGTCCTGACCCCGTCCAAGCAGAGATACCCTCATTATCAGAAGCTTGTCTATGGGATCTACCTAACCATGAAGAAGGTTGAACATTATTTCTCTGATCATTCAGTTTCAGTCATCAGCGACGCTCCATTAGCAGAGATCCTGAACAATAGAGATGCAACTGGTCGGCAAAGTGGGCGATTGAACTTCTTCCATTGGATAGCAAGTTTGAGGCAAAGAAGGCCATCAAGTCTCAAGCAATTGCAGATTTCCTCGCAGAGTGGACAGAACAACAGCAGCCGACTCAAAACCAGTCGGAACATTGGACCATCTTCTTTGATGGGTCCAATATGTTAAACGGCTCTGGCGCAGAAGTGGTCTTAGTGTCCCCATGAGGAGACAAGCTCAGTTATGTCCTCCCGATTCACTTTGATTCTTATGACAATGAAGCTGAATATGAGGCACTATTATATGGGTTGCGTATGGCCATCTCACTCGGTGTCCGGCACTTGATGGTTTACGACGACTCAGATTTAGTGGTCAATCAAGTAATGAAGGAATGGGATGTCAGGAGTCCCGCAATGAATGGTTACTGCAACACAGTAAGAAAGCTACAGAAGAAGTTCGAGGGGTTAGAGCTCCACCACATACCACAAATCAAGAATCAGGCGGCTGATGATCTGGGGAAGATAGGTTCCACTCGGAAGCCTGTCCCCAGCAATGTGTTCTTGGAGCATCTCCATACCCCGTCAGTACAAGAGGATCCCTTCAAGGAAGAGCCCCCGCAACCGATAAGTTCAACCAACCCGACTCAGATTGAGATTCCAGCTGTGGTCGACTTGATCATGGAAGTCTTAGTGATCACGCCCGACTGGATAGTACCATACATTGCATACATTCTCAGGAAGGAGTGCCCAGAAGATGAGGATGAAGCCTGTCAGATAGTCCGTCGATCCAAAGCCTTCACAGTAATGAAAGGACAACTTTACAGAGAAAGTGTCACAGGAGTGGCTCAGCGCTGCATCACCCTAGAAGAAGGTCGAATGATCTTAAATGATATCCACTCGAGGACCTGTGGCCACCATGCGTCCTCTCAGACCATCATGGCCAAAGCATACTGAGCAGGATTCTATTGGCCTTGAGCAAACAAAATGGCAAAGGATATAGTCGACAAGTGTGCAGGCTGCCAGTTATACTCCAACATGTCCAACAAACCTGTGTCTGCCTTGAAGACTATTCCACTCGTCTGGCCGTTTGCAGTCTGGGGGTTGGATATGGTTGGCCCCTTCAAGACCGGTACGAGTGGTTTCACCCGTTTTCTTGTAGCAGTCGACAAATTCACCAAGTGGATCGAAGCTAGGCCCATCAAGAACCTCGGTGCAAGCACCGCTGTCAGTTTCATCAAGGAATTGATATTCAGATATGGAGTTACTCACAGCATTATCATAGATAATGGCTCCAACTTTGATTCTGACGAGTTTAAGGCGTTCTGTGCAACCCAAGGCACTCGGGTCAATTACGCATCAGTAGCACACCCTCAGTCGAACGGACAAACAGAAAGGGCGAATGGTTTGATCCTCCTAGGATTAAAACCCCGCCTAATGCGTGACCTCAAGCATGCTGCTGGAGCCTGGGTAACCGAGTTACCGTCCGTCTTGTAGGGGCTGAGAACAACGACGAATCAATCGACTGGCCGGACTCCTTTCTTCTTGGTGTACGGTGCCGAGGTTGTACTTATGAGTGATTTGCTGCACAATGCCCCCCGAGTGGAACTATTCACAGAAGCTGAAGCTGAGCAAGCACGAGAAGACGCTGCTGATCTCCTGGAAGAAGAATGTGAGATGGCTTTGATCCGATCGACCATCTACCAGCAAGATATGTGTCGACTCCATGCCCGAAACGTCACAGGACGAGCGTTCCAACAAGCAGATCTGGTACTCCGAGTGGATCAGAAACGGCCTCACATGCTTGCTCTGGCCTGGGAAGGCCCCTTCATCATCACCAAGGTGCTTCACAATGGAGCCTACCACATTTACAACATAGCCAAGAAGATGGACGAACCACGTGCGTGAAACGCGGAGCTGCTCCGCCACTTCAACACATAGATCACTCAACCTGACGAGCTGTAATAAGAGTGTTTCAGTTTGCATCTCAAAGACAATATTTTTTCAGTATCATAATGATCAGTTTCCCATAAGCATCTGTGTCTGAAATCCCCTAGTGGGTGGCTTAGCTGCGAATCTGATTCGCCTAAGTTAAAAAACATTTCCGAGTGGAGAGCAATCCTTCCACTTGGGGGCTTAGTTGCGACCCCGTAATCGCCTAAGTTAAAAACATTCCAAGTGGAGAGCAATCCTCCAACTCAGGGGCTTAGCTGCGACCCCGTAATCGCCTAAGTTAAAAAAACATTTCTGAGTGGAGAGCAATCCTCCCACTCGGGGACTTAGCTGCGACCCCGTAATCGCCTAAGTTTAAAAACATTTC
>NC_041387.1:633026818-633072207 GCF_002162155.2 Triticum dicoccoides
CCTAAGTTTAAAACATTCCGAGTGGAGAGCAATCCTCCCACTCGGGGGCTTAGCTGCAACCCCGTAATCGCCTAAGTTAAAAAAACATTTCCGAGTGGAGAGCAATCCTCCCACTCGGGGGCTTAGCTGCGACCCCGTAATCGCCTAAGTTAAAAATATTCCGAGTCGAGAGCAATCCTCCCACTCGGGAGCTTAGATGCGACCCCGTAATTGCCTAAGTTTAAAAGCATTTCTGAGTGGAGAGGGATCCTCCCACTCGAGAGCTTAGCTGCGACCTCATAATCGCCTAAGTCACGAAAGATCCCCTGAGCTACGCCACAAGTACAATGTGCACTCCATCCCTATCCGCGAGGACGATGAGGTGTCGATTGAACACTAGTCTGAGCTATGCCACAAGTACAATGTGTGCTCCGTCCCGATCCGCAAGGACGACGAGGTGTCGACTGAACACCACGTCTGAGCTACGCCACAAGTACAATGTGCATTCCATCCCGATCCGCAAGGACAACGAGGTGTCGATTGAACACCGCATCCGAGCTGCGCCACAAGTACGATGTGCGCTCCATCCCGATCAGGAAGGACGACTGATACGTCTCCAACGTATCTAGAATTTTTGATTGTTCCATGCTATTATATTACCTGTTTTGGATGTTTATGGGCTTTACTTTACACTTTTATATCCTTTTTGGGACTAACCTACTAACCGGAGGCCCAGCCCGAATTGCTATTATTTTTGCCTATTTCAGGGTTTCGCAGAAAAGGAATATCAAATGGAGTCCAAACGGAATGAAACCTTCGGGAGCGATATTTTTGGAACAAACGTGATCCAGAGGACTTGGAGTGCAAGTCAAGAAACAAGCGAGGCGGCCACGAGGGTCCCGGCGCGCCCCCTAGGGCTGGGCGTGCCCCCCACCCTCGTGGGCCCCTCAAGCGTCCACCGACGTACTTCTTCCTCCTATATATACCCATGTACCCCGAAAACATTAGTGGCGACCATGAAAAACTATTTCCACCACCGTAACCTTCTGTATCCGCGAGATCCCATCCTGGAGCCATTGTCGGCACTCCGCCAGAGGGGGAATCCACCATGGAGGGCCTCTACATCAACTCCAGGGCCTCTCCGATGAGTTGTGAGTAGTTTACCACAGACCTTCGGGTCCATAGTTATTAGCTAGATGGCTTCTTCTCTCTCTTTGATTCTTAATACAAAGTTCGCATTCCTCTCTGTGGAGATCTACTCGATGTAACTCTTTTTGCGGTGTGTTTGTCGAGATCCGATGAATTGTGGGTTTATGATCAAGTTTATCTATGAGAAATATTTGATTCTCCTCTGAATTCTTTTATGTGTGATTAAGTTATCTTTGCAAGTCTCTTCGAATTATCGGTTTGGTTTGGCCTACTAGATTGATTTTTTTTTGCAATGGCAGAAGTGCTTAGCTTTGGGTTCAATCTTGTGGTGTCCTTTCCCAGTGACAGCAGGGGCAGCAAGGCACGTATTGTGTTGTTGCCATCAAGGATAAAAAGATGGGGTTTATATCATATTGCATGAGTTTATCCCTCTACATCATGTCAACTTTCATAAAGCGTTACTCTATTCTTCCTGAACTTAATACTCTAGATGCATGCTGGATAGCGGTCGATGTGTGGAGTAATAGTAGTAGATCCAGGCAGGAGTCGGTCTACTTGTCACAGACGTGATGTCTATATACATGATCATGCCTAGATAATCTCATAATTATTCGCTTTTCTATCAATTGCTCGACAGTAATTTGTTCACCCACCATAATAATTATGCTATCTTGAGAGAAAGCACTAGTGAAATCTATGGCCCCGGGTCTATCTCTTATCATATAAGCTTTCAGTCTACTTTTATTTGCATCTTACTTTTCCAATCTCTATCATAAAATACCAAAAAAATATTTATCTTATCATATTATCTCTATCAGATATCACTTTCGCAAGTGGCCGTGAAGGGATTGACAACCCCTTTATTGCGTTGGTTGCGAGTTCTTGTTTTGTATGTGTAGGTGCGCGGGACTAGTGAGGAGCCTCCTACTGGATTGATACCTTGGTTCTCAAAAACTGAGGGAAATACTTACGCTACTGTGCTGCATCACCCTTTCCTCCTCAAGGAAAACAAACGCAAGCTCAAGACGTATCAAGAAGGGTTTCTAGCGCCGTTGCCGGGGAAGTCTTCGCTCAAGTCAAGACATACCAAGTACCCATCATAAACTCATCTCCCTCGCATTTACATTATTTGCCATTTGTCTCTCATTTTGCTCTCCCCCACTTCACCCTTGCCGTTTTATCCGCCCTCTCTTTCCCAGTCTCCTCTCTCTTTCGCTTGCCTTTTTGTTTGCTTGTGTCTCCATGTGCCTTCTATGTGCTTGCATCTTTGCTTGCTAAAAATCTATTGATATGGATTCACTTAAAGTGTTCTAGTTGAATCATCTCCGATCCTTATGCGCTCGTGCTGAAACCCCAACTAGACTAGTTGATGGGAAATCTTTAAACGAGCATGCTCATTTTGTGCGCCACCGTTTGTCTGAAAAAAGGAGACTCTTATGGGGATCAAATAAATAGATTGATGTGTTATGCTTGGAATCTTTGTGAAATTTGTGATTTTACTTGTTGCTCTAAGAACCCTAAAAAACACCTTCCCTACCTATGTGAGTTTAATGAAAATAAAAATTTATCTTCTTATGCAAAGGGTGTTTATAGTTATTATGATATCGAACAAATTGAAGAATTTGTTGCTTTTAAGGGTGCTTATGAAGTTGCTTCTTTGATTGAAAAGTATGATATTACTCTCTACGAATCTGAAAATTTTGACATACTTAAATATTGCTATGAAAACTATGCTCATAATGTCTATGTCAAAGAATTTATTGAGAGAATGACTGTTGCTTTGGAAGAAAATAATGAATCTATAGATAATGATTCCGATGATTTGATTGAAATATCCCTTGGTGAACATGATGCTTGCTATTCTTCTGGCCATGATGCCAATATTTATGAAGATGAATTTGCTATAGTTCCTTATGTTAAACATGAGATCGTTGCTATTGCCCCCATAATTGGTAGTTCCTTCAATGAAAAGCATGATTGCAATGATGTTACTATAAATTCTCTTGATGTCAATTGTGCTAATAATATGCAAAACCCTAAGCTTGGGGATGCTAGTTTCGCTATGTCTACTACTTGTTGCAATGATCATGATTGGGGTGATTCTTCTTTTGATCTTGAAAATATATTTAACCCCCATGTTGAATATGAGATTGATAATAGTGTTTGCAATAATATTGAAAGTGGGTTTGGAAGAGTGTCAACTTTAGATCCCACATATTTGGAGTATGTCCAGTCTTATGAAATTTTTGATAAAAGTAGGTTTGGAGAGGTCAAGACTTTAGTTAATGTTAATCGCACTATTTTGGAAGAGTGTCAACTTCGTATGCATGTGGATCATGTTGAGAATATGTTTTGTGATAGATATATTGTTGAATTTGCTTATGATCCTACATGTAATTATTATGAGAGAGGAAAATATGGTTGTAGAAATTTTCATGTTACTAAATTACCTCTCTTCATGTTGAGATTGCTATTGTTTCTTTCCGCTTTCCTTGCATATGCTAGTTTTTGCTTGCCATGATAATTTGTTCTCCTATAAGATGCCTATTCATAGGAAGTATGCTAGATGTAGATGAGTTCGTCACATGTTTTATGATGCTCTCTTTGTGCTTAAATTCTTGTCTTTCATGTGAGCATCATTGAAATCTCAATGCCTAGCTAAAAAGGCTTTATAGAAAAGCGCTTGTTGGGAGGCAACCCAATTTTATTTTTGTTTCTTGCTTTTTGCTTCTGTTTAGTAATAAATATTTCATCTAGCTTCTGTTTAGATGTGTTTTCATGTTTTAATTAGTGTTTGTTCCAAGTAAAACCTATAGGATAACATATGGTACGAGTTAATTTGATTCTGCTGAAAACAGAAACTTTGCACTCATGAGAAACAATTCAATAAATCACAGAAACATGATTTTGCGTTGATTATTTTTGATGTAGATCAATAGACAAATTTCCTAGTGCTTCCTATTTTGGTAGGATTTTTGGAGTTCCAGAAGTATTTGAAAGTTACAGATTTCTACATATTGTTCTGTTTTTGACAGATTCTGTTTTTTCGTGTGTTGTTTGCTTATTTTGATGCATCTATGGCTAGTATGTAGTGGTATGAACCATAGAGAAGTTGGAATACAGTAGGTTTAACACCAATATAAATAAAGAATGAGTTCATTATAGTACCTGATGTGGTGGTTTTTCTTTCTTGCACTAACGGAGCTTATGAGATTTCCTGTTGAGTTTTGTGTTGTGAAGTTTTCAAGTTTTGGGTAAAGATTTGATGGATTATGGAATAAAGGGTGGCAAAATCCTAAGCTTGGGGATGCCCATGGCACCCCAAGATATTCAAGGATAACCAAAAGCCTAAGCTTTGGGATGCCCCGGAAGGCATCCCCTCGTTCGTCTTCATCTATCGGTAACTTTACTTGGAGCTATATTTTTATTTTCCACATGATATGTGTTTTGCTTGGAGCGTCGTGTATGATATTAGTATTTGCTTTTTAGTTTACCACAATCATCCTTGCTGTACACACCTATTGAGAGATAAATTCTTAATTTGAAATTTATTAGAATACTCTATGTGCATCACTTATATCTTCTGAGCTAGATAATTTTTGCTCTAGTCCTTCACTTATATATTTAAGGGCACGGTGGTGGCTTAATTTTATAGAAATTGTTGATCTCTCTTGCTTCACTTATATTATTTTGATAGTCCTTTAGAACAGCATGGTATTTGCTATGGTTATAAAATTGGTCCTAGAATGGTGGGCGTCCAAGTTGGGTATAATAAAAACTATCATAGAAGTGAATTGAATACTATGATCAACTTGATGCTTAATAATTGTTTTGAGATATGAGGGTGGTAATATTAGAATCATGCTAGTTGATGTAATTGTGAATTTAAGAAATACTTGTGTTGAGGTTTGCAAGTCCCATAGCATGCACGTATGGTAACTGTTGTGTGACAAATTTGAAGCATGAGGTTCTATTTGATTGTCAACCTTATGAGTGGCAGTCGGGGACGAGCGATGGTCTTTTCCTACCAATCTATCCCCCTAGGAGCATGCGCGTAGTGCTTGGTTTTTGATGACTTGTAGATTTTTGCAATAAGTATGTGAGTTCTTTATGACTAATGTTGAGTCCATGGATTATACGCACTCTTACCTTGCCATCATTGCTAGCCTCTTCGGTACCGTGCATTGCCCTTTCTCACCTTGAGAGTTGGTGCAAACTTTGCCGGTGCACCCAAACCCCGTGATACGATACGCTCTATCACACATAAACCTCCTTATATCTTCCTCAAAACAGCCACCATACCTACCTATTATGGCATTTCCATAGCCATTCTGAGATATATTGCCATGCAACTTCCCACCGTTCCGTTTATTATGACACGCATCATCATTGTCATATTGCCTTGCATGATCATGTAGTTGACATCGTATTTGTGGCAAAGCCACCATGCATAATTTTTCATACATGTCACTCTTGATTCATTGCCCATCCCGGTACACCGCCGGAGGCATTCATATATAGTCATACTATGGTGTAGTATCGAGTTGTAATTCATGAGTTGTAATCAAATAGAAGTGTGATGATCATCATTTTTAGAGCATTGCCCCAAAAAACAGCCAAAAAGAAAAAAAAAAGAAAGGCCAAAGAAAAAAAAAGAAGGCCCAAAAAAATATAAAAAGGGGACAATGTTACTACCTTTTTCCACACTTGTGCCTCAAAGTACCACCATGTTCTTCATATAGAGAGTCTCATTTGTTGTCTCTTTCATATACTTGTGGGAATTTTTCATTATAGAACTTGGCTTGTATATTTCAACGATGGGCTTCCTCAAAATGCCCTAGGTCTTCATGAGCAAGCAAGTTGGATGCACACCCACTTAGTTTCTTTTATTGAGCTTTCATACATTTATAGCTCTAGTGCATCTGTTGCATGGCAATCCCTACTCCTCGCATTGACATCAATTGATGGGAATCTCCATAGCCCGTTGATTATCCTCGTCGATGTGAGACTTTCTCCCTTTTTGTCTTCTCCACATAACCCATATCATTATATTTTATTCCACCCATAGTGCTATATCCATGGCTCACGCTCATGTATTGCGTGAAGGATGAAAAAAGTTTAAGATTACTGAAGTATGAAACAATTGCTTGGGTCGTCATCGGGGTTGTGCACGATGGGAGCATTATTGTGTAACGAAAATGAAACATGACCAAACTATATGATTTTGTAGGGATGAACTTTCTTTAGCCATGTTATTTTGAGAAGACATGATAGCTTAGTTAGTATGCTTGAAGTATAATTATTCTTTATGTCAATATAAACCGTTATTTTGAATCATTTGGGTCTGAACATTCATGCCACAATAAAGAGAAATACATTGAGAAATATGCTAGGTAGCATTCCACATCAAAAATTCTGTTTTTATCATTTACCTACCCGAGGACGAGCAGGAATTAAGCTTGGGGATGCTTGATACGTCTCCAATGTATCTATAATTTTTTATTGTTCCATGCTATTATATTACCTGTGTTGGATGTTTATGGGCTTTACTCTACACTTTTATATCATTTTTGGGACTAACCTAATAACCGGAGACCCAGCCCGAATTGCTGTTTTTTTGCCTATTTCAGTGTTTCGAAGAAAAGAAATATCAAACGGAGTCCAAACGGAATGAAACCTTTGGGAGCGATATTTTTGGAACAAACGTGATCTGGAGGACTTGGAGTGGAAGTCAAGAAACAAGCGAGGTGGCCCCTAGGGCTGGGTGCGCCCCCACCCTCGTGGGCCCCACGAGCGTCCATCGACGTACTTCTTCCTCCTATATATACCCATGTACCTCGAAAACATCAGGGGCAACCACGAAAAACTATTTCCACCCCCGTAACCATCTGTATCCGCGAGATCCCATCTTGGAGCCGTCGCCGGCGCTCCGCCGGAGGGGGAATCCACCACGGAGGGCCTCTACATCAACTCCAAGGCCTCTCCGAGTTGTGAGTAATTTACCACAGACCTTTGGGTCCATAGTTATTAGCTAGATGGCTTCTTCTCTCTCTTTTATTCTCAATACAAAGTTCTCCTTCCTCATTTTGGAGATCTATTCGATGAAACTCTTCTTGCGGTGTGTTTGTCGAGATCCGATGAATTGTGGGTTTATGATCAAGTTTATCTATGAGAAATATTTGAATCTTCTATGAATTCTTTTATGTGTGATTAAGTTATCTTTGCAAGTCTCTTCGAATTATCGGTTTGGTTTGGCCTACTAGATTGATCTTTCTTGCAATGGGAGAAGTGCTTAGCTTTGGGCTCAATCTTGCGGTGTCCTTTCCCAGTGGCAGCAGGGGCAGCAAGGCACGTATTGTATTGTTGCCATCGAGGATAAAAAGATGGGGTTTATATCATATTGCATAAGTTTATCCCTCTACATCATGTCATCTTTCTTAAAGCGTTACTCTGTTCTTCATGAACTTAATACTCTAGATGCATGCTGGATAGCAGTCAATGTGTGTAGTAATAGTAGTAGATGCAGGCAGGAGTCGGTCTAATTGTCACGGACGTGATGCCTATATACATTATCATACCTAGATAATCTCATAATTATTCACTTTTCTATCAATTGCTCGACAGTAATTTGTTCACCCACCGTAATAATTATGCTATCTTGAGAGAAGCCACTAGTGAAACCTATGGCCCCCGGGTCTATCTCTTATCATATAAGCTTTCAATCTACTTTTATTTGCATCTTTACTTTTCAAATCTCTATCATAAAATACCAAAAATATACTTATCTTATTATATTATGTCTATCAGATCTCACTTTCGCAAGTGGCCGTGAAGGGATTGACAACCCCTTTATTGTGTTGGTTGCGAATTCTTGTTTTGTTTGTGTAGGTGCGCGGGACTTGTGAGGAGCCTCCTACTGGATTGATACCTTGGTTCTCAAAAACTGAGGGAAGTACTTACGCTATTGTGTTGCATCACCCTTTCCTCTTCAAGGAAGCTCAAGACGTAGCAAAGATGAGGTGTCGATTGAACACCACGTCTGAGCTATGCCACAAGTACAATGTGCGCTCCATCCCGATCCGCAAGGACGACGAGGTGCTGACTAAGCGCGTTCTCAAGGAAAAATTAGTTCATAATCAAAAAACACTCGGAAGCAACAAGAGCAAGAGCCAAGATATTCAAGGAAAACAAAGTTCAGATAAATCCCTCAAAAGATCAGAACCACGACGTACAGAAGTGCTCGGACATCAAGCCCGATAGAGTTTAATGGTTACATAACCACTCGGCATCCTGAGGCAAATAAAGGGTAGGGCATAATGTTTGTTCACTCGGCAGGAGGAGGACTTGCTAGCTTGACGAAGCTATCGAGGTCGATGTTGTCTGCGATGCGCGTGGCGACATCAAGAAAGGTGTCCATGAAGGAATGGAAGTTGAGCTTCTTTGTGTTGGCAACCTTGAGGGCCGCCAACTTGTCTTCTTTGATGTCCTTGCAATGCATTCGAACCAGCAACAGGGCGACATCAGCACCACACCGAGCTAATGACTTCTTCCATTCTTGCACTCAACCGGGGATTTGATTCAGCCGAGCCATCGGAGACTCGAGATCCTATGAGAGTTCTGCCTGAGGCCAGAGTTCACCATCAACCCACGTCATCGTGGCCTTCAGTCAAGCGAGGTAGTCCACGGCGTTGTCCAAACGAGACTCCAGCCGCAACACGTTCATCGCAACGTTGTCTTTGACGGGGCAGTTTATGGGATCGAGACCTATCTCAACTCGCCCGATTTCTGCTTCAAAGTCCTGGCAGAGCTCTGCGCAGTCGAAAAAAACAATGAGTCGACAGTTAAACAAGACATATCAGTCGACGTCTCAAATCAGTCGAACCAGAGGAAATACCCTCAAGTTTTAAGACCAACTTCACAGCGAGCTGCTCCAGATACGACTCCAACTCGCCGTATTTGGCTTTGAGGTTCCCTGCTTCATCAGTCAAGCTCTCCTTGTCTTTCTTCAGCTGCGCGATCTCGTCTTCTAATTTGCCGAATGAAGCCACCTTCTTGTCCACAAGCGTTGTTTTCTCTCGCGCCTCCTTCTGGGCTGCAGCAAGGTCCAGGTCCTTCTTCTCCAGAGCCCGCTTCATTTTCTCGAAAGAAATAACATTCTTCAGACAAGCCTGAAGTTGACGGTTTTCACTACGCACATTTGTTCGAGTGTAATCACTCGGTTCAAAGAGACTGGAAAAGAAGAAAGGGAGAATCATAAGATGAAAGGTTCCGAGTGGTTACCTCCCATGATAGCTGTTTCTTCCTGGGCCTTCTTGAAGTTCTTCTTAGCCAGTTCCAGATCAAGGGTAACGCTGATTTGCTTCTTATTTAGCTCAGAAAGTTGAGCCCCAAGATCACAAGAATTCTACAATCGGCAAAAGGGATACGTCAGTCCATAGAAGCAGAAGTCAGTTTAAGTAAAAGTTGTTCTAATACTACCGTCGAATCAAACATTCAACGGTAGTCTCGGGGACTACACCCAGTGGGTGCACTTGGCGTGCCCCCACTGGTCCGGTTGTTACACTCGGCATGGTCTGCCCAGCACGGGTAAAAAAACATGATTCTCAGACCGCAGTCAACTGCCAGCAGTCGACCGCGGTCTTGGGGACTACACCCAGTGGGTGCACTATGCGTGCCCCCACTGGTTCAGAAAAACACTCGACTCAACCTAGTCGACTCAAGCAGAAAAGCTATTCTGTTTGATTAAAGCAACACCACAGTGGGTGGTTGGATGAGAAATGCAGATTCATAGATGCACATAAAAGGTTCCAAGGACATCATATGGGTAGCGAAGCGACGGTTGCAACTATCACCAGTCAAAAGATCAGTCGGAAATCAGATAACCTTGGCATTTGCCTGCAAAGCAGTAGTGGCGTTGTAGGCGACCTAACTGGCCTCATGCACCACTTTCATCTGCTCCATCACGAGGTTCACTTGGAGAAGAGCTTCTCAGGCAGCACTCGGCGTATGGTCCGGAGTCTGGTATGCAGCGAAGAGGGATGACGGCAACGCAGTCGGAGCAGCCACAGGATTGGATGCGTGAGTAGCCGACCATGATGGATGGTCAGACGACAGTGGATTGGCGAAAGTGACGCTGGTCCGAGTCAGATCTCCGGATCGCTCGACCACTAACTCAAGCACTTGTCCCTCAGTCACCCTCCCGCTCGAGGTCTTGCCCTTCCTTCTCCTCTCCCTCAAGGGCACTACTTCATCATCATTGTCTGAAAGAGTAATGACGTCCCGCGGAACTGCAACAAAAACAATTCCAAGAGTTCAATCGACCAACAAATCAATCGGTAGATTAAGTTCAAAATGGAAAGGGCCTACCAGCTCTGGAAGAGGCCGCGTCATGGACTTCCTCATCCCCGGGGGCCTTGTCAACATCCATGTCAGTCACAGAAGTCGCAGTGCTGAAAAAGTTCATAGTCCACACGGTAACAACAGAAGTATCAGTCGGAAGAAGAAAACGCAGAAAGATCGAGTGCTCACCCAGAGGCGACAGGAACGTCCATCTTGATCTTGGGCAGGGTTTTCTGAGCCTTCGAGTGCATGACCTTGGGCTGCTTGGCGACCTTCTCCGTCGGCTCCGGAGTCGACGTCCGAGTGTGTTTCAGCGCCTGGGTGCTGGGAGCCGCAGTCTTGCCACGCTCG
Source organism: Triticum dicoccoides (assembly GCF_002162155.2). Lineage (NCBI taxonomy): Eukaryota > Viridiplantae > Streptophyta > Magnoliopsida > Poales > Poaceae > Triticum > Triticum dicoccoides. The sequence continues at coordinate 633,037,637 of NC_041387.1, forward strand.
CCCGCTGGATTGTGAAGCAGTTTGGATCGACGCTCTAAGCGTGGCAGCGAGTCGATCCCCTCGTCGTCGTTCGCCTCGTAGCTCTCATCCTCGTCGTCATCCTCTGGAGACTGCCAATCGCCACTCTCATCCGCGCTATCCTCCCCCTCCTGGTCCTTCTCCAGAATTTGCTCACGGTTGGGCATGGAGTACATCTCAGTGTAAATCTACAAAACAAAGAGTCGAGCAAATTTCAGTCGGATTCAGAGACAGATGCAAGATGCACAGGAAAACAGTCGATAGCAAAGTTCAAACCTTGTCTGGTTGATTGATATCGCTGAATGGAGCGACCCTCCTGGCTCCCCTGGGGTTGTCCTTGTTTCCTGTAATACTCTTCAACCACATGGCCACCATTTTGGCCGGGGCCTCCTCCGGGTGGACCTGAGCGGTGTCGTTGGCGCGAGAGTACATCCACATCAAGTGGTCCCTGAGCCTGAAGCGGTTGGATGCGTCGACTGAGAAACACCTCTAGTAAATCCATGCCAGTCATGCCCTGATTGATCAACTGAACCACCCTCTTGACTAGCATGTCTGTTTCCACCCTCTCCTCGGTGGTCACTTTCAGCGGGGAAGGGGTCTGAACACGATCAAAGGTAAAAGGGGGAGGTCCAGTCGACTGGCCTGGAGTGGCCATGTCCTGGCAGTAGAACCAGGTCGACTGCCAGCCCCTGGCCGACTCAGGAAGGGTCATGGAAGGGAAAGAGCTCCTTTTCCTCTTCTAGATACCCAAACCCCACACATCTGGATAACGTGTGTTTTCTCGTCACTCATGTTTGCTTTCTTCACCGACTGAGAGCGCATAGTGAAAATGTGCTTGAAAAGGCCCCAGTGCGGTCGACAACCAAGAAAATTCTCGCACATGGACACGAACGCAGCAAGGTATGTGATGGTGTTGGGAGAAAAGTGATGGAGTTGGGCCCCGAAGAAGTTCAAAAAAACCCCGGGAAAAAGGGTGCGGAGGAAGCGAAAAGCCACGGTCGATGTGGGTGGCGAGCAGAACGCACTCACCCGGTCGTGGCTGAGGCTCCGTCTCCCCCTCCGGCAACCGCGCAGCACCATTGGCGATCAGTCCGAACTCAGCTAGCTCATCTAAATCTTCCTGCCAGAGCAAGGATCGGATCCAATCGCCCTGGATCCAACCCGGCGGCAACGCCGACCACGACGACGACCCCCGATTCGTCTTCTTGCCTTTCGCCGCTCCCGTCGCCTTCTTCACCCGTTCGAGCGCCGCCGTCTTGTCCTTCACCATGGTGGCGGAGCGGCGACATCGAGAGCGGAGGAGCCGGATGCAATGGAGAAGCAGAGGAGAAGGGGGGAGAATGGACGCGCACAGTGTAGGCGCCTCGGCCCCGTCGCCTTTTAAAGGCCCACTTCCGAGTGGCTGACGCGTGGGCCCAGGCAATCCTGTCAAATCCCGCAACAGTCGCGCGCTTGTTACGTGGCAAAAAAGGTGGCGCGGGGATCGAGGCGCTCCTGTCTATCCATCCCGCTTACCACGGCACCCTCCGCCCCGCGCGCTTCCCCGAAATTTCGAATCCCGTCAAATCCAGGATACGCCATAACCAATCGCGCCAAAGATTCCGCGTCAAAAAACAACACTTGACGGATGATGTTATAAATTCACTCGGCAATTTCTGAATCGATCAAGGCGACTGAAACGAAGCTGAAGTTCCAACATGAGCCTCCCGTTCTACGCAAGTACTTGTGAAGCACAAGGGTCGAAGCAAGATCAACTTCAACCTTCTTTCCACTTGGACCTCAATCCATTGAGGGGCTAATGTTGGTGATATAGATCTAGGGTAGGGTCATAGGCCTGACCTATATACCCTACCCAAGGTCACTACCCTAGAAGCAAAGAAGCTCAAGAGACAACAGGGAGTCCCGAATGAAGACGTCGAATGCAATCCACTCGACCAGTCATATCACTCGCGTACCCCTCCTTCCCGAAATCGCTCGACCATACAAGAAACCACTCGACCCACTAAAGACTAGGAGTCGAACAGGACAGCAACGGTCAAGCATTCACTCTGTAGTCTTCAAAGGCATTAATAGCACTTTATAACTGGCGTTACCAGTAATGCCCCCTCTTTATGTACATTGAACCCTCTGTAACGTGGGATGGGTGGGGTCCTGGCGCACCCTATATAAGCCACCCCCTCCTCTGGCATAAGAGTTCGCACCCCCTGTAACACACACGCATACTATAATCCAGTCGACCGCCTCCGAGCACCGAGACATAGGGCTTTTACCTCCTCCGAGAGGGGCCTGAACTCGTAAACACTTGCGTACAACCTCACCGTAGCTAGGACCTTGCCTCCTCATTCGTACCCCCTACTCTTACTGTCAGTCTTAGTACCACGACAGCCTCCACCACCGCCAGCCTCCGCTCCACTTCACCTTCTTCTCCCTGATGTGCTCCTTCACGTAGCCCGGTGAGCGCATCCAGGACCTTGCCGAGGTCCCTACACGACCATGGCTTCATCGAAAGCACGGCCTGGGCAAGCGCGCGGGCGAGATCGTTGTGGTCCAACAATAGAGCTTGCATGCCAAGTTCGAGGGCTCGCATCACCACTTCGTCCACTCCTCCTACCATGGCACGGACAGAGCAGCAGAGGCGGGCGCGGCGGGCGGCAAGCGGCGGGTCATGGCAGGCGACGTAACGCGGGCGCCAGTCAGGAACCTCCACGCTCACCATAGCGTGGTCTGCGTCATCGTCCGGCGTCCAGTTCAACTCCATCCAATTCAATTGCCGACACAGCTTTGTTGCCAGGAGCTCGAGGTTGGTGTCTACGAGCAGTTCGGCCTCGGAGTTGCCCGACGCTGGAGCTCGGGGCGGCCCCCACCGGGTGTTTGACGAAATGCCTGGACGAACATGTAAAAAAATCCGTCTGCCCTCCATTGGATACATCAGCTGACGCAAACGAAAAAATGGGCAAGCCTGTCCTGGCCAATCCAAACGGGCAAAAACGAACAAAGCGCACGTTCGTTTAGATCCCGTTGGAGTTGCCCTTAAGTCTGCTACCTCACGGCCACGGTGCGCCTGACGCCTGTCGCTGGCGGCGATCGAGGCCTGCCAACCAATCACCGATCGAAAGGAATTCGTTGTACTCTTTGTTTAGAGCGCTGCTATCTCGCGCGCGCGCGCGCTGGAACGCGCGATTTCCGACAGGCTGCACTTTGCTTTTTTTAGCAAGTCTGGAATGTCATTTAAGGTAAATCGAGGCCCCACCCATTAAAATCAGGGGGGGCGAAGATTAAGAGTTCACGGGAGAGAGAGAGAGTAGGGAAGGTCGAGCAATGTACACGCGCATGTGGGCTGATGCATTAACGTTGGTGGGCCCATCTGTTCTTTGGCTTCCGATAGCGTGAGGATACGAGATCGCTCGTTGGAACGCTCGCTCGCGAAGGAGCGTTTCCGCTTTGTTTAATCATGCTAAGCGTGTGCAGGGGATTGTAGGGGAGTTGGCACAGGCCAATCAGCCATCTTGTTCTTTGTTTAGCGGTAATGATGAAAGAGGGAGAATATTCCTTTGCTGTTTGGGCAACTCGCCTACCGTGACAGAGCTACTACGACGGGATCGTGAGTCGGGGTCTCAAGTTTGTACGTGCTTTTCTGCTGATGTAGACACGTCGCTAGCTCCGAGCCCGTCTCCATCGGGCGGGTCAGGTCTGCCGGCGTTGTGATCGATGCGCTGGCGACACAACCGGCCGGCGCGAATACGAGCTCGATCAATCCGTTAATCATGCCGCTCGGTTGCGTGAGTGATGAGTCCTGAAAGGTCGATTGGATCGTGTGGGTCTCGTTGTCTGAGAGATTTAGGGGTACTTAACTAGTACTTCCTTTGTTTTTATTTAATCCGTGTATTAGATTTGGTAAAAGTCAAGTTTTATAAACTTTGATCAAGATTATAAAAAAAATATTTACATAAGCAATAACGAACCAATACGACTAGATTTATTATTGAATGTACTTTCACATTATATATATTTGTTATGATAAATGTTTATATTATTTTTATAAATTTACCCAAACTTTATGAAAATTTAACTTCAGTCAACTCTAATATGCATAGTAAATAAAAACGAAGAAAGTACCCGATCATCTTTTAGGGATCGATCGTGACTCATGCATGGAGACAAACAAAAATACCGCCCACGCACTATGGACAAGAATTATTCCGTTCCGATCGACCGATCGCTCGGGCCTGCAAGGCATGCATTTTTTTTAACACAGTAGATGCAAACGCTCCCGCAAAAAAAAAATATGTGCATACACTTACACTAATGGACACACACGTACACTTATATGAGCACCTTCGCCAGACTGAACCGATATATCATCTTAAGATTTTACGAAGTCACTGTACGCGTCTCGTAGTCGACGAGAACGTCTCCTCTCACTGAACACACATCAATAGAAATTCTGAAATATATCAAGAATAAACGTGAGCACCAGAATTTAAACACTGATGGGCTGGGAGATACCACTGTCTTTCTAACCATCCAACAACAGGTTGATTCACACGCACATGCATTATTGTTCGTGTCTCCGTGCACTTGATTCATATAGTCACGGCGGGTCGATCACTTGCGCAAACCATTTAATGCAAGTGCGCAAGTGCCGGCGGCTACACTGCAGGAGATATCCAAACGGAGATGCTTTGCGCACGCGCATGATCCAAGGCATGGCCTTTTAATTCTACCGCCACGGGCAGCAGCAGTTCAGGCTCTACTCATAGTGGGGAGTATCATATACTAGTATCATGCATATGATATTAGTATATGATACACCTTCATAGTGCATAATAACATAAAGTAGTATCATAAATGACCATATTTATTGTCATGCATGACACAAAGCAGCATAACGTTTAACATGATACAGTATCTACCTATGTTACTCTAACCCTCTCTCTTTTCTTTAATTGTGTGCCACATAGACATGTTTGCTAGTACCAAATGCATGTACCGATTATATTACCCCACTATCACCAGCCTCATAGCCTCACAGCACACACAGGGACCGCATGGGGCGAGTGGGCATACGTGCAGCGCCCTCAGGTTCATGGGCGTCGTGACAGATTCGAGGAGGTGTCACCGTGTCAGGGCGCACGGCGTGCTGGATCCGCAGCTAGTTTTGCCCCGGAAAACAGTGGTGCACGGTGACCGCGGCAGCACGATGACTTAAGGGTCGTCGTTGGAGATGCCCTCAGAGGTCACCCTGTAAAATTAAGCAACCTTTTGTATTTCAAGCAAACCTAGGCAGCCTGCTAGCCGCGTGGCCGTGTCAGTGGGTCACGCTGGTCGGCTGGCTACCGATCGACGTGGTCGCCGATGCGCTGGCCACGCAACCGGCCGCCGCGAATACGAGCGAGCTCGATCGGTTTAATCATGCCGTCGCTCGATCGCGTGCGCGTACGTCCTTGGTCGATCATAGTATGCTGGACCCATTCATCCTTGGTCGTCCGGATCAGCTATCGGATCGGATGTGATCGATGGGGATGATAAACAAAGGAATCGTACGAAAATAATGTGCGCGCACGGAAACAAAACTGTAAGCTATAGTTTATTATCAGGGTTGCTAGTTCTCATCTAGACACACCCATTTACATGACTCAGACCTGCACGCAATGCATATTTTCACACAACTCAGATTTGTACGTATGTGCAAGCATCTATCATGCTGGAATTTTGTCTATTTTTGACCTACCCCAATAGCAGTTTCAGAAATTCCTAATAAATTCTAGAGGCCCACGCAGCCAATTAGTTCAAGGCAAGAGGTGGAACTAAAATTTAGTCCCACATTGCTAGTTTAGAGGGAGTTGGACCTCTTTATAAGGGAGGCTCTTTCCCGACTTGTATGAGCATGAGAACAAGAGGGACATCCACGCGCGCTCCTCCTCCGCCGCCCGCCTCGCCACCGTGGGTTGCGGGAATGAGCCGATGTCTAAATTTTTGCCACGCACTACGGGTATACGAAAGGTCACTCGGAAGCCCCCATCTCGGCTTGCTGCGTGCACCGCAGGTCGGGACAGTAGGCCTCCGAAACCGCACCTCTTTGAGTCCTGTACGGGAGAAAGGTGATAAGGTTTTTGGTGAGCGCTCTGCGCGACTACTGACTCCTTCGTCACGGACGCCCCGGACTCCGACGACTACTTCCCCAACGACGATTACTTCCCCGACGTCGACCACCTCCTCGACGACATGGAGGACACCAACCCCAAGTCCAGTGCCTCTACTCCGGTTGCTATCTCGTACGTGTTCTTGTTTTTTCTGTTAGAGGTCCAATCACAGTTGCTTCTTCTAGTGTTTGCCCTAGACATGTTAGGTTCTACCTCATATATGCAGATATTATTTACCTTCTTTTTGTCAAATCGCATGACTTGTTTTATCACTGCTATACTAGTCATGCTTTATCTAGTATTTCTGTTAATAAAATCATTCAGTAAATTGCTCATATTTCCAACAATCCAAAAACCTTATTATAGGCAATTTACCCCGAGTGGTTTTGCTGCTTCCATGAGACCTCCTATGTTTGAGGGTATCCACTATAAGAGGTGGCGCGTGAGAGCAGTCTTATGGTTTCAGACCATGAGCTGCTATGACGCCACTCTTGGCAAACCTGAAGGGGAGCAAGATGCCCAACAGGCACAAGCTTTTCAGAAAATGGATACCTTGTTTAAGGCTGCTCTCTTGAGTGTTCTTGGTGAGAATATTGTTGATGCTTATGCGTCAATTGATAATGGAAAAGATATGTGGGATGCACTCGAGGCCAAGTTTGGGGTCTCGGATGCTGGCACTGAGCTATACATCATGGAGCAATTCTATGACTACAGGATGACTGAAGAGCGCTCCGTGGTTGAGCAAGCTCGTGAGAGACAGTCATTTGCTAGAGAACTTGAGCACTTCAATTGTATACTACCGGACAAGTTTATTGCCGGAGGTATCATCACTAAGCTTCCTCCCACGTGGAGGAACTTTACTACCTCACTGAAGCATAAGAGGCAGGAGTTTTCCGTTCCGGATCTCATTGGTACTCTTGATGTGGAAGAAAAGGCGAGAGCAAAGGACAACTGTGCTCGAGGTATTGAGGGAGGTTCTAGTGCCAATCTGGTACAGAAGAAGAACTTCCAGCCCCACAAGTTCAAGAACAAGGGCAAGTTTGATGGTAAAGAAAAGTTTGATGGGAAGAACAAGGCTGTGCAGCACACGAACTTCAAGAAGAAGAATGACAAGAAGAAAGGTGTTTGTCATGTGTGTGGAGATCCTGATCATTGGGCTCCTAGTTGCCCCAATCGCTATGACAAGCGTCATCCTGGGAAAGGCGGCAAGACCGCTAATGTTGTCATTTGAGACACTGACATGAAGGATGCTGGGTATGGTATATTTCCCACTATTCTTTCAGTATGTCATTCTCCTGATTGGTTGATTGACACGGGTGCTAATGTGCATGTATGCGGTGATATTTCCATGTTTTCGTCTTATCAGACCGCAAGGACTTCAACCGTGCTGATGGGAAATGGTTCAAGTGCTTCTGTTCGTGGTGTTGGCACGGTCAATCTGAAGTTTACTTCGGGGAAGATCGTGCGGCTGAAGAACGTGCACTATGTACCCTCCGTCAATAAAAATCTTGTTAGCGGATCTCTTTTGTGTAGAGATGGCTACAAGCTTGTCTCTGAGTCGAAGAAATTTGTAATTTCCAAGTATGGAACCTTTGCTGGTAAAGGCTATGAGTCAGGAGGCCTGTTTCGTTTATCCTTATCAGACGTTTGCAATAAAGTTGTTAATCATATTTGCAACAATAGTGAATCAAATGTGTGGCATTCACGTCTTTGTCATGTTAACTTTGGTTGCATGTCGCGACTAGCGAAGTTGAACTTAATCCCTAGTTTCACCACTGTCAAGGGATCCAAGTGTCAAGTGTGTGTGCAAGCTAAGCAACCACGTAAGTCTCATGTGACTGCAGAAACGAGAAATCTTGCACCACTAGAACTCATACATTCAGATCTATGTGAAATGAATGGTGTTTTGACAAAAGGTGGAAAGAAATATTTCATGACGTTAATTGATGACTCCACTAGATACTGTCATGTGTATCTTCTGAAATCTAAGGATGAGGCTTTGAACTATTTCAAGATCTATAAAGCTGAAGCAGAAAACCAACTTGATCGAAAGATCAAGAGGCTTAGGTCCGATCATGGTGGAGAGTATTTCTCAAATGAATTTGATTCCTTTTGTGCGGAACATGGTATAATCCATGAGAGGATGCCTCCCTATTCACCTCAGTCAAATGGGGTGGCCGAAAGGAAGAACCGTACTCTAACTGATTTGGTTAACGCCATGTTAGACACATCGGGTCTCTCCAAGGCATGGTGAGGGGAGGTGATATTGACAGCATGTCATGTCCTAAACCGAGTTCCCACAAAGAATAAAAAGATAACTCCATTCGAGGAATGGGAGAAGAAAAGGTTAAAACTCTCTTATCTATGAACCTGGGGTTGTTTGGCGAAAGTCAATGTGCCAATTCCAAAGAAGCAGAAGCTGGGACCAAAAACTGTGGATTGTGTTTTCCTGGGATATGCTTTCCATAGCATTGGTTATAGATTCTTGGTTGTAAAATCTGAGGTACCTGACATGCATGTCGGTACGATCATGGAGTCAAATGATGCGACTTTCTTTGAAGATATCTTTCCCATGAAAGATATGGCTACCTCATCTAATCAGGAGATGCCTAGTTCATCGAATCAGGAACCAGTTACAATTACTGAACCTGCCATTTCGATGGAACACTTTGAAAAACCCGGGGAGGAGAACAATGAAGTTCCTACTAGAAGCAAGAGACAGAGGATTGCAAAGTCTTTTGGTGATGATTTTCTTTTGTATCTCATAGATGACACTCCCAGTTCTATTTCAGAGGCCTATGCATCTGAGGATGCTGACTACTGGAATGAAGCAGTTCAGAGCGAGATGGATTCCATCTTGGCGAATGAAACTTGGGAGATAACTGATCGTCCTTATGGGTGCAAACCTATAGGATGCAAATGGGTATTCAAGAAGAAGCTTAGGCCTGATGGTACTATTTAAAAGTACAAGGCTCGGCTCGTGGCAAAGGGTTATACCCAAAAGGAAGGTGAAGACTTCTTTGATACTTACTCACTTGTGGCTCGACTGACCACTATTCGAGTTCTACTTTCACTAGCTGCCTCACATGGTCTTGTCGTTCATCAAATGGACGTTAAGACTGCTTTCCTAAATGGAGAGTTGGAAAAGGAAATTTATATGGAACAACCAGATGGGTTTGTAATAGATGGTCAGGAAGGGAAAGTGTGCAAGTTGTTGAAGTCTTTGTATGGACTCAAGCAAGCACCCAAACAGTGGCATGAGAAGTTCGAAAGAACTTCAACAGCTGCAGGCTTTGTTGTGAACGAAGCTGACAAATCTATGTACTATCGCCATGGTGGGGGCGAGAGAGTTATGCTTTGCTTGTATGTTGATGACATACTGATTTTTGGAACAAATCTGAATGTTATTAAGGAGGTCAAGGATTTCCTATCTCGTTGTTTTGAGATGAAGGAATTAGGAGTGGTTGATGTCATTCTGAACATCAAGTTGTTGAGAGACGATGATGGTGGGATTACATTGCTTCAATCTCACTATGTGGAAAAGATCTTGAGTCGCTTTGGCTACAGTGACGGCAACCCCTCTCCAACACCATATGATGCTAGTGTGTTGCTTCAAAAGAATCAAAGAATTGCTAGAGACCAATTGAAATATTCTCAGATTATTGGCTCGTTTATGTACTTAGCCAGTGCTACAAGACCTGACATCTCTTTTGCTGTTAGCAAACTGAGCCGGTTTGTCTCAAAACCAGGAGATGTGCATTGGAAAGCTCTAGAGAGAGTTTTGCGTTACTTGAAAGGCACGGCAAATTATGGAATTCACTACACTGGGCATCCAAAGGTGCTTGAAGGGTATAGTGACTCAAACTGGATCTCATATGCTGATGAGATAAAGGCCATGAGCGGATATGTATTCACTCATGGAGGTGGCGCTGTTTCTTGGAAGTCTTGCAAGAATACCATCTTAACGAGGTCAACAATGGAAGCAGAACTCACAGCACTAGATACAACTACGGTCGAAGCAGATTGGCTTCGCCCGCTCTTGAATGACTTGCCGGTTGTTGAGAAATCTATACCGGGTATCCTTATGAACTGCGATAATCAAACTGTGATCACGAAAGTGAACAGTTCAAAGGATAACATGAAGTCATCAAGACACGTTCAGAGAAGGTTAAAGTCTGTCAGAAAAATGAAAAACTCCGGAGTTATTGCATTGGATTATATCCAAACGTCTAAAAATCTGGCAGATCCTTTTACTAAGGGTCTATCACGTAATGTGATAGATAATGCATCGAGGGAGATGGGTATGAGACCCACAATATGAGTTATTCACAGTGGTAACCTATTCTTTGTGATCGGAGATCCCGTGAATTAGATGTGGAAGACAAGATGTTGGTCAACTGGGAGGAGAGTACCTTTACTATTAAAAATACCACTCCATGAAGATGCAATACTCTCCTAAATCTGCATGGCAGGTTGATGTATATTTTAATGTGTTCTAAGAGGCTCTTTGAAGCAGAGATGTTGTCCTGTAGAACATCTTTTGAAGAACGCACCTATATGAGTCTGATTGTTAAACGTCGCAAGAGAGTTGGGTTCTCTCTAGTAAACTAATGAAAGGTCTCGGAGTATGACGCATAAGCTCCACCCGCGGGGAAGACCCACGGTAGCCACGTGTTGGTCAAGGATTTATGTGAAGCTAGATTCGCAGAAAACTTGCAGTTCAAGGCCCAGTCCACTGTTCAAGTTGCTTACTAGTGTAGCAAAGAGTTCTAGGTGGAAGTTCAACTTAACAGTCTCCACTGCAGTACCGGTATATAAAACAGTGTTTTGGAACCAAAGGCAAATTTCGTGTGCCTCTGGGATCTGGTGGGGGATTGTTGGAATTTTGTCTATTTTTGGCCTAGCCCAATAGCAGTTTCAGAAATTCCTAATAGATCCTAGAGGCCCACGCAGCCCATTAGTGTAAGGCAAGAGGTGGAACTAAAATTTAGTCCCACATTGCTAGTTTAGAGGGAGTTGGACCTCTTTATAAGGGATGCTCTTTCCCCACTTGTATGAGCATGAGAACAAGAGGGACATCCACGCGCACTCCTCCTCCGCCGCTCGCCACGCCTCGTCATGACGCGTCGCGGGTTGCGGGAATGAGCCGAGCCGAATGGTCACTCGGAATCTGAAACATTTTTTCTGTAGCGGACACTGAATCCGAAAGGCGCGCCTCGTCGGCTGCTGCCTGTTCGTTTCGTCTCCCGCGTTCCCTTCAGCTCCCGACGCAGCCTCTCGTCTCCTTCTCTTGCGCCTATAAAAGGGAAGTCGCTCCTCTCAGAGAGACGCACCACAACTACTTCCTCCTCCCGCCATCGGTTCCTGAGCACTGCGCTGCTGCTACGATCTTCCCCATCCCGGCTTGCGGCGTGCATCGCAGGTCGGGACAGTAGGCCTCCGAAACCGTACCTCTTTGAGACCTATACGGGAGAAGGGTGATAAGGTTTTTGGGGAGCGCTCTGCGCGACTACTGACTCCTTCGTCACGGACGCCCCGGACTTTGACGACTACTTCCCCAACGACGACTACTTCCCCGACGTCGACAACCTCCTTGACGACATGGAGGACACCGACCCCAAGTCCAGTGCCTCTGCTCCGGCTGCTGTCTCGTACGTGTTCTTGTTTTTTCTGTTAGAGGTCCTGTCACTGTTGCTTTTTTTAGTGTTTGCCCTAGACACGTTAGGTTCTACCTCTTATATGCAGATATTATTTACCTTCTCTCTGTCAAATCGCATGACTTGTTTTATCACTGCTATACTAGTCATGCTTTATCTAATATTTCTGTTAATAAAATCATTCGGTAAATTGCTCATATTTCCAACATATCATGTCTCCCACCATCTGACATGATGATCCGTACCGCGCACACCACAATTTGCACTGATGCATATGCCATGGCACGGACGTACCGGCTGCACTAGCTGGAGCAGCATGCATAGATATCTCCAAACGAAGATGCTGTGCGTACGCGCATGATCCAAGCAGCTCCTGCTTCCTACTCGTACACATACGGCCGGACGCAGCCTGGTGAATGCATGGATCCCCGCTACGTGCTCACGGCTCACGGGCGCGGCTAAGCTAGCTTCCAGCACGCGACAAGTTGGAGGTGTCAGTGTCACCATGTCAGGGCGCAGGGCCGTAGCCTACGCGCGCCGGCGCCGTGTCCGCCGACGGTTGCCAAATACAGCTGCGCAGCGTTGTGGATCGGCGGCGTGTGCCGTGCGTACATGGGTAGCGCGCGGTTTTGCCCACCAAACAGCGGCGCTCGGTGTCCCGCCGCTTCCGCTTAGGCCTTGTACAATGTGAGGTGCTTATAGAGGTGCTTAGAAAAATAAATTCTGAAGCACCGGTGCCTATTTCTACAAGAGAGACGCTTAGTTAAGTGTCTATCCTATACAAATAAACACTGATGCTTAAGAAAAGCCGGGTTTATTTTTTTAAACACATCCCCTAAGCACCTTCCATTGTACAAGGCCTTAGGGCATCTCCAGCCGTTGGCCCCCAGGGGGTGTCTAAAAGCGCCGCCTGGGGGTGAGCCGGCACAAAAAATGGTCTTGGGGGCGAGTAGGTCCCTAGCCGTCGGCCCCCAGGGCCGCCCCCAGGCGCGTATTAAAAAAAAGGGCCGTTCGACGAAGTTATGATAAAAAGTAGTTAACTTTCGGCTAAACATGGCAAATTTCGGTGAAATTCGCGCATTTTCATTACATTAACCTAATCTAAAAAAGAAAGGGGCTGAAGTCGTCGCCGCCATCGTCGGCGGCGGCCTTCTCCTCCTTGATGCTGGCGCCCCTGCTGGACCCGGCGTCGCCATGGCGGACTGGCGACGGCGCGTCGTCGTCGTCGTCGCTGTCGCATAGGACGACGACCCCGTCTTCATCGCGGCCGCGTCGGCGCTCCTCGAAGCGGCGCAGGGCGGCGCGCTGGCGCTCCTTCACCTTCTCCCGGCACGCCTTCTCCATCGCAATGGAGTCCTGGCGCGCTCATTCTAGGGCCACGTCGTCGTCGTCGAACTCCGCCTTCACCGGCGCCAGCCCCGGCTCCGTCTTCACCGGCGCCAGCCCTGGCTCCGTCTTCACCGGCGCCAGCCCCGGCTCCGTCTTTGGCTTGACGAAGCGCGGAGGAGCCGATGAGGAGAAAGACGAGGCGCCGAGTCGCTGACGCGGCTGGCCCGCGTCTTTTTCGCGCCAAAACAGCTCGCCCCGGCGCCCCCGGGCGCCCCCCCAGCGCGCCGGGTTCGGGATGGGTCCGCCGGCGCTGTTTTCGGCCCAAGCCGGCAAAAATCGGGCTCCGGCGGCGCGACTGGGCCGTTTTTTCGGCGCCGGCGCGAAAAAATCGCCTGGGGAGGCCTTCTTGGGGGCGCGGCTGGAGATGCCCTTAGGATGATGGGGCGCAGGGCCGGGCCGGCAATATCTTGGGCTCTGTGCCAAACTTTAGAATGGGGCTTTCAAGGTGGGTGTTGGTGTGTAGCGGGGGAAGTACTTGAATAAATAGTTTTTCGCCTAATTTTATCCACCTTAGCTATCCGTCAATTGATTGACTTTGGCTAATGGGTTAGTCGATTTTCAGATTCCTGAAGAAATTCGCCGGAGGAAGGCCAGAGGGGAGGAAGGAGAAGGAAGGGGCTCGCCGGAGGGCTATCACATTATCTGTCTTAGGGTTTAGGGTTTGGAGCGGTGGTGGGGCTTCGCCAGAGAAAAAATTGGACTCATACAGGGCTAGAGGGATGTCCAGGGGTGGTGGAAGGTCGACCGTGGGGGGCGCTTCAGCGGAGGGTGGGGGGGCGAGGCGGTCGCCGGAGCGGTGACAGCCGCGGGTGGTGGTTGCAGGCGGTTCAACCGGCAGCCTGTGTAGCGGTCTTGGAAGAAGAAAGCCAGGAGCAGGTGGATCTTCATCGTATGGTTGAAAATGGTCGACTGACCCAAATTCAAAAGTCAGGCACCAAATCAAAGCCATCGTAGTAGTAGTAGTCTTCTATAGATGCAAATTGTGATTTTTGATAGTGGCCTTGTATTTTAAACCAGAATGAGCAGCATTAATAAACACTCTCTATCAATTGAGCTAAATTACATATACTGATATGCCTACAAATTATGCTATTTGAGAGCATTTTTAATCATCCCCTAATAATAGGGATGTCAAAAAATTACAGCTTTTAGAAATTAGACCTGTCTATGTGTCCCCAAAAGGTTAAAGTCCCAAAATACTTTTGGGACAAATCAAATACCAAAAATCCTGTAATAGGTACTACCTCTCTCTCAGTTTATAGGGCGTGCGCGTACCCCTAGGTCGTCAATTTGACTAACCTAATACAAGTTATATATTACAAAAAGTATACCAATATAAACTTTAGATGTTCTATTTTCAAAAGATATAATTTTTGTGTTATATAGTTTATATTAAGGTGATCAAATTGATAACCTAGGTATACGCGTAGGACTTGTAAACTGAAACGGAGGTAGTATTCTTAACTTATTAAACCCCTCTCCCCACTAATGAATTTCACAGTGGGCCCCACACCTATTTTTGCTCTAATCTCTCCATGTAATTGCGTAATTTTCCATAGCAAACCCCTTCATAGGTTTATCATTGTTCATCAAAAACCGCATCCGTAGGTTTGTCATTGTTCATCCAAAGATTGGCAGAATGCTATCATTCCAATGTAATACAAATTTCCGAGAGGAACATTTCGGTTCCAACTGATGCCGCGATTGGTGCCAACCCTCTTTATTGATATTATCTTGCTATGCTATTACTTATTTGGTCACAATGCCTACTACTTATGCTATAGTGAGATGCGGCAAGATGTATGTTGATGTCTTGCATATGAGCCTGCTTGTTTTCTTTGACGTGTTGACAATCATCAGGTATTGACCTCGCGGTCAGTTGGTTCTTACAAGTTGGCTTTGATTTGGCGCACGGTTCATGTTGCATATAATTTGCCACCACCAACAAGTATCCCAAATTGTTTGGAAACTGGTTGGTTGGTATCAACAAAATACTTAAGGGTCATAGCCGTGTAGGGGTTTGTGCCTTACTTTGGGCAATTTGGAATTGCCGGAATGATTGTGTTTTTAACAGGTCTCGCTCTATTAACTTTTTGCAGGTTAACTTTTTTGCAGGTTAACTTCAGATCCACCGCATCGAGCTCATGTCCTTTGGGTGCAACCGTCTGAAGATTGTTTCACATGTATTATTCAACCGGTTTGGCTGACATGTCACTAATAGATTATGTGGTTAAGTCATGTATTCTTTCGTTTGTACCCACCTTTTGTGGTGTTTTCTGTTTCTTTTTGTCGTTTTAGTTGATACTATGTACGTTTCAGACCTATTTATTTTCTTTTAACAAAAATTATTGTGTGCATCATGATGATGCAGAGGCGGGTGTCTTTCCCCTTTTCGAAAAAAAATGTGTGTAGACATCAGGTAATGTTTACTTGTTAGTGTGTGTACACATGGTGCTTAATGCAACGCTTGCGAGGATTCAATTATCTGTTTGGTTCTAATGATATACGACATGTGACATCTATACTTTATGCCGCTCAAGTTATGTTTAATGGAATGCAAGCATATTATGATATGTCACCACAATTACTGAGTATTTAATTTGAAAATTAGCATGCCATCATTTGCAAATGTAGATGTGATATACCTAGGGGGGCACACCGAGGGATCTAGATGGGATTAATACTTCCTTCATCAACGTCTAAATAGGATGCACGACAGACCATTCTCTATGCCAATACATCTTCATTTTCTATCTATTATACATGTTTTATTTACTCAATATAGTCAGATTATTGTTTATTATAATTGTGCTAGGCGATTACACGCAAAAACTGGTGCTCGAGTAGCATGCATGCATGAACTATAACAGAAGTATGCATAGGATTCCACATTTAAAAATATTTGTGCTATGGGTCTGAAGAATAAACTCAGAGCTGCAGTCGAAAGTATCAATACCAAGAAGTAACTAGGGAGCATCTATAAATGTTATTGGTTTAACATGAAATTCAATTTCACCCATCCATTTTTTCAAATCACAGTTTCCCTCAATGTCTATCGCATCGACATAGCAGTCGAGAGTTTGCATCCTCGTGGATGTTTGTCTCCAGTTTGTATCGCTTTGGATAAGACCATAAAATAACGATTTCAACCCAATATATCTACAAGTCAGAATGTTACTAGTGGTGAAAAATGCACACAGCAGGGTCACACAATTCTCCAAACATGGAAGGAATCAACGGACCACTGTGTGTATAGTATGAGAGGTACTCGTCAGGGCTGGTGCATATGTGCCCATATGTGTACCCAATCCTTGACCACTATGCTCGTATACCCCAGGACAAAACTTGATGAACAATTGTTGTCAGAAAACAGCTAAACATGCACAAGAAACAAAAATCTGTAACAGTGCCCAACCAAATGCAACAACAGACTGGTATCTTTTCATGTCGGCCAAATCCCAATACTCCACTCCACATGCATTACACTCACGGACACACACCCAACTATTACAATCTTGTCACAAGCATTTGAACTTTAGATAGTACTACTATTCAAAAATCTAACATAAACACTACATATGCTTGATTCATGCAGATATATTTCAAAACAAATCAAGCAAATATATGCAAACACAAATCTCACGGATGATTAATTACCAAATTACAAGCAGCTTGTTCTGCTACATGATTGATGAATTGGCGTGCTCCATCGATCTAGAGACACCTTCCTCCATAGCCTGCACTCGTGAACAATGCATGCTTGATCTCGTCGGTGCTTGTCACTCGGCTCCTCCCTTCCTCCTATATACACCACACACACCATGCATCGAGATTGAATTATAATAGTGTAGAAAACATGTACATTCGGGATTCGGCCAAGAAATTAGTGAAAAATTTAGCTTCTCCAAACAAAAAGAAACACAATTAATTCCATACTTGTGAGCAGGATGCCTGCATGGCGAAGTCACCGAAACAGCTGACAACGCACTGCTCAATCTCCAATCCCAGCACCTCCAGCGCGCTCACCGTCGAGATGAGCACACCAGGGCTTGTGGCGCAGCAGATGTCGATCCTCGTTTCGACATCGCCCTGTTTCTCGATGATGAACTGTATGGATAACTATCAGTTCAGATTTGAAGGGTTGGGTGCGCTTCGATGCGCTGTTTGTACTATTGGGATTTCATTAAGATAAAAATTGGTTTGGCACGTGAGGAAGATGATGAAGCGTTTTTTTTAATGCGGTGTTTTTTGGCAATTTTTCGTGCTATGATTAGTGTTATCTGCTAATTAACTCATACTTACATGATGAAATTTATTTCATTGGTGGCCGCATGTAATATTGGTGTCACATTGAATGTGTTGGTGCTTCTTTTTTACTCCCTCCGTCTCATAATGTAAGACGTTTTTTGACACTCTTATATTATGGGACAGAGAGAGTAGTAGTGAAAGGGTGCATGGGATGTGTTTTACAAGCTGGCTGGTGCCAATTAATTTAAAAGGTCATTGACCCACTCAAAATCATGAATCAAATCTGAAATATAAGTCTTCAATTTAATGATAGGACTCCTTGGAAAATTGTTGATCCGGTCAAAATCATAAACCAAATTTTAATTGAACACCTCAATTAATTAGGAGAACTCTAAAATTAGGGAGCAATCGTCGCGAACTAGATGATTTGATGTCTGGCTGCCTGAGCAAAGTGTGTACCTTTGTGGAATTCCTCATCGGCATCTCCTCGCTGCTACCGCTGGAGAAATTCTTCGTGGTGTTCAGCAGGTTCAGCTCCTCCGGCGTGGCGCCGATCTCCTCCTCGAGGGTTTTGATCCGCTCGGTTAGTTCATTCACGTAGTCTAAGGTGTCCTCAAGGATCGAGGTCCTATCCATCTGCAGACTGATCGATTGATGCGATCTAAAGATGTTAATACTCGATACACACCTTAATGATGACTGATAGTACTCTATAGAAATTAAGAAATCGATAGTTATCTAGGTTAATTACTAATTAATTAGGTCACAGGACAATGCGAGAGTTGCGACACACCTTGCTGATCTTGGGCACGATGGAGCGGAGCATGGAGAGGCGGTCGTTGAGACGCTTCCGGCGCCGCCTTTCCGCCATGAGGTTCTTGGACGTAGTGCCGCGGTTGAGCTTGCTTCTAGGGTTGCCGCCGGAGAAGACGCCCCTGGTCATCTCCTCCGAGGTCTCCCCGGCGCCTCCTTCTCCGAACACGAACGGCACCGGGGACGACGACGACCCACCACCGCGATGCAGGTTGCCGCAGCTCGGGTGATCCTCCGCCATGGCGTCGTGGAGGGCATACGCCTGGCCGGCCGCGTGGACGACGCCAGGCCCTGGGACGCCGCCGCCGGTGCAGCTCCTGTAGGGGTTGCACACTTCGCTGAGGCAGTCGAAGTTGAACTCCTCATGCGGCCGGTGCGGTGGCGCGGCCGGCGGTGGCGCCATGGGCTGCTGAAAGGGCCCGGCCAAGTCCATGCCGCTGCTCGCCTCGGCGGCGCCCTCGCCGCCGTAGAATAGGAGGTCGGTCGTCGTCATCATGCCGCTGGCCGGGTACGCCTGCCACGGAGCCGGAGCCGGCACCGGCGCCTCCTCCCGGCGCAGCGACATAAGCTCGTCGAGGAAGGACTGCTCGTCAAGCTGATCCATGACGCCCAAGTTCTACTAGCTAGCTAGGCACCAGCTCTTGCTAGAGTATGCTTGCTTCCCTTAATTTCTCTCCCAGCTAGCTTGAGCAAACTCCTCACGCTTATACTCCCACTCCCAGCAAGCAACGCGGCCAGTAGCTAGCAGTAGCAGTAGCACTGCCACATGTCCACACCACACGACACGGCCAACTTGCAGCCAGGGTCCAGTGGCAGTGTAGGGTTGCGGCAGGAGGGGAGGTCGTCACGGAAGGAAGCAACCTGGGAACTAAATGCGGTGTGACAAACCCAAGCGACAATTATTCCTTGGCATCAACTGGCTATTCACTGATCTTTGGTGTGGTCACGGCTGGCTGCCCCGGCCGGGTTGGTCAGGCAGAAAATGGCCAAGCTACTCTGAGGCCAACTCCACCGCGCGACCCTATCCTGTCCGGCCCTGTCCGTTTGAGGCAAAAGGGACAAACGAGGCGGCCCAGCACGCGACGGCCCGGACCCATCCTGTCCGTTTTGTGTCCGGGCCGACCCATTTCGAGCGCAAACTTGCGCCGGGTTTAGATCGCGGCGGACACCAAACGGATGCGCGCCTCGTCCGCGTCGGGGCCGCGTGGCAGGCGGCCACCTGCCTCCCACCGGCCAACATCAATGCGCACGAGCGGACGGCCCCACCTGTCATCCGCACGTCGAACGATCGCCGTCCTTCTTTAAGTGGGAAGTGTGGATGGGTCGTCATCCACAGTGCACCACGCCACCCCGCGGCCTCCTCAAAACCCGGCAGCGCCTGTTCCCAAACCCTAGAAAAGAAACTCGCCGGCCGGCCGCCCGCAGCCATGGGCCTCTGGAACTACGGCCGCAAAGGCAAGCACGACGACGTGGCTGGTTCCTCGTCGGGGCGCCGCCGCGGCTCGGTGAAGAAAGAGGAGCCCGCGTCGCCATCGCCGGGCCCTCGCGCCGCCCGCCTTCTCCATCGCGCCCACGTCCACCGGCGAGCGCGACCGGCATTACATCCGCGCGTCGGTGTGCCGCCGTTATTGGGAGACGAGGACGCCGCTCCCCTGGAGCGACGTCCATCCCCAATAATTGGCATCTCTCCGCCGACCGGGTCCCCATCCCGCCGGTCCCAACGAGCGGCCGTGCGCGCGACGAGGAGATCGAGCGCCGCCGCCTCCTCCCCGACGACCTCTTCTACGACGCCAAGTACGCCCCCGACTCCGGGCTCTGGGACACCTGGTTTCGTGACGAGCACGGCACCAGGCGCGCGTCGTTCTTTGCCGGCACCTCGACGGGGACGCGGCGGCCACGACAGGAGCGCGCAGCGCCTGCTCCCCGGGAGCGCGGGCGTAGGCGGGTGCGCGGCGTCACGCCCACGCCGTCGCCGACGCCATCTCCATCGCCACCACCACCTCCTCGCATGACGGAGGAGGAGGAGGCCCGTCTCGTTGCGTGCGTCATAGAGGACTCCATGCGCACGCACGACGAGCGCCGGTGGGAGGGCCTCGAGGAGATGCTGGCCCGCTTTGCCGCCGGCAAGGTCGCCATCCCCGAGCTCGAGATGGTGGCGAAGGAGGAGGAGGAGGTGGAGGAGCCGCAGGTGGCCGCGTTCTACCCAGCCCTGGTTGGCCAGGGGTGGGGCTGGTCGTGCACGGCAGAAGAGATGGCCGACGCCGTGGGCGTGAACTGGCGCCCCACGCCGCCGCGGTCACCGGAGCGGGAGGCGTCGCCGCGGGAGGAGGTGGTGCAGGCACCTCCCGCCGTCCAGCGAGCCCCCGTCTACCACGCACCGCCGGTCCATCTCTGGACGCCGCCGGCCTACGTCGACCTGGTCAGCGACGACGATGACACTGGCGGTCAGTGAGCGGCGTCGGCCACGGCATCGACGGGCGCGGCAGGAGCAGGAGCGCGCGGGAGGCGTTTTTCTTTTTTCTTTTATGTTAATTACGAACTGGGCCGTTAAGTGGACTGACAAACTGTGCCGTTTTGTGGCTGTAACCCATATATATATGTTTTATGTTTTTTTAACTAAGTTTATTTACTTTTTTCGGCATTTCATTTAGTTTTTAAACTTTTTTTATTCAGGTCCACCCCGGACAGGTTTTGGGGTGCGGCCGCGCGTTGGACGGACCCACGACCCATCGGACAAACGCGGTCATGGGCGAACCCATCGGCGCCCCAAAAGGACAAAATTCGGTCAAACCGGACGTCCGTTTGGGGTCGCGCGGTGAAGTTGGCCTGAGCCTGGAATGGAATCTCCCCGTTATTTTAACTCTTTGGGTCACTGGGTGCATGCATGCATGCATGCGGCTTCAATTGTCGTCCATGCATGTTTGTTTTGGCCTGTCGCCGGCGGCGATCGACGCCTGGCAACCAATCACCGAGCGAAAGGAATTCGTTATGCGTGTGTAGGGGTCGGATCGGAGGTCTAATCAGCGATCTTGTTCTTGTTTAATGACGAAACTTGTTCGTGTTTATTTAATGAAACAAAAGACAGAGCTTCCTTTGGAGTTTTGGCAGCTCGGCCACCGTGACAGAGCTACTAAGACGGGATTGATGTGTTGTGGACACGTCGCGTGCGCCGCCGGCGTTTTGGCCATCGATCGGAACTGCCCGAGCAGCGTGGCCGTCTCGATCAGGCCGGCGTGGTGATCGCTGCGCTGGCGACGCAACCGGCCGGCACGAATATTAGCTCGATCGATCGGTTAATCATGCCGCCCGGTTGCGTGAGTGATGAGCCCTGAAAGATCAACTGGACCGTGTGGGTCTCGTTGTCTGGCTGATTTAGGGGGTACTTAACTAGTCCTCGATCATCTTCATGAGCTTTCTGATCGATCGTGACTCGTGCATGGAGACAAACAAAAACAAGGCGCACGCACTACGGACCAGAATTATTGCTTGCCGATCGACCGATCGATCGGGCTTGCACGCACGCATGCATTATTAATTCGTGTCTCCGTGCACTTGATGATCCATATGGCCACGGCGGGTCGGTCCAACCATGTAATGCAAGTGCCGGCGGCTGCACTGCAGCAAATATCCAAACGGAGATGCTTTGCGTACGCGCATGATCCAAGGCCTGGCCTCATGAGTCTACCGCCACGGGCAGCGGCATCCTCGGGCTCACGGCAAGGGCGCCGGGACAGATTGGAGGAGGTGTCCCCGTCTCAGGGCGTGCGGCGTACCGTGCTGCATCCGCGGCTGGTTTTGCCCCGGAAAACAACGCGCGCGGTCACCGCGGCAGCACATGCTCCCGCCCCGCCGATGAACGACGCAGATTTTTGAGCGTTGCCTGTAGCAAGCAGTCCTCGTCGGCCGTCAGTCCCAACTCACCGAGTCACCGAAGGAATTCGGTGTAGCTGGTTGTCAGTCGATCTCGTTTCTTCTAGCACTCCTACTAGTTTAGTGGGGGATGTCCACGGCAGACAAAGCTACGATGGGATCGGGGGTATGTGGGCGCCGCTGCTTAATTTGCTGGTGACGTGGACGCGTCGCGTGCGCGGCCGGCGTTCTCGCTGTGTGATCCGCTTCGTTTTCGAGCTGTCGGAGCTGTCTCGGTCCGGTCGGCCGGGCTGCTGCCTGCCTGCCGACGTGGTCATCGATGCACTGGCGGAGCTACAAAATGCTTTTACATCTGAAAGAGCTACAAAATATGTTGACCTATCTATGTGCACTTTCTAAATCAAGCGGATAAAATTATTTCTATCGGCAATATAAAATACTAAACATTAGTTCGAATTGAATAATACAGCAGAATTGTCATTTCTGACTTTTTATCCACCACTGAATACGAAAGAAAGGGACAATGTCCACTCACCATGCAAATATTCTGATCATGGGATATTTAGGCTGGCGTATATGAGAAATCAAAGCTAAAAATGACTCGATGAGTTAGGGATACATCAACAAATATTGTAAAAAGTGATAAAAACAAATCTGCAGCAACCCGCGACCCCACGAACTCTTATTCGCAATGAGCAAGTTAGTAAGGCCGCCACGGTAGGCTAGCACCAAGGGACAAGGGCAACAACCGCCTTCCCATCCAACCTACTGATTCTGCTGGCGCTATTTTCATCCTAAGCCCATGAGTACCGCTAGTGTGTTGCCACGTACGGAGAAACTACGAACTGAAATTTTCATCCAAATCATGGAAAATGTTAATGTTCCTCTCCTCTCCCATCCCTCGTGTGAACATACCCAATTCGTGGTTGGCTCGCTACATTCAGCGTAGCTCTAATGTGCACTGCCCTCGCTCTTGATTAGTTGTCGCAGTGCCACGCATCTACGCCAACAAGCTGGGGAAACAAATGCAAATGTTACACCGAGTCAAAATCAACCATCCCACAATCGTAACAATAGAAAAGATAATAACCAAAATTTAACAGAAGAACTACTGCTTGGCTCCCAGATCCATCTCGATAGCCCTTGATCTGGTTGCTGAGCTTCTCCTAGCCGCCTCAACGTCACGTCATTACCAAACATGTAGTGATGCCTAGTGGGACAAGGATTAAGAAATAACATGAGGTGAAAAATACGATGGTTGTCAATTCCATAAGACGATCCAAGTAATTTGACAAAACAGATTGGGAGCATCTTGTATAATCCCAAAAAAGCAACTAAAAATATGAGAAATGAATTGATGAAAATCAGCCCCTGCTCTCATTCATGCTCGCTTTTGTAATGGGAGGCAAGGAATGGGGATACTGGGAGAAGAAAGGATCACATGGACGGCAAGCCTCCACCACTGGCACGTGGGGTTGCTTCACATCCAATCTCCACGGCCTCCGCCTCCATGGGGACGAATTCCCATCGCTAGTAGAAAAGGGGGCATCAGTCCCGGTTGGTAAGGCCCTTTAGTCCCGGGACTAAAGGGCCGTTACTAATGCCTCCCACCTTTAGTCCCGGTTCAAACTGAAACCGGGACTAAAGGTCGCGGCCACGTGGAGCTCCATCTTTAGTCCCGGTTGGTAAAGGAAATTTTATGATTTTTTTTTGAATTTTTTTTTGAAATTTTTTGAATTTTTTGTTCAAACTTCTGAATTATTTTAACCTCTAATCTCTAATCACCACCCCTCATCACTGCTCAATTTATCCTTTAATCTCTAATCACTCCTCCTCATTCCTAATCATCCAACTTCCCGAACGGTCACCCATCCTCCCACTCCCCCAGCCTGAGCACGCTTAACTTCCGGGTTCTATTCTCCCTCGTTTCCAAGTCTGCACTTGTTGTTTTCTTGACAATAGTAAGATGTCAATCCTATTAACCCTCATGAATTTTGCGTGAGCATGAAGTGACATATTTCATTGTTTGAGTTTGAAACTATTGTTTTAAGAAATAATAATTATTTAGTAACAGTAATATTTCTTGAATAATTAGTTTGACCATTGTTTGACCATAGTTTGACCACAGTTTGACCACAGTTTGACCAAAATTCAAAATAACTGAAATAATTATTTAGTAACACTAATATTCTAGAATAATTAGTTTGACCATTATTTGACCATAGTTTGAAATTTTTTCGATTTTTCCACTCTAGATCTTAAAAGCCCCGTAACTTTTTTTCTGTTAGGTTTTTGAGGATTTTGAAAACGTTTAGCGGGGTTCCCCCAGTTAAATTTGGATGTAACTTTTTGAGTAGATGATTTTTCATATAAAAAACTTTTTCATCCGAGTCAGTATGCAAAAGTTATGCCCATTTTACTAAATTCTAGAGAGATTTTGCAAATAAAGTCAAAATTCACATTTGCAAATTTTCCCAACAACTAGACCACATATCACATGGGAAACTTATTTTTTTTATATTTTTTGACATTTTCATCATTTTCTTTCATTTTTTTTAAACTGAAAAGACGATCCACGGGGGGGTGGGGGGGTGGGTGGGGGGGGGAGTTTGAAAATGTGACCTTTAGTACCGGTTCGTGCCATGAACCGGTACTAATGCCTCAAACCCCATTAGTACCGGTTGGTGGCTTGAACCGGGACTAAAGGTCTAACCTTTAGTCCCGGTTGGTGCCACGAACCGGTACTAATGGGCATCGCACCCTTTAGTCCCGGTTCGTGGCACCAACCGGGACTAAAAGGTCCAACCGAAACGGGACAAGTTGCCCACGTGGCCCCTGGGTGCACGAACCGGGACTAATGCCACCATTAGTCTCGGTTCTGGACTGAACCGGGACTAATGGGCTAAACCGGGGTGGACCAAAGCCCTCTTTTCTACTAGTGCATGTTCACAACCGGGCTCCCAATCGGCCGCTGCCTCGCCGACCTTGACGATGAAGTAGTCCCTCCCTTCGATCCCATTCGCAACGGAGGCAACACCCATCCCAGCGGTCTGGTCCGCGGTGAGATCCCTACTGGATTGTGGTCGCGCCTCCCCAAACCTAACCGCGGGACACATGAGAGGGCGCCGTTGCCATGGTCAGGCTTGGATGGGGAAAGGAGGCGACATAGTAGCAACGACGACTTCGCCGGGATTGGTGGCGACGGCGGCGGCGAGCGAGCGGGAGGACGGCGGCGGCGAGAGAGTAGGAGGGTGGTGGCGGCAGTCCATCGGCCGCCGTGACGTGAGAGGAGGATGGGGATGGGGCCGCGATCTGGACGTATGGAGCGGTCGAGAGGAGGGGAAGCAGGCGGCTGGGTTTTTCCATCGGGCGGGGTTTGGGGGAGGTCAAACGAGAGGTTTTTTTTCCGTGCGGGAGGCAGAGCAACGAGGGCGGATGTAGGGAGACGGTACATGCTCGGTTGGCAGGAAAAGGAAAACTACACATTTTTTAGGCAGTAGAGATGATTGATGATAAAAAAGGGAAAATCACATCAATATAAGGAAATATCCCATCAATACTTGATTCATTGCGATTTATACTTGATTGATTGCGATTTATTTCTTATATGGTAACTAATCTGATGGGTTTATGTGGGTGGTGAAGCGAAAAGGCAGGTGGGAGGTAGACGAAATAAAACCAGCGAAATAAAACCAACGAAAGTGGTGAGGCGAAATAAAACTAACGAAAAATAACCGACGGACTATTCACCAACTACTCCATTAGGAGTAGAGATTATCCGGGTTGCTAGTTCTCATCTAGACACACAACTCAGATGTGTACGTATGTGCAAGCATCGATCATGTCTCCCACCATCTGACCTGATGATCCATACCGCGCACACCACTAATTGCACTGATGCAGATGCCATGGCACGGACGTACCGGCTGTACTAGCTAGAGCAGCATGCATAGATATCTCCAAACGAAGATGCTGTGCGTACGCGCATGATCCAAGCAGCTCCTGCTTCCTACTCGTACACATACGGCCGGACGCAGCCTGGTGAATGCATGGATCCCCGCTACGTGCTCACGGCTCACGGGCGCGGCTAAGCTAGCTTCCAGCACGTGACAAGTTGGAGGTGTCAGTGTCACCATGTCAGGGCGCAGGGCCGTAGCCTACGCGCGCCGGCGCCGTGTCCGCCGACGGTTGCCAAATACAGCTGCGCAGCGTTGTGGATCGGCGGCGTGTGCCGTGCGTACACGGGTAGCTCGCGGTTTTGCCCACCAAACAGCGGCGCGCGTTGTCCCGCCGCTGCCGCTTAGGATGATGGGGCGTTCCCGGCCGGCGTGAAGCAGCCAGAAGAGATGTTGGGTCGGCCGTCGGCGTATGCGTTGGCGCTTGTGCGGGGAGCTTTCAAGGTGGGTGTTGGTGTTTAGCGGGGCAACTACTTGAATAAATAGTTTTTCACCTAATTTTATCCACATTAGCTAACCGTCAATTGATTGACTTTAGCTAATGGGTTTGTCGATTTTCAGATTTCCGAAGAAATTCGTCTGAGGAAGGCCAGAGGGGAGGAAGTAGAAGGAAAGGGCTTGCCGGAGGGCTACCACATTATTTATCTTAGGGTTTAGGATGGGGGCGGTGGTGGTGGTGTGGCTTCGCCAAAGAAAAAACTGGACTCGGACGGGGCTAGAGGGATGTCCAGGGGTGGCGGAAGGTCGGCCGTGGTGGGCGCTTAAGCGGAGGGCGGGGCGGCGAGGCGGTCGCCGGAGCACCGACAGCCGCAGGTGGTGGTCGCAGGCGGTCCAGCCGACGGCCTGTGCAACGGTCTGGGAAGAAGAAGGCCAACATAAGAAAGAAGAAAGCCAGGCGCCCGCCGATCTTCATCGTATGGTTGAAAATGGTCGGCGGACCCAAATTCAAAAGCCAGGCGACTTACGCCTAGCCATGCCCAATTTTATCCGAACGATACAAAACTGGTCAAACAAAAGTAAATTAGACAAAAAGCAATGCAAAATACTCCCTCCGTTCCTTTACGTAAGGTGTATTATTTTCGACACGGTAATCAAGGCACGGAATTATAGACATGTTAGGACAAAATTACCGTCGCCAAATTTATTTGTTAGTGGCAAGTAAATCAGTTAGTCGAGAAAAGTATGAGATAAATGCAATCGATAGAGAGATAATTTCCTTCTTTTGCTACAAGGAGAGATATAGACAATCAGGAGAGAGATACTTTCCCTTTTTCCGAAGGGCTAACAAGGAAATTATGAGAAATTATAAAAAATGCATCTTACATTTTGGAATTTTATAAAAAAGCAAACAAATACACCTTATATAAAGGAACGGAGGGAATAATGCACAAGACATGCACTACACCACCTTAGGGAATGGGGGCCGTTTTTGTTTACAAAGTCCATTTAATATCAAGAAAATGAAGTGGACTATTAAATAGCACGACTAACCATGTGAAAAGCCTTTCGTATTCCGAGCTAATTAACATGTTGCAAGTGGTGTCTTTTTCTCTATGGTTGTATGCAAAGTTTGCATTAATAAGTATCATTGTACGAGGCAAAAATCCGACCCAATCCTTCTCCGAAAGTAGTAGTAGTCTTTTATAGATGCAAATTGTGTTTTTTGATAGTGGCCTTGTATTTTAAACCGGAACGAGTAGCATTAATAAACACTCTCTACCAATTGAGCCAAATTGCATATACTGATATACCTACAAATTATGCTATTTGAGAGCATTTTTAATCATCCCCTAATAATAGGGATGTCAAAAATTTACAGCTTATAGTAATTAGACCTGTCTATGCGTCCCCAGAAGGTTAAAGTCCCAAAATACTTTTGGGACAAATCAAATACCAAAAATCCTGTAAAAGGTATTCTTAACTTATTAAACCCCTCTCCCTACTAATGAGTTTCATAGTGGGCCCCACACCTATTTTTGCTCTAATCTCTCCATGTAATTGTGTACACATGGTGCTTAATGCAACGCTTGCAAGGATTCAACTATCTGTTTGGTTCTAATGACATACGACATGTGACATCCATGCTTTATGCCGCTCAAGTTATGTTTAATGGAACGCAATTACAGAGTATTTGATTTGAAAATTAACATGCCATCATTTGAAAATGTCGATGTGATATACCTAGGGGGGCACACCGAGAGATCTAGATGGGATTAATACTTCTTTCACCAACGTCTACATAGGATGCACGACAGACCATTCTCTATGCCAATACATGTTCATTTTCTATCTATTATACATGTTTTATTTACTCAATATAGTCAGATTATTGTTTATTATAATTGTGCTAGGCGATTACACGCAAAAACTGGTGCTGGAGTAGCATGGATGCATGAACTATAACAGAAGTATGCATAGATTCCACATTTAAAAATATTTGTCCTACGGGTTTGAAGAATGAACTCAGAGCTGCAGTGGAAAGTATCAATACCAAGAAGTAACTAGGGAGCATCTATAAATGTTATTGGTTTAACATGAAATTCAATTTCACTCATCGAATTTTTCAAATCACAATTTCCCTCAATGTCTATCGCATCGACAAAGCAGTCGAGAGTTTGCATCTTCGTGGATGTCTCCAGTTTGTATCTCGTTGGATAAGACCATAAAATAACAATTTCAACCAAATATATGTGCAAGTCAAAATGTTACTAGTGGTGTAAAATGCACACAGCAGGGTCACACAATTCTCCAAACATGGAAGGAATCAACGGACCAATCCTTAACAACTGTACAGTGTCGTGGTTCTAGGTCTAACAAAAGTGTAGGGGGGTAGGTATGGAGAGGCAAGATCCTAACTATGGAGTAGTTGTATACGCAAGGGATTTACGAGTTCAGGCCCTTCTCGGAGGAAGTAACAGCCCTACGTCTCGGTGCCCGGAGGCGGTCGACTGGATTATATGCGTATGAGTTACAAGGGTGCGAACCCTTTACGCCGAGGAGGGGGTGGCTTATATAGAGTTCGCCAGACCCCTCCGGCCCTCAGTTATATAGGGTTTAAGGTACATTAAGATCTGGCATTACTGGTAATGCCACAAGTAAAGTGCTATGATCACCATAAATGCTACTCAATGACCTACCGTTTACATGCAGAGTGACTTTAGTTCTCCCGGTCGTCGAGTGGTTGGCTTCATGGTCGAGTGGTTGGCTTTATGGTCGAGTGTGTCGAGTGGAACACTTCTGAGTCGATTGACAGGTGGTTTCTTCTAGAGATGTCCTTGGGTAGGGTAGTTTGGACAGGTCCATGACCCTACCCTAGGTACATAGCTTCATCATTAGCCCCCGAATGGATCGAGGTTTGAGTGGGGAAGGAGTTGAGAACTCTTCCGACCCATTTTTTCGTGCTATGAGTGTATCTGGCTTTGTATCCAAGAACTTGAGTAACGACACTAACTTCTTTTTCAGTCGCCTTGATCCATTCTTGGTTTCAGTCGAGTGAATTTCTTTACTTGAAAAGTTTCGAGTGACGGTGTGGATGAGATCCCCCGTCTGACAAGTTGTTCTGCTGCTCCCGGATTTTATGGGATTCGAATTTTGAGAAGCGTGCGGGGCGGAGGAGGCCGCAGTAATCGGACGAGATAGGGCAGGAATGCCTCGATCTCCGCGCCACCTTTTTCGCCATGTATCGCGCGCGCGACTGTTGCGGGATTTGACAGGATCGCCCGGGCCTACAAGTCAGTCACTCGGAAGTAACCTCATATAAGGCGCCGGACGGAGGTTTTTGAACAGTGCGTTCTCATTTCCTCCTCTCTTCCCCAGACTTATCCACCGCGTCCGCTTCCATCTCAGTGAAGCTGTCCCGTGTGCATCTCGCCGGCGATGATGGTGAAAGAGAAGACGGCGGCCCTGGAGCGGGCGAAGAAAGCGATGGCGAAGGCGAAGGGAAGGGTGACCAGTCGAGGCGGATCTTCATGGAGGGTCGGCCTGCCGCAGGGCTGGATCCAGGGTGACTGGATCCGCTCGACGATTCGTCAAGCAGATCTTGACGACCTGGCCGATGGAGGACTGATCCCCCATGGATCGGCGCGGCTCCCAGGGAAGGAGTCTGAGCCGCAGCCTCAGGAGGGTGAGTGCGTTCTCTTGGCCACCCATGTCGACCGTGGGTTTTCTTTGACGCCTCACCCTTTCTTTCGGGTATTTCTGAATTTCTTTGGGGCGCAACTCCACCATTTCACACCCAACACCATCGTGTACCTCGCTGCTTTCGTGTCTTTGTGCGAGAATTTCTTGGGTTGCCGGCCTCATTGGGGTCTTTTCAAGCACATCTTCACCTGTCGCTCCCAGACGGTGAAAAAGGCCAATCCGAGTGATGAGAGAACACAAGTGATTCATATGTGTGGGGGTCTTGGGGTGCAAATGAGGGGAAAAAGCTCTTTTCTGACCATGATCCTGCCCGACTCGGTCCATGGATGGAAGTCGACCTGGTTCTACTACAAAGACCAGTCGACTCCAGGGCAGTCGACCGGGCTCCCTTCTTTTTCCATGGAACGAGTGAGGAAGCCTTCCTCTTTGAAGGTGATCCCGGAAGAGAAGGCGCAGGTTAAGGTGCTGGTCGAGCGTGTCGTCCAGCTTATCCATGACGGGGTGACCGGCATGGACCTCTTGGAGGTCTTCCTCCTCCGAGGCATCCAGCCGCTTCAAGCTCGAGACCATCTGATGTGGTTGTATTCTGGCACTGAGGACACCACTCGGATTCACCCGGAGGAGATTGACGATGCCACGCTGGAGAGGTGGCTAGCGAGCATCACAGGGAACAAAGACAACCCCCGAGGAGCCAGGAGGATTCCTCCACTCGACCAATCATACGAAGTAGACAAGGTCCAATTCTGCATCTCTGACTGTGATCCTGATTTCTTCATTTTGTTTGCTTAAAGTCAGTCGACTAACTTTTGTCTTGTTTGTTGTCTTCCAGGCCACGACTGAGATGTACTCGATGCCCAACGGGGCGCAAGAACAGGCCGAGGAGGGAGAAGCGAGCGGAGTTGAAAGTGAGTAGGAGTGGCAATCTGATGGTGAGGGGGAAGAGGATGACGACGGCTCCAGCGAAGAGGAGGAGGAGGAAGTCGATCCTCCTTGCACGGAAAGGTGATCCAAGCTTGCCCACGACCCCGCGAGCGAGCGCGGCAAAGCGATTGCGCCCGTTGGGCAATCGTCAAAACGCCCTCGGGCGGCTTCTCCGGCGCCGACTGAAAAGGCGCCGAAGCATCCACGAGCGGCGCCATCAAAGACGCCGAAGGCCTTGCCCAAGATGAGAATGGCCATTCCCACCATTTTCGGGTAACAGCAGAACTTGTGTCTTCTCGTTTAGCACGGACGGACTCTTGGTCGACTCATAGATTAACCGACTTGTTTCTGAAATCTGCAGTGCTGCTACCTCCGAGACCTTCGCCAGGAACGAAGACCAGGAAATGGAAGACGTTGTCACTTCCAACCTTGGTACGATTTCTGTAGTTTCACTTTTGGTCGATTGGATTTTCGTTTCTAACTTTGGATTTTTCCTGTAGCTCCTCCTCATGTCATTGATCTCCCTGATGATGATGACGAGGTGCCACTGAGGGCGAGGAGGAATAAAAAGGCGTCGGCTGGCAAGACCACTCAGATTGCATCAGTGCCTGAGGCATCGGTTCAAGAGGGTGGCGATGTCACTCGACATTCCATGTCCTTCTCTATGCCACTGACGAGTGTCCGGCCTTCGACGTCTTCTGCTGATCCGTCCTTCCTTTTCGCCACACACCACGTCCCGGAGGACCAAGAGGGTGCTGCTAAGGAGGCTATACGCCAGGCGGGGATCATGATGGAGCAGGTGAAGGCGATCCGGGAAGCCAGCCAAGCGGCCTATGATGCTAGCTCAGCCCTTCAGAGCAACGTCCAGGTTAGTTGGTCACCGCTTGTTCTGTTAGGATATGCTATCTGAAGACTTTCTTTCCAAAGATCTTTGTATCTGTACACCCACTGGGTGTGTCGCTTGAATATTTGAATTGGTGGGGGCACGCTGAGTGCACCCACTGGGTGTAGTCCCCGAGACTATGGTCGAGTGCTGGCAGTCGACTGTAGTCTTTGTATTTTGAATTTCTTCATTCTAACTTCTTCACTCAGTCTGGTCGGACCATGTCGAATGGAATCTTGGAACCGGTGGGGGAACGCTGAGTGCACCCATTGGGTGTAGTCCCTGAGACTACGGTGGACTGCTTGCAGTCGACTGTAGTCTGAAGAACCTGTATTTTTTTTGGTAGATCATGATGAGACCAAGACTAACTGCTGGCAGTTAGCTATAGGGCTATAGTTTTGGGATCATAACCTCTTTGTCTTTTTCGGCCGACTGATCGGACCAAGTCGGTAGAACCAGTGGGGGCACGCTGAGTGCACCCACTGGGTGTAGTCCCCGAGACTACTGTTGAATATTTTGATTCGGCTGTAGTCTTAGAAATGTTACAGTTTTTCTCTTAGTCACTCGGAAGCAACCTATCTTTGATGTCTGTCGACTGACCTTTCGTAGAAATCTTGCGAGCTTGTGGCTCGCTATACTGAGTTGGAAAACAAACATATCCAGCTCAACCTTGACTTGAAACTTGTTCAGGAGAACTTTCAGAAGGCGAAGGACGAAGCAAAAGGTATGATTGGTGAGAACTTGTCGACTGTCCTTATCTTTCTGCCCATTCTTGATTCTGATCTCATTGTCATTTTGCAGATAAAACGAAGGAGGCTCTGAAAAAGAAGGACCACGACCTTGCCGAGGCGCAGAAGGCGGCTTTGGACAAAACAAAGCTTGCGGAAGAAAAGCTGGCTTCAGTCGGTAAACTTGAAGAGGAGAACACCAATCTGAAAGATGCTCTCAACGCGGCCAACAAGGAAGTCAGCCGTCTGAAGAATGATAAGATAGCTCTGAATGACAAGGCTGGTGAACTGGTGGGGAAGAAGAACGATCTGGAGGCTTATCTGGGAGGGCTCGCCAAGAAGTTATTCATCATGCTTGAGAGTAATCTCTCCTACCCGACTGACTTGTAATCATAGACTTATCGTAGAACTGCTGGTTTATCTTTGAGTTGTGTTTACAGAATTCTGCCAAAACTTCGAGGAGGAGACCAGTCGAGTGGAGACAGGCTTGGACCCCATTAACTCTCTTGTGAAGGACGAAGCTGCTATGAACGTGCTCCGACTGGAGTCTCGTGTTGCTGCTGTGGTTGAATACCTTGCTCGACTGAAGGTTGCGGCGTCGCGAATCGACAAGACACTCTGGCCGGGAGAGACGCTTCAAAATGACCTCGAGTCTCTAATGACTCAACTGAACGAAGTTCCAGGTCGAGTGCAAGAATGGAATAAGTCTTCTGCCAGGTGTGGTGCTGATGTTGCTCTGTCCCTGGTCCGTGTTCACTGTAAGGATGCGCGAGAGGACAAGCTGGCGTCCCTCAAAGTGGCCAATACCAAGAAGCATGACTTCCAATCTTTCATGGAGACCTTCATTGCTGCTGCCACTCGGATTGCTGATGGAATCGACCTGGACCAGTTTGTCGCGCCTTCCAGTCCTCCACCCTAGGAGTAAGAAAAACTTCTATGCTTCGCCTTAAATTTGCCTCGGAATGCCGAGTGGTTTTGTAACCGATAAACTTTTACAGCCTTGATGCCTGAGCACTTCTGAATCCGTAGGATGTTATCTGAACTTGGCTTATCGTTGAATATGCTTGCATTTGCCTTCGAGCGAACTTTGTTCTTCACTCGGAATATACTTTAGTGCTTGTGACGCAGCTCTGAGGTGGAGAATCCAGTCGACCTGCTCTTCATCGCTCTTGCAGGTAAGGATGGAGCACAGATTGCAGTCGACCTGCGTCCTTATGGATCGAGATGAAGCGCACGTTGTATTTGTGGCATAGCTCTTAAGGAGAAGGCAGCAGTCGACCTACACCTCGGCGTCCTTGCAGAGCGCACATTGTATTTGTGGCGTAGCTCCGAAGGAGAAGGTAGCAGTTGACCTGCACCTTGTCGTCCTTGCAGAGTGCACATTGTATTTGTGGCGTAGCTCCGAAGGAGAACGTAGCAGTCGACCTGCACCTCGTCGTCCTTGCAGAGCGCACATTGTATTTGTGACGTAGCTCCGTAGGAGAAGGTAGCAGTCGACCTGCACCTCGTCGTCCTTGCGGATCGGGATGGATTTCATACTTAGGGAGTACTGGACTGTAGCTAAGCCTCCGAGTGGGAGGTTTGCTCTCCACTCGGTAGGATTTTGAAATACTTAGGCGAGTACTGGACCGCAGCTAAGCCTCCGAGTGGGAGGGTTGCTCTCCACTCGGTAGGATTTTTAAATACTTAGGCGAGTACTGGACTGCAGCTAAGCCTCTGAGTGGGAGGGTTGCTCTCCACTCGGTAGGATTTTTAAATACTTTGGCGAGTACTGGACCGCAGCTAAGCCCCCGAGTGGAGGTTTG
>NC_041387.1:633072424-633106718 GCF_002162155.2 Triticum dicoccoides
CGGTAGGATTTTCATATACTTAGGAGAGTACTGGACTGCAGCTAAGCCCCCGAGTGGGAGGCTTGCTCTCCACTCGGTAGGATTTTCAAATACTTAGGCGAGTACTGGACTGTAGCTAAGCCCCCGAGTGGGAGGTTTTTTCTCCACTCGGTAGGATTTTCAAATACTTAGGCGAGTACTGGACTGCAGCTAAGCCCCTGACTAGGAGGTTTGCTCTCCGCTTGGTAGGATTTTCAAATACTTAGGCGAGTACTGGACTGCAGCTAAGCCCCCAAGTGGAAGGTTTGCTCTCCACTCGGTAGGATTTTCACATACTTAGGCGAGTACTAGACTGCAGCTCACACTACTAGGGAAAACACTATACACAGATGTATAGCAGTAGCGTTGGTCAAAACACGGCGCTAGCGCTACTTAGTAGTAGCGCTTGTTGCAAAACCATGCTACAACCATTATTTTAGCAGTAGCGCTTCTTCACGGAAAAGCGCTACTACTAAAATTCCCTCACTAGTGCTGGTAGGCTAGGAATAGTAGCAGCGCTTCTCCCAGAAGCACGCTACTGCTAAAAATATTGTAGCAGCGCGTTTCTGCTGTAGAGCGCTACTGCTATGTAAAAGAAAATAAATAGAAAAATAAGTAGAAAAGTAAATGAAAATGAAAGAAATATAAAAGGAGAAATGAAAAAAAGAAAATGTAAAGAAAACAAAAGAAAAAGAAAAAGAAAACAGAAAGGGTTAGCTGCAGCGCGTTTCTCTGGAACACGCTGTAGCTATCTTAGCTATAGCGCGTTTCGGCAAAACGCGCTACTGCTAGTTTGACTCAAATCCCGGCGGCCCTGGCTTAAAATTTCGCTAAGTCCTTTCCTCCCTCTCTACTCCCGCCTGTCCCCAACTGCTCCATCGCCGCCGTTGCCCTGCCGCGCGCCTTCGACCACACCACCACTGCCCGAGGCCGCCTTCGACCACACCGCCGCAGCCCACCGCCTTTGACCACACCGCCGCCGCCCGAGGCCGCCCCCTCGACCTCACAGCCGCCGCCCGAGGCCGTCGTCGATCTCACTGTCGCCTCCCTTGAGCTCGCCGCTGCCGCCCTCGACCTCACCGCCGCTGCCCGAGCCAGAGCCTGCCCTCGCCGCCGACCGTAAGGCTATGCCTCTCCTGTCCCTACCCTCCTATTTCTCTCTGCTAGGGCAATTATATATATGTGTTGATACTGTGTTGATGTTCATATGAACCCTAGGTGTTCATATGAACCCTAGATTTTTTAGGGCAGTAGGCATTTTATAGCATTTAGGAAAAATGATTAGCAATTTTTTTAGGAAATTAGCTAGGGCAATTTTTATGAAAATTCCTAAACAGTAATTCCATTTAGCTTTAAACTAATAGAGGGTATATAAATAATAGTAGCATTTAGATTTAAATTAACAGAGGGTATAAACAAAAAACACTTAGCTATAAAAAATATTTTGACTACGGACCTGAATTTGTTCCAAATTTCATTCAAATGAAATTTGAATTATTTGGACTATGGACCTGAATATTTTTGAAGAAATTGGGTGTAGGTACTATGGTCTTGCTGTGGAAATTCTGGTGAGGTCAAAAGGGTTAGAGAAAATGTAGTTCCTAGACTTTTAGCTTTAGACAAAAAACAAAAGTATTTTGCTATAAATAAAAAATAGTAGCTATGGCATTTAACTATAAACAAAAAACAGAATTGTTTTTCTTTTCAAAAACTTGGTCAAACAGAATAGTAGCTATATGTCATTGATGTTCATTTGCATATTCCATTATTGTTGATTATATCTTTTCATTGAAGTGGCCATGTTATATGCAAATTCCTCAATAGTGTTTGCTCATGTTATATCTTTTCAT
The DNA here is from genome assembly GCF_002162155.2 of Triticum dicoccoides. Taxonomy (NCBI): domain Eukaryota; kingdom Viridiplantae; phylum Streptophyta; class Magnoliopsida; order Poales; family Poaceae; genus Triticum; species Triticum dicoccoides. The sequence goes on from NC_041387.1 coordinate 633,074,293, forward strand.
TGAAGTTGTTCGATTGTGCCCAAGTGGCTTTGTTGTTTCCAGGGAATGATGCTGAGTGGCCTATGTTTTGCCGGAATGTTGATTCATTTCTGTTCCGGCAAATTTCAGGTTCTCGACTTGTCCACTTTTTAGCAAAGGTCATGCCGAAATTTTCCGTGAATTTCGGCATGACTTGTGCTACAAACTAGGACATATCGAGTGTTGGAAATATGCCCTAGAGGCAATAATAAAAGGATTATTATTATATTTCCTTGTTCATGATAATTGTCTTTTATTCATGCTATAATTATATTATCCGGAAATCGTAATACACGTGTGAATACATAGACCACAATACGTCCCTAGTAAGCCTCTAGTTGACTAGCTCGTTGGTCAACAGATAGTCATGGTTTCCTGACTATGGACATTAGATGTCGTTGACAACGGGATCACATCATTAGGAGAATGATGTGATGGACAAGACCCAATCCTAAGCATAGCACAAGATCGTGTAGTTCGTTTTGCTAGAGCTTTTCCAAATGTCAAGTGTCTCTTCCTTAGACCATGAGATCGTGTAACTCCCGGATGCCGTAGGGGTGCTTTGGGTGTACCAAACGTCACAACGTAACTGGGTGACTATAAAGGTGCACTTCAGGTATCTCCGAAAGTGCCTGTTGGGTTGACACGGATCGAGACTGGGATTTGTCACTCCGTATGACGGAGAGGTATCACTGGGCCCACTCGGTAGTGCATCATCATAATGAGCTCAAAGTGACCAAGTGTCTGGTCACGGGATCATGCATTACGGTACGAGTAAAGTGACTTGCCGAGAACGAGACTGAACGAGGTATTGGGATACCGACGATCGAATCTCGGGCAAGTAACGTACCGTCTGACAAAGGGAATAGTACACGGGGTTGATTGAATCCTCGACATCGTGGTTCATCCGATGACATCATCGAGGCGCATGTGGGAGCCAACATGGGTATCCAGATCCCGCTGTTGGTTATTGACCGGAGAGCTGTCTCGGTCATGTCTGCATGTCTCCCGAACCCGTAGGGTCTACACACTTAAGGTTCGGTGACGCTAGGGTTATTAGGAAGACTTGTATGTGATTACTGAATGTTGTTCGGAGTCCCGGATGAGATTCCGGACGTCACAAGGAGTTCCAGAATGGTCCAGAGGTGAAGATTTATATATGGTAAGTTGTCATGCGGACACCGGAAAGTTTCGGGGGCATATCGGTATTGTACCGGGGCCACCGGAGGGGTTCCGGGGGTCCACCGGGAGGGGCCACCCCTCTCGGAGGGCCACATGGGCCGCAAGGGCCAGGGAACCAGCCCCTGGTGGGCTGGGCGCCCCCCCTGGGCCCATGCGCCTAGGGTTGGAGGGGGGACCCTAGTGGGCGCCCCCCCTTGCTTGGGGGGCAAGCCCCCCTCCCTGGCCGCCGCCCCCCCTCTAGATCTCATCTAGAGGGGGCTGGACCCCTTCCCCCTTCCCCTATAAATATAGGGTCGAGGGGAGGGCTGAACACCTGATCCAAGGCACAGCCCCTCCCCTCCCCAACACCTCTCCTCCTCCGTTAAGTGCTTGAAGAAGCCCTGTCGGAGTACTGCCTCTCCACCAACACCACGCCGTCGTGCTGCTGCTGGAGCCTTCTTCCTCAATCTCTCCTTCCCCCTTGCTGGATCAAGAATGAGGAGACGTCGTCCGTTCCGTACGTGTTGAACGCAGAGGTGCTGTCCGTTCAACACTTGGTCATCGGTGATTTGGATCACAGCGAGTACGACTCCATCATCCCCGTTCCCTTGAACGCTTCCGCACGCGATCTACAAAGTGGTATGTAGATGAAATCTCTCTCCCATGACTCGCTTCTTAGATGAACTCATAGATGGATCTTGGTGAAACCGTAGGAAAATTTTTAATTTTCTGCAACGCTCCCCAATAGTGGTATCAGAGCTAGGTCTATGTGTAGTTCTCTATTACACGAGTAGAACATAATTTTGTTGTGGGCGTAGATCTTGTCAACTTGCTTGCCGCTACTAGTCTTTTCTTGCTTCAGCGGTATTGTGGGATGAAGCGGCCCGGACCGACCTTACACGTACGCTTACGTGAGACAGGTTCCACTGACTGACATGCACTAGTTGCATAAGATGGCTAGCGGGTGTCTGTCTCTCCTACTTTAGTTGGAGCAGGTTAGATGAAAAGGGTCCTTATGAAGGGTAAATAGAAGTTGACAAAATCATGTTGTGGTTATTCGTAGGTAAGAAAACGTTCTTGCTAGAACCCAATTGCAGCCACGTAAAAGATGCAACAACAATTAGAGGACGTCTAACTTGTGTTTGCAGCAATTGTCATGTGATGTGATATGGCCAGAAGTTGTGATGAATGATGAATGATATATTGTGATGTATGAGATCATGTTCTTGTAATAGGAATCACGACTTGCATGTCGATGAGTATGACAACCGGCAGGAGCCATAGGAGTTGTCTTTATTTTTTGTATGACCTGCGTGTCATTGAAGAACGCCATGTAAATTACTTTACTTTATTGCTAAACGCGTTAGCCATAGAAGTAGAAGTAGTCATTGGCGTGACAACTTCATGAAGACACAATGATGGAGATCATGATGATGGAGATCATCGTGTCATGCCGGTGACGAAGATGATCATGGAGCCCCGAAGATGGAGATCGAAGGAGCTATATGATATTGGCCATATCATGTCACTACTATATAATTGCATGTGATGTTTATTATGTTTTATGCATCTTGTTTACTTAGAACGACGGTAGTAAATAAGATGATCCCTTATAAAAATTTCAAGAAAGTGTTCCCCCTAACTGTGCACCGTTCCTAAAGTTCGTCGTTTCGAAGCACCACGTGATGATCGGGTGTGATAGATCCTTACGTTCACATACAACGGGTGTAAGACAGATTTACACACGCAGAAACACTTAGGGTTAACTTGACGAGCCTAGCATGTACAGACATGGCCTCGGAACACAAGAGACCGAAAGGTCGAACATGAGTCGTATGGAAGATACGATCAACATGGAGATGTTCACCGATGATGACTAGTCCGTCTCACGTGATGAACGGACACGGCCTAGTCGACTCGGATCGTGTAAACACTTAGATGACTAGAGGGATGTCAATCTGAGTGGGAGTTCATTAAATAATTTAATTAGATGAACTTAATTATCATGAACTTAGTCTAAAGTCTTTGCAAAATATGTCTTGTAGATCAAATGGCCAACGCTCATGTCAACATGAACTTCAACGCGTTCCTAGAGAAAACCAAGCTGAAAGATGATGGCAGCAACTATTCAGACTGGGTCCGGAACCTGAGGATCATCCTCATAGCAGCCAAGAAAGATTATGTCCTAGATGCACCGCTAGGTGAAGCACCCATCCCAGAGAACCAAGACGTTATGAACACTTGGCAATCACGTGCTGATGATTACTCCCTCGTTCAGTGCGGCATGCTTTACAGCTTAGAACCGGGGCTCCAAAAGCGTTTTGAGAAACACGGAGCATATGAGATGTTCGACGAGTTGAAAATGGTTTTCCAAGCTCATGCCGGGGTCGAGAGATATGAAGTCCCCGACAAGTTCTATAGTTGTAAGATGGAGGAAAACAGTTCTGTCAGTGAGCACATACTCAAAATGTCTGGGTTGCACAACCGCCTGTCCCAGCTAGAGATCAACCTCCCGGACGAGGCGGTCATTGACAGAATCCTTCAATCGCTCCCACCAAGCTACAAGAGCTTTGTGCTAAACTACAATATGCAGGGGATGGTGAAGACCATTCCTGAAGTATTTTCAATGCTGAAGTCAGTAGAGGTTGAAATCAAGAAAGAACATCAAGTGTTGATGGTCAATAAGACCACTAAGTTCAAGAAGGGCAAGGGTAAGAAGAACTTCAAGAAGGATGGCAAAGATGTTGCCGCGCCCGGTAAGCCAGTTGCCGGGAAGAAGTCAAAGAATGGACCCAAGCCTGAGACTGAGTGCTTTTATTGCAAAGGGAAGGGTCACTGGAAGCTGAACTGCCCCAAATACTTAGCGGACAAGAAGGCCAGCAACACTAAAGGTATATTTGATATACATGTAATTGATGTGTACCTTACCAGTACTCGTAGTAACTCCTGGGTATTTGATACCGGTGCCGTTGCTCATATTTGTAACTCACAGCAGGAGCTGCGGAATAAGCGGAGACAGGCGAAGGACGAGGTGACGATGCGCGTCGGGAATGGTTCCAAGGTCGATGTGATCGCCGTCGGCATGCTACCTCTACATTTACCTACGAGATTAGTTTTAAACCTCAATAATTGTTATTTAGTGCCAAGTTTGAGCATGAACATTGTATCTGGATCTCGTTTAATGCGAGATGGCTACTCATTTAAATCCGAGAATAAGGGTTGTTCTATTTATATGAGAGATATGTTTTATGGTCATGCCCCGATGGTCAATGGTTTATTCTTAATGAATCTCGAACGTAATGTTACACATATTCATAGTGTGAATACCAAAAGATGTAAAGTTGATAACGATAGTCCCACATACTTGTGGCACTGCCGCCTTGGTCACATTAGTGTCAAGTGCATGAAGAAGCTCCATGCTGATGGACTTTTAGAGTCTCTTGATTATGAATCATTTGACACATGCGAACCATGCCTCATGGGCAAAATGACCAAGACTCCGTTCTCCGGAACAATGGAGCGAGCAACCAACTTATTGGAAATCATACATACTGATGTGTGTGGTCCAATGAGCGTTGAGGCTCGTGGAGGATATCGTTATGTTCTCACTCTCACTGATGACTTAAGTAGATATGGGTATGTCTACTTGATGAAACACAAGTCTGAGACCTTTGAAAAGTTCAAGGAATTTCAGAATGAAGTAGAGAATCAACGTGAGCGAAAGATAAAATTCTTACGATCGGATCGTGGAGGAGAATATTTAAGTCACGAATTTGGTACACACTTAAGAAAATGTGAATCGTTTCACAACTCACGCCGCCTGGAACACCTCAGCGTAACGGTGTGCCCGAACGTCGTAATCGCACTCTATTGGATATGGTGCGATCTATGATGTCTCTTACCGATTTACCGCTATCATTTTGGGGATACGCTCTAGAGACAGCTACATTCACTTTAAATAAGGCACCGTCTAAATCCGTTGAGATGACACCGTATGAATTATGGTTTGGGTAGAAACCTAAGCTGTCGTTTCTAAAAGTTTGGGGATGCGATGTTTATGTCAAGAAACTTCAACCTGAAAAGCTCGAACCCAAGTCGGAAAAATGCGTCTTCATAGGATAACCTAAGGAAACCATTGGGTATACATTCTACCTTAGATCCGAAGGCAAGATCTTTATTGCCAAGAATGGATCCTTTCTGGAAAAGGAGTTTCTCTCGAAAGGAGTAAGTGAGAGGAAAGTAGAACTCGATGAAGTACTACCTCTTGAACCGCAAAATAGTGCAGCTCAGGAAAATGTTCCTGTGGTGCCTACAGCGACTGGAGAGGAAATTAATGATGATGATCAAGGTACTTCGGATCAAGTTGCTACTGAACTTCGTAGGTCCACAAGGACACGTTCCACACCAGAGTGGTATGGCAACCCTGTCCTGGAAATCATGTTGTTAGACAACGGTGAACCTTCGAACTATGAAGAAGCGATGGCGGGCCCAGATTCCAACAGATGGCTAGAAGCCATGCAATCCGAGATAGAATCCATGTATGAAAACAAAGTATGGACTTTGACTGACTTGCCCGATGATCGGCGAGCAATAGAAAACAAATGGATCTTTAAGAAGAAGACGGACGCGGATGGTAATGCCACCATCTATAAAGCTCGACTTGTCGCTAAGGGTTATCGGCAAGTTCAAGGGATTGACTACAATGAGACTTTCTCTCCCGTAGCGAAGCTTAAGTCCGTCCGAATCATGGTAGCAATTGCCGCATACTATGATTATGAGATATGGAAGATGGACGTCAAAACGGCATTCCGTAACGGTTATCTTAAGGAAGAGCTGTATATGATGCAGCCGGAAGGTTTTGTCGATCCTAAGAATGCTAACAAAGTATGCAAGCTCCAGCGATCCATTTATGGGCTGGTGCAGGCATCTCGGAGTTGGAACATTCGCTTTGATGAGATGATCAAAGCGTTTGGGTTTATGCAGACTTATGGAGAAGCCTGCGTTTACAAGAAAGTGAGTGGGAGCTCTGTAGCATTTCTCATATTATATGTAGATGACATACTTTTGATGGGAAATGATATAGAATTCTTGGACAGCATTAAGGCCTACTTGAATAAGTGTTTTTCGATGAAGGACCTTGGAGAAGCTGCTTACATATTAGGCATCAAGATCTATAGGGATAGATCGAGACGCCTCATAGGTCTTTCACAAAGCACATACCTTGATAAGATTTTGAAGAAGTTTAAAATGGATCAGTCCAAGAAAGGGTTCTTGCCTGTATTGCAAGGTGTGAAATTGAGCACGGCTCAATGTCCGACCATGGCAAAAGATAAAGAAGAGATGAGTGTCATCCCCTATGCCTCAGCCATAGGATCTATTATGTATGCCATGCTGTGTACCAGACCTGATGTAAACCTTGCCGTAAGTTTGGTAGGAAGGTACCAAAGTAATCTCGGCAAGGAACACTAGACAACGGTCAAGAATATCCTGAAGTACCTGAAAAGGACAAATGACGTGTTTCTTGTTTATGGAGGTGACGAAGAGCTCGCCGTAAAGGGTTACATCGACGCTAGCTTCGACACAGATCTGGATGACTCTAAGTCACAAACCAGATACGTGTATATGTTGAATGGTGGAGCAGTAAGCCGGTGCAGCTACAAGCAGAGCGTCGTGGCGGGGTCTGCATGTGAAGCGGAGTACATGGCAGCCTCGGAGGTAGCACATGAAGCAATATGGGTGAAGTAGTTCATCACCGACCTAGGAGTCGTACCCAATGCGTCGGGGCCGATCAAACTCTTCTATGACAACACTGGAGCTATTGCCCTTGCCAAGGAGCCCAGGTTTCACAAGAAGACCAGGCACATCAAGCGTCGTTTCAACTCCATCCGTGAAAATGTTCAAGATGGAGACATAGAAATTTGCAAAGTACATACGGATCTGAATGTCGCAGATCCGTTGACTAAACCTCTTCCGCGAGCAAAACATGATCAACACCAGAACTCTATGGGTGTTCTAGTGCAAGTGGGAGACTGTTGGAAATATGCCGTAGAGGCAATAATAAAAGGATTATTATTATATTTCCTTGTTCATGATAATTGTCTTTTATTCATGCTATAATTGTATTATCCGAAAATCGTAATACACCTGTGAATACATAGACCACAATACGTCCCTAGTAAGCCTCTAGTTGACTAGCTCGTTGGTCAACAGATAGTCATGGTTTCCTGACTATGGAGATTAGATGTCGTTGACAACGGGATCACATCATTAGGAGAATGATGTGATGGACAAGACCCAATCCTAAGCATAGCACAAGATCGTGTAGTTCGTTTTGCTAGAGTTTTTCCAAATGTCAAGTGTCTCTTCCTTAGACAATGAGATCGTGTAACTCCCGGATGCTGTCGGAGTGCTTTGGGTGTACCAAACGTCACAACGTAACTGGGTGACTATAAAGGTGCACTTCAGGTATCTCCGAAAGTGTCTGTTGGGTTGACACAGATCGAGGCTGGGATTTGTCACTCCGTATGACGGAGAGGTATCACTGGGCCCACTCGGTAGTGCATCATCATAATGAGCTCAAAGTGACCAAGTGTCTGGTCACGAGATCATGCATTACGGTACGAGTAAAGTGACTTGTCGGTAACGAGACTGAACGAGGTATTGGGATACCGACGATCGAATCTCGGGCAAGTAACGTACCGTCTGACAAAGGGAATAGTACACGGGGTTGATTGAATCCTCGACATCGTGGTTCATCCGATGACATCATCTAGGAGCATGTGGGAGCCAACATGGGTATCCAGATCCCGCTGTTGGTTATTGACCGGAGAGCCGTCTCGGTCATGTCTGCATGTCTCCCGAACCCGTAGGGTCTACACACTTAAGGTTCGGTGACGCTAGGGTTATTAGGAAGACTTGTATGTGATTACCGAATGTTGTTCGGAGTCCCGGATGAGATCCCGGACGTCACGAGGAGTTCCAGAATGGTCCGGAGGTGAAGATTTATATATGGGAAGTTGTCGTGCGGACACCGGAAAGTTTCGGGGGCATATCGGTATTGTACCGGGGCCACCGGAGGGGTTTCGGGGGTCCACCGGGAGGGGCCACCCCTCTCGGAGGGCCACATGGGCCGCAAGGGGCAGGGAACCAGCCCCTGCTGGGCTGGGCGCCCCCCCTTGGGCCCATGCGCCTAGGGTTGGGGGGGGGGGGAACCCTAGTGGGGGCACCCCCTTGCTTGGGGGGCAAGCCCCCTTCCCTGGCCGCCGCCCCCCCCTCTAGATCTCATCTAGAGGGGGCCGGCCCCCTTCCCCATTCCCCTATATTTAGAGGGGCGAGGGGAGGGCTGAACACCTGATCCAAGGCGCAGCCCCTCCCCTCCCCAACACCTCTCCTCCTTCGTTAAGTGCTTGGCGAAGCCCTGTTGGAGTACTGCCTCTCCACCAACACCACGCCGTCGTGCTGCTGCTGGAGCCTTCTTCCTCAACCTATCCTTCCAACTTGCTGGATCAAGAAGGAGGAGACGTCGTCCGTTCCGTACGTGTGTTGAACGCGGAGGTGTTGTCCGTTCAGCACTTGGTCATCGGTGATTTGGATCACGGCGAGTACGACTCCATCATCCCCGTTCCCTTGAACGCTTCCGCACGCGATCTACAAAGTGGTATGTAGATGCAATCTCTCTCCCATGACTCATTGCTTAGATGAAATCATAGATGGATCTTGGTGAAACCGTAGAATTTTTTTTTAATTTTCTGCAACGTTCCCCAACATCGAGTGCCCGGGATTTGCCGCACCAGGAAGGAGTCAACATTCCCGCAAAACAATAGTCCTTTTTATGTCATTATTCATTTTATTAGGTCTAGAATTAATTGACTAGATTTAATCATAGGAAACATGGCTAGCAACGATGAAGGACATGGTTCTGGTGATTGCGACGACGTCTACCGGGCGGCAGACGAATATTTTAGCCTTACCGACGAACAACCGATGTTGTTGCTGGGCCCACCGGTGGCATCGGGGACTGAGACTGACACGCAGACCGGTGCTGAGACTGAGACCGGCGCTGAGATTCAGACCGACATCGAGACCGACGCTAAGACCGGTGCTGCCTCGGGGAGCGGAGCTGGTGTAGAACCGAAAGCAAAGAGGCAATGGGTTCCTAACAAACTCAGGACTACTAGACTGGTGGTCACGGAGGTGGACGACGGGAATTTTGAGCCAAAGGCGACCGAGGAAGCGTGCGCGTGCTACGGCAATCAAATAGGCTGCATCGTTCGGACAACCGCCACCATCAACGATGAGAAACTACAGAAGATAGAAAATATGAGGAGCTCCCTCCTAAAGAAGTTTCACCAGATATTCTTGTTCCCAGGACGGAATGAGAAGGATTCTGAAGATCCAGACGAGGACCCGACAATGAAGAAGATAAACAAACACGCCATGACCAAGTTTAGCGACGCGTTGGCCGCCTGGAAAAATCGAGTGAAAGCAAAGATCAACGACGGGGAACCCTACTCCGAGATTGTAAAGGATAATCCGACAATCACGGAAGAGCAGTTTCAAATATTCAAGGAGGCTTGCGAGGCCGAAGCTGCCAAAAAAAAGTCTAAGTACATGAAGGGGCTTCAAAAGAGGAACATTGGGAGCCACCACCTCGGAAGTCGTGGTTATGGCGGAAAGAGGTCCAAATAGGCCAAGGAGGACGCGAAAGCCGCGAGTCTGGGCATCCCAGACCCCTTGGCGGATTTCACCGTCCCGCAGGAGCGTGACGTCTTGAGGGCCCGACACCGTTGGGACCCAATGAAGAAGGTTTACGAGACAACACCGGTCATTACGGAGTTCATGAGACTGCTGGTAATTTTAGTTTCTGATCAATTCGACTGCACACGTTAGTCATATTTGTAAACGATCCTTATGCCTTTTGCAGAGAGAGCAGCACCGGATTGCGGCCGAAAGCGACTCGCCGTCTGAGGCATTGGCGAGGCCCAAGTGGGACACTCCATTCAAATGGGCGTTGAACATATTGAAACGACAACCGGTGGATACTCGACCGTCGTATGGACGCGTGCACGGTGTCGGAGACGGAGCCACATGGAAGAAGTACTACCGTGAGACCACGGAGGAGAGAAAGGAAAGACGGAGGTTAACCGAAGAAAACAGCGAGAAGAAGGTTGAGATTGTTGTTGAGAAGAAATCATCTGAGAGAGACGCAACAGCGGTAGCTGCCGCAAAACAGGTGGTTGCAGATTTGTCTACTTCCTTGGTGACGGGCGTTATCACTTGGACAAGGAAAAATCCAGAAAAAAATGCAGAGGACTTTCCCCTTGCTGACTTCTTGGGAGCACCTGCTCCCGCACCGGCTCCCGCACCTGCTCCCGCACCGGCTCCCGCACCGGACGTGCTTGGCGGTGCTTCGTCTTTGGCTGAGCTCGACGCCCTCACGGTATTTGTCACACCGGCCCCCTTCAATATAAATGTATAATCTCCCGTTTTCGTTGCCTTTCGGATGTCTCACATCGCAGACTTTTCTTTGCAGGCCGATGAAACCCCGTGCACCATATTGTACACCATCGGCGACCAGAAGGTGGACGTGGGGAAGGCGACGATAATGAAACCGAAGGAACCATTGTTACATAGCCGGCCGATCCCCCCGAACGTCTTCAAGGTTTCCATGGCCAGTGTCGAACCGGGCCACGAGAATTTGCCTTCTCCAACACTACTGGTGGATGATGAGGAGACACCACGGCGTCTTGGTGATTGTTGCAATGGGTGGATCCTGTTGTGGCCAAAGAGTCTGCTTCGTCTGGAGGCGGCCGGGAGCACACCCACGAGCACGCAGCCTCAGCAAGGTATGAACATCAACACCCCACCTACCCAATTAGCGTCGGGTGTCGGGTTGGGTGATAGCGGACGGGGTAAGGAGGAGGCTCCATTAGTCACTGATGATGTCGCCATGGATGAGGATGAGGATGACGATGGCACTGAATAGTATGTCTATACTGGCGCCTCCTCAGGGTTTGAGCGTCATGAGTCGGTGCCTGAATTACCGTCTCAACGTATTATTGACGACCTTCCGGTAGTAAAGATGTCTAGGAAGAGAGCGAGGAAAGGCAAAAAAGCTGATTCTATGATCCAGCCGCCTCAGCAGCCTCGGCTTTAGGACCGTATAGATATCCCCGATGTGGATAAATGGCATATCCCCGGTCAACCAATCCTACCTGCAACAGCGCTACGGGCCAGATTCGGCGATCTAAGGAGACTTCATGACGATGTGCTGCGGGTAGAGAAAGGCCTCATCGCCTCGAAAGATCCAGGATACCCACTCTACGTGGTTAACGTTCCGCGGCAAATGTCGTACACCGAGAGCTTCCCGGCGGATAAGTTCTTCCTGCGATTCGATTACATATTCGACATGTTTCACGTGAAGAAGATGGATTTTACGTTTGTCCGCCTTTATGCCTTGCACATGAACTACATCATTGGGGTTGAGCAGATACGTCATATCTGTGTCGCTGACCCGTACTACATGCACGAGAGCTTCTTGGGAGTCTGTGCAGAGCAGCGTGAATAAGCGAGGGATTACCTCGTCAGTTTCATGCTCGCCAATAAGGACAAGGAGGCGATTCTCGTGCCTTATCATCCCGTATAAGTCATCCGCGCTGCTATCCTTCCTTCCATTTCAATAATTCATTTGCACGGTGGAGGCTAATTAATTTGAGGTGTACTTATTTTGCACAGCGCGGGCGCGCCGTCCTCATCATCCTCTACCCCCGATTCTCCCATGCGCTTTACTTGGACTCGTCAAAGAACATTCACAAAAAGGATTACACCCACATCAAAGATGTTCTCGACAGTGCTATGTTTTACTACCAAGAAAGGGGTGGAGAGGTTAGGGACAAGAAGAGAAGGGGCGGCAGGGCCGCCTTCAGCCATAAGACCGACTTCTGCTGCATCTAGCAACCGAATAATTCTCTTAATGATGGATTCTATGTCCTACACCACATGCTGGAGTACAGACGGGATCACCAGAACCTTCACATGTCACCTAGATCTGGCGATGCCCATATTCTGCAATGGGCAAAGGACATAGGAGATATCGAGGATCATCGACTTCGAGCTGAGTTCTATCACATCCAGCGCGAACTTGCCCAAATCATCATGAAAGAGGTCGTCGGAAAAACAGGGATGTTCTACGGAGAAGGACAAATGTCGCGGGAAGACGTCAGAACATGGATAGCCTCTCAGCGTCTCGACATAAAGCCTTTCACTAAGCTCGGGGACTATCTCCCTGACCTCGATGGATGGCACGGCATGTTGGAGTGATTGTCGATATATGACAATGTGTCTGTTTAGTCCATACTTTCTGTATGACAAAACTTTGAGTTATGCGCAGTGAATCTTTATTTGTGATGTAATTAAACCATCCTCCTCCTCGACTAGCGAAGATCACTCTAGTTAGGGAATTTTGGGTATGATGAACTTTGTTATTTATGCTTATGATATGTTGTTTCTATTTTTGTCAAGTCTGTCTCTTTCTGATGCTCAACTATATATGTTGCATATCATCGACTCATGTGACGACGCAGGTGCATAGATCATCGATGGCGAAGAAGTGCTACGCCAGGAGTATATATACGATGAGTGGCCGGAGTGTCAGGCACAGGTGTTGCCGGTTTCCGGTTTCCGAGCGACAGGCAGTAGTTAGTTTAGGTTCACGCTAATGCGAGAGAGGGATACAAACTCATGTACTCAAAGTGATAGCTCTTCTCGCATATACCATTGTTTTGGATGACGATGTATTTGCAAGTAATCAAGGACTTGTATCGCTATTTTTGAGATGATGACGAGAGACCACTTTGTGTTGGATGATGATTATGATGAGACTATTTGTATGTATATGCTATGATTACATTCGTGGTCTCGCAGGCATTTGTATGTGTATCATGATGACATTTCTATGTGCTAAAGATTCTTCTATAAAGCCTGTTCAAATACAAAACAAATATGCCAAAAAAACCCTGTTAAATTAGCAGTAGCGAGTGTATAGAAGTTAGCAGCAGCACCGCAATAGCAGTAGCGCGTTGTTGCAAAGGGCGCTAGAGCTACTAGCAGTAGCGTGCTCCCAGTAACCGCGCCGCTGCTACACTTGTGTAGCAGTAGCGCCGGTGACCACGCGCTACTGCTATATGTTAGCTGTAGCGCCTTATTAGTAGCGCCCCTCCCGGCGCTACTGATACACCTAAAACCCGCGCTGCTGCTAGCCTTTTCCCTAGTAGTGTAAGCCTCCGAGTAGGAGGTTTGCTCTCCGCTCGGTAGGATTTTCAAATACTTAGGCGAGTACTGGACTGCAGCTAAGCCTCCGAGTGGGAGGTTTGCTCTCCACTTGGTAGGATTTTCAAATACTTAGGCGAGTACTAGACTGCAGCTAAGCCCCCGAGTGGGAGGTTTTCTCTCCACTCGGTAGGATTTTCAAATACTTAGGCGAGTACTGGACTGCAGCTAAGCCCCCGAGTGGGAGGTTTGATCTCCACTCGGTAGGATTTTCATATACTTAGGCGAGTACTGGACTGCAGCTAAGCCCTCGAGTGGGAGGTTTGCTCTCCACTTGGTAGGATTTTCAAATACTTAGGCGAAACGGATTCGCAGCTAAGCCCCTGAGTGAGAGGCTTGCTCGTCACTCGGTAGGGTTTTCAGATACTTAGGCAAAACGGATTCGCAGCTAAGCCCCCGAGTGAGAGGCTTGCTCGTCACTCGGTAGGGATTTTTTTTTTTGCAAACTTAGGCGAAACGGATTCATAGCTAAGCCACCCACTGGGGGACTTCTCACGTAAACAAAAGCAACAACAATCACGGGGAAAATTATAATACTCTTGTCTTCGATAAACAAACTACAGAGGTACTTTTTATTACATCTCATCCGAGTGAGTACATAAGTATAAAAGGGGCGGAGCAGCTCCGCATTCCAAGCTCGTGGCTCATCAATCTGGCGATCGACATTGTAAAGACGGTATGCTCCATTGTGGAGAAATTTGGTGACGATGAAGGGGCCTTCCCAAGTAGGAGCGAGTTTGTGTGGCTTTTGTTGAACCATTCGGAGGACCGAGTCTCCTTCTTGGAAGGCTCGGCTCTTCACATTTCTGGCGTGGAATCGACGCAAGTCCTGCAGATAGATAGTCGATCGGATCATGGCCATCTCTCTTTCTTCTTCTAGAAGGTCGACTGCGTCCTGCCGGGCTTGTTCTGCTTCATCTTCAGAGTAGAGCTCGACTCGTGGTGCATTGTGAAGCAGGTCACTCGGCAGAACTGCTTCAGCTCCATAAACCAGAAAAAATGGAGTTCGCCCAGTCGATCGATTAGGAGTGGTCCTCAATCCCCAAAGAACTGAAGGAAGTTCTTCGACCCACGCGCCTGCTGCGTGCTTGAGATCACGCATCAACCGGGGTTTCAGTCCTTTGAGAATTAGGCCGTTTGCTCTTTCTGCTTGTCCATTCGACTGGGGGTGGGCGACGGAGGCGTAGTCGACTCGCGTGCCTTGAGAAGCACAAAAAGCTCTGAATTGGTCGGAATCGAAGTTTGACCCATTATCAGTGATGATGCTGTGAGGAACTCCATATCTGAATATCAACTCTCTGATGAAGCTGACAGCAGTGCCGGCATCAAGATTCTTGATAGGCTTGGCTTCGATCCACTTAGTGAACTTGTCGACTGCCACCAGCACATGGGTGAAGCCGCTTCTGCCAGTTCTTAGTGGTTCAACCATATCCAATCCCCAAACAGCCAAGGGCCAGACGAGTGGAATGGTCTTCAAGGCTGAGGCGGGTTTATGTGACATATTGGAGTAGAACTGACATCCTTCACACTTGTCGACTATCTCCTTCGCCATTTCATTTGCTCTTGGCCAGTAAAACCCTGCTTGGTATGCTTTAGCCACAATGGTCCGAGAGGACGCATGATGACCACAGGTCCTCGAGTGGATATCATCAAGAATTATCTGACCTTCTTCTGGTGTTATACATTTCTGACCGACACCAGTCGCGCTTTCTCTGTACAATTGTCCCTTTATCACAGTAAAGGCCTTGGATCGACGGACGATCTGTCGGGCCTCTTCTTCATTCTCTGGGAGCTCTTTCCTTAGGATATACGCGATGTACGGCACTGTCCAGTCGGGAGTGATGACCAACACTTCCATGATCAGGTCGACCACAGCTGGAACTTCAACTTCAGTTGGATCCGTGGACTTTTTGGCTGCGGGGCTTCTTCGGTAAAAGGATCCTCCTGAACTGATGGTGTGTGGATGTGTTCCAAAAACACATTACTCGGAACGACTTCTCTCTTGGAACATATTTTTGCCAAATCATCAGCCGCTTGATTTTTCAGTCGGGGTATATGATGAAGCTCTAACCCCTCGAATTGCTTCTCCAGCTTTCTCACTAAATTGCAGTAACCAGTCATGGCTGGACTTCTGACGTCCCACTCCTTCATCACTTGGTTAACCACCAAATCTGAGTCGCCATAGACCATGAGGCGACGGACGCCGAGTGAAATGGCCATACGCGACCCATACAAAAGTGCTTCGTATTCTGCTTCGTTATTGGATGAATCAAACTGAATCTAGAGCACATATCTGAGCTTATCTCCTCGGGGGGAAACCAACACTACCCCAGCACCGGATCCATTCAGCATCTTAGAACCATCAAAGAACATGGTCCAGTGTTCCGAGTGAACTTGATTCGGCAGTTGCTGTTCAGTCTACTCGGCGATGAAATCTGCTATTGCCTGGGACTTGATGGCTTTCTTTGCCTCAAACTTGATATCTAGGGGAAGAAGTTCAATCGCCCATTTTGCCACTCGACCAGTTGCATCTTTGTTATGCAGAATCTCTAACAATGGAGCGTCGCTGACGACTGTAATGGAATGGTCAGAGAAGTAATGAGCAACCTTCTTCGTGGTCATATAAATCCCATATACAAGCTTCTGATAATGAGGGTATCTTTGCTTTGATGGGGTCAAAACTTCAGAAACATAATATACTGGGCGCTGAACTTTAAAGGCTTTTCCTTCTTCTTCCCGCTCGACCGTAAGTAGTGTACTGACGACTTGTCCCGTGGCTGCAATGTAAAGCAGCAAAGGCTCTCCGCTGATTGGGGCAACAAGCACCGGCTGGGTGGAGAGGAGGGCTTTTAGCTCTGCAAACACTGCATCAGCTTCAAGAGTCCACTCGAACTTGTCTGAATTCTTCATCAGTCGCTAAAGAGGCAATGCCTTCTCACCGAGACGAGAGATGAATCGATTTAAAGCGGCCAAGCAACCAGTAAGCTTCTGGACATCGTGCACACGTACCAACTTTCTCTGGATTGGCGTCGATTCCTCGTTCGGAAATGAGAAAACCGAGTAACTTTCCGCCAGGAACTCCGAACGTACACTTTGATGGATTAAGCTTGATATCATACCTCCTGAGGTTGGCAAATATTTCAGCAAGGTCAGTCAGCAGGTCGAAACCTTTCCGTGACTTGACCACAATATTATCCATGTATGCTTCCACATTCCGACTGATTTGAGTGAGCAGACACTTCTGAATCATCCTCATGAACATGGCTCCGGCATTCTTGAGGCCGAATGGCATGGTGACATAACAGAAGCATCCGAATGGAGTGATGAAAGCTGTTTTGATCTCGTCGGGTCCATACAGACGGATCTGATGGTAACCGGAATAGGCGTCTAAAAAAGACATGCGCTCACATCCCGCGGTCGAGTCGACTATTTGGTCGATGTGGGGGAGAGGAAAATGATCTTTCGGGCAGGCCCGATTGATATGTTTGAAGTCGATGCACATGCGAAGTGACTTGTCCTTCTTGGGGACCATGACAACATTGGCGAGCCACTCGGAGTGATAAATCTCTTGGATAAACTCCGCTGCTAAGAGCCGAGCCACCTCCTCACCAATGGTCGTTCTTTTCTGGACGGCGGACCGTCGAAGATGTTCTTTGACAGGTTTCACTTTTGAGTTGACTCGTAGACGGTGCTCAGCCAGCCCCCTGGGAGCACCCGGTATGTCAGAAGGTTTCCATGCGAAGATGTCCCAGTTCTCACGGAGGAACTGGATGAGCGCTTCTTCCTATTTGGAGTCGAGCGTTGTAGAGATATGAGTCGGAGCAGCACTGGGGTCGGTCGGGTGAATGTGAATCGGTTTGGTCTCACCAGACGATTGAAATGTTGATTCCGTAGCGGGCTTCTTGGCTCGCAAAAAATCACTCGGGTATGCAGTTTTCTGGTATTCCTGCCACTCTACCGCTGCCATCTAAGCATCGGTGATCTTTGAGTCTTTCTGAAAGCACTCTTCCACTTTCTTCCGATTGCTAGTAATAGTGATCACATCTTTGGGGTCGGGCATCTTCAATTTGAGGTATACATAACATGGTCGAGCCATAAAACGTGCATAAGCTGGCCTGCCCAAAATAGCGTGATAAGCACTCTGGAAATCCACAACTTCAAATGTCAACTTTTCTTTGCGGTAATTTTTGGAATCACCGAATACCACATCAAGAGCAATTTGACCGAGTGACTCAGCCTTCTTTCCAGGAATGACTCCATGGAAGCTCATGTTGCTGGTACTGAGCCTGGACATCAGAATACCCATCCCTTTCAACATCTCTGCATATAGTATATTCAGGCCACTCCCACCATCCATCAAAACTTTAGTCAGTCGAGTGCCTTCGACGACTGGGTCAACCACCAGAGCTTGCCTCCCAGGGGTGGCTATGTGTGTCGGGTGATCAGACTGGTCGAATGTGATGGCAGTCTGAGACCATTTCAGATAACTGGGTGTCGCCGGAGCAACCATATTCACTTCTCGATTTATCACTTTCAATCGACTTTTGCTTTCAACGTCAGCAAAAATCATCAGGGTGGAATTGACCTGAGGATATCCATCATCACTATCTTCTTTGTCCTCAACTTTATCCGACTCCTTTTCCCTATCTTTGGGTTGTTTCCCTTGGAATTGCTGGATCAAGAGCCGACACAGTCGAGTGGTATGTTTCTGGTAAATGAGTTTACCCTCCTCATCTTTCTTCGTGTGGATGTGGCACGGCAAATCCAACACGTCATTCCCTTCCTTGTCCTTCACCTTCTTAGGGTTCCAAGACCCTTTGGGCTTCCCTTTAAACTTTCCTTGAGTCATGGCCAAGGCTTCTCCAGGAGCAGCTGGCTCGGCTTTCCGCTTCTGCTTCCGACTGGAGTTCACTCCTCCGGTTTCGTGGGCGACTGACTTGTGTTTGCCACTCCGGAGCCGATCCTCTTCCTCACCATTGGCATACTTGGTGGCGATTTCCATCATTCGACTCAGAGACATGTCTCCGGTTCGACCGAATTTCAGGTTTAGCTCTCTGTACTTAACGCCTTCCTTGAAGGCACAGACTGCTTGGTGATCAGATACATTCTCTACCGTGTGATGCAACGTGATCCATCTCTGGATGTAATCTCTCAAAGTTTCATTCGACTTCTGCACACAAGATTGCAGCTCTGTCAGTCCTGTTGGTCGCTTGCAAGTTCCTCGAAACGTTCTGACAAACACTCGGGCAAGATCTTCCCAGGTGTAAATTCTGCTGGGTGCTAGCTGATTCAACCACGCTCTGGCCGAGCCCTCCAACATAAGAGGCGGGTGTTTCATGGCCACTTCATCATTGCCGCCGCCAATCTGAACAGCCACTCGGTATTCCTCAAGCCAAGTGTCAGGCTTGGACTCACCAGTGAACTTACTGACTCCAGTCGCCAACCTGAAGTTGGGAGGAATCACCGCGGCCCTAATGGCTCTGCTGAAACACTCTGGTCCTGAGACGTGTACTCTGCTGCTGGTGGGTACATCTCTGTCATGACCTTCTCGGTGAGCTCTGTTCCTGTCGACCAAACCTTGAACGATAATGGATCTCGTATCAAAGCCTGGTTCCCTGGGGTCGACTGGAATCCTTCGCCAACACTGTGATGGCGTCTATCATCCTGTTGTCGAGGCGCGTATGATCCACCCCTTGGGGGAGGGGTGGGCACTCGACGTCGATCATTGCGATCGATTCGGTGATCATACTGCCCATGGTTCTTGTACGGATCATGCCGGTCACCACGCTCCTCACGCCTCGGGGGCGATCTTGGGATGTGGGCCGACTGGACTGTATTTGCAGCGACGGATCTGCTGTGAATCCTATTCCGCGACTGTGATACAGCTAAATTCTGATCTCCTGCTACCTAGAGTAAACATCTGATCTATAACAAGCCTCTGTCAGCCTCTGACTGGGAAGGCTGAATCGACCCTGCTATGCGGGCTGCAGCTGCTAAATTTTGAATTGGAGTTTGATATACCTGAGTCGGTGGTGGAAAGAGTTTACGCCAACTGGATTCTGAAACCCGTTGTCGCGCACGCTCGTCGAGTGCTCACTGGAGGTTCTCCAGTCGAGTGCGCTCAGCCAAGTTGGCCAAGCGCTCGTCCTCTAAGGCACGAGCCTCAGGGGTTTCTCCAACGATAGGAGTGTGCTGCGCATCCATGTTCCGGCGGCGAAGTTCTTCCCTCTGCAGCGAAGTGAGGGGCTCGGGGAGATACTCTTCATGGGCATACGATGGTTCTCCTCCGCCGTTGCCTCCGTCGGTGCGAGGAAAACTGGGAGGACTGTGTGGTCCATCGACCATCAGAACCTCCGCCGCTGGATCACTGCTGTCGCACTCGGATGAAGTCTCTGCAAAGCCAGTCGACAGGTCGAACAGGCCGTAGAGAGATTCGTCGGGCTCGATTGTCGCGACTTGAGGGGGGGCGATTGACGAGCCACCGCGTGCCTCACCCACCGCTGAAGCCTCGACCGACCGGAGTGCTTGCGCCGGCGGGAAACAGGGAGGGAGGACGACACAGGGGTCGACCGATACTGGGTCGACGGTTGCCGCAGGAGGACGCCGCGGACGCACACACGAAAGTGCGTCGCCCCGCGGACAGGGAGTGCGTCGATGTCGAGCGGGGCCTCCTGAAGCCAAGCGGAGTCATCGGCGATGAACGTGAGCGCGCCGAGACGGATCTCGCGGCCCTCAACCAGAGCTCCGCCTGAAACCATGATGAAGGAGATCGGAAAAATCGCAACTTCTCCAATAAGTCGCTAAGACACCTGCCCCACGGTGGGCGCCAACTGTCGTGGTTCTAGGTCTGACAGTAGTGTAGGGGGGTAGGTATGGAGAGGTAAGATCCTAGCTATGGAGTAGTTGTATACGCAAGGGATTTACGAGTTCAGGCCCTTCTCGAAGGAAGTAACAACCGTATGTCTCGGTGCCCGGAGGCGGTCGACTGGATTATATGCGTATGAGTTACAGCGGTGCGAACCCTTTACACTGAGGAGGGGGTGACTTATATAGAGTTCGCCAGACCCCTCCGCCCTCAGTTATGTAGGGTTTAAGGTACATTAAGATCTGGCGTTACGGGTAACGCCACAAGTAAAGTGCTATGATGACCATAAATGCTACTCAATGACCGACCGTTTACATGCAGAGTGACTTTAGCTCTCCCGCCGTCAAGTGGTTGGCTTCATGGTCGAGTGGTTGGCTTCATGGTCGAGTGTGTCGAGCGGAACACTTCTGAGTCGATTGACAGGTGGTTTCTTCTAGAGATGTCCTTGGATAGGGTAGTTTGAACAGGTCCATGACCCTACCCTAGGTACATAGCTTCATCATACAGTACCAGAGGTACTCGTCAGGGCTTGTTCATATGTGCCCATATGTGTACCCAATCCTTGACAACTGTGCTCGTATACCCCAGGTAAATCTCGATGAACAGTTGTTGCCAGGAAACAGCTAAACATGCACAAGAAACAAAAATTTGTAACAGTGCCCAACCAAATGCAACAACAGATTAGTATCTTTTCATGTCGGCCAAATCCCAATACACCACTCCACATTGATACATACATGCATGCATTACACTCACGGACACACACCCAACTATTACAATCTTGTCACAAACATTTGAACTTTAGATAGTACTACTATTCAAAAATCTAACATAAACACTACATATGCTTGATTCATGCAGATATATTTCAAAACAAATCAAGCAAATATATGCAAACACAAATCTCAAGGATGACTAATTACCAAATTACAAGCAGCTTGTTCTGCTACATGATTGATGAATTGGAGTGCTCCATCGATCTAGAGACACCTTCCTCCATAGCCTACACTTGTGAACAATGCCTGCTTGATCTCGTCGGTGCTTGTCACTCGGCTCCTCCCTTCCTCCTATATACACCATGCATCGATGATTGAATTATAATAGTGTAGAAAACATGTACATTCAGGATTCGGCCAAGAAATTAGTGGAAAATTTAGTTTCTCCAAAAAAAGACACACAATTTATTTCATACTTGTGAGCAGGATGCTTGCATGGCGAAGTCACCGAAACAGCTGACAACGCACTGCTCAATCTCCAACCCCAGCACCTCCAGCGCGCTCACCGTCGAGATAAGCACACCAGGGCTTGTGGCGCAGCACATGTCGATCCTCATTTCGCCATCGCCCTGCTTCTCGATGACAAACTGGATGGATAACAATCAGTTCAGATTTGAAGGGTTGGGTGCGGTTCGATGCGCTGTTTGTACTGTTAGGATTTCATTAAGATAAAATTTGGTTTGGCACGTGAGGAAGATGGTGAAGCGTCTTTTAAATTCAGTGTTTTGTGGCAATTTTTCGCGGTATGATTCGTGTTATCTGCTAATCAACTCATACTTACATGATGAAGTTTATTTCATTGGCGGCCGCATTTAATATTGGTGCCAGAGTGAACGTGTTGGTGCTTCTTTTTTACTCCCTCCGTCCCATAATGTAATACGTTTTTTTGACACTCTTATATTATGGGACGGAGGGAGTAGTAGTGAAAGAGTGCATGGGATGTGTTTTACAAGCTGGCTGGTGCCAATTAATTTAAAAGGTCATTGACCCACTCAAAATTATGAATCAAATCTGAACTATAAGTCCTCAATTTATGATAGAACTCCTTGAGAAATTGTTGATTCGGTGAAAATATTAAACCAAATTTGAGTTGAACACCTCAATTAATTAGGAGAACTCTAAAATTAGGGAGCAGCATCACGAACTAGTTGGTTTGATGTCTGGCTGCCTGAGCAAAGTGTGTACCTTTGTGGAATTCCTCATCGCCATCTCCTCGCTGCTACCGCTGGAGAAATTCTTCCTGGTGTTCAGCAGGTTCAGCTCCTCCGGCGTGGCGCCGATCTCTTTGATCCGCTCGGTTAGTTCATTCACGTAGTCTATGGTGTCCCCAAGGATCGAGGTCCTATCCATCTGCAGATTGATCGATTGATGCGATCTAAAGATGTTAATACTCGATACACCTTGCTGGTGACTGATAGTACTCGATAGAACTTAAGAAATCGATAGTTATCTAGGTTAATTACTAATTAATTAGGTCACAGGACAATGCGAGAGTTGCGACACACCTTGCTGATCTTGGGCACGATGGAGCGGAGCATGGAGAGGCGGTCGTTGAGACGCTTCCGGCGCCGCCTTTCCGCCATGAGGTTCTTGGACCTAGTGCCGCGGTTGAGCTTGCTTCTAGGGTGGCCGCCGGAGAAGACGCCCCTGGTCATCTCCGACGTCTCCCCGGCGCCTCCTGCTCCGAACACGAACGGCACCGGGGACGACGACGACCCACCACCGTGATCCAGGTTGCCGCAGCTCGGGTGATCCTCCGCCATGGCGTCGTGGAGGGCATACGCCTGGCCGGCCGCGTTGACGACGCCAGGCCCTGGGACGCCGCCGCCGGCGCAGCTCCTATAAGGGTTGCACACTTCGCTGAGGCAGTCAAAGTTGAACTCCTCATGCGGCCGGTGCGGTGGCGCGGCCGGCGGTGGCGCCATGGGCTGCTGAAAGGGCCCGGCCAAGTCCATGCCGCTGCTCGCCTCGGCAGCGCCCTCGCCGCCGTAGAATAGGAGGTCGCTCGTCGTCATCATGCCACTGGCCGGGTACGCCTGCCACGGAGCCGGAGCCGGCACCGGCGCTTCGTCCCGGCGCAGCGACATAAGCTCGTCCAGGAACGACTGCTCGTCAAGCTGATCCATGACGCCCAAGTTCTACTAGCTAGCTAGGCACCAGCTCTTGCTAGAGTATGCTTGCTTCCCTTAATTTCTCTCCCAGCTAGCTTGAGCAAACTCCTCACGCTTAGGGCATCTCCAGCCGCCCCCCCAAGAGGCCCCCCCAGGAGGCTTTTTTCATCGCCGGCGCGTATTTTTTCACCCAGTCAGGCCCCCACGAGTCCAAAAAACGCCGGATTTGACGAAAGTTACGCCCGACGGTACCGACCCAAACCCAAAGAGCTGGGGCGCAGCTGATGCACCGGCGCTCCATTTTGCATGCAATACCCCCACAAATCAGCCTCAAACCTCACTCTCTCTCCTCTTTTCCTCCCAGGCCCACCATGTGTATGGCCAGCGAACGCCTTTTTCAGCGCGTGCATGGCAGGCCGAGGTGGGGACCCAGCCATGGGGCAGTGCTACCTCGCGCGGCGCCGCCGAGTGGAGACGCACTCGCCGGCCCCGGCCAGCGCCGCAGACGCCGCCGTCGCGGCACCCCATGCCGGCCGCCGCGGCCGGGACCGGGACCCCGCGCCGCCGCAACTCCGGATCGACCACGCCCGCACACCAGACGCCTGGGGTCGCCTGGCCCAACCCGTACCCCGCGGGGCACCAGCCCGCTGCCGGCCGGGGTGTCGCGAGCGGGAGCGGGAGCGCGAAGTCTATGTCGGTGACGACGGCGTCGGCGTCGAGCCACCAGACCCACTCGGCCTCCGGGTGGGCGAGCATGGCGGCGCGCACCACGGGGATCTTGGCCCAGTAGGCCACCATCCGGGGCTGCAGCAGCGCCGTGTTGTAGAGCAGCTCGATCCCGTGGAGCCGCGCGTAGTCCACTTGTTCTTGAGGAAGCGGAGCAGCATGTGGCGCGAGCAGCACGGGCGCGCGAGCGGCCGCGAGCGGCTAGACGCAGGCGCGCACGCGAGCGGCCGGGCGCGGGCACGAGCGGCCAGGCGCGGGCGAGCGCGCGGGCGCGAGCGGCCAGGCGCAGGCGAGCACGCGAGCGGCACGGGCGCGGGCGCGGATGCGGATGGGGCGGATACGGTGGCGCGGCGAGTACGACGGGCCTCGCTTGGGGTGGATACGGCTGGAGATTTTCTCGTTCGCAGGACAAAATTCTCGCCGGCAGCCCCCCAAGCGGCGATAAAAACACCTCCTGGGAAGCCGAACGGCTGGAGATGCCCTTATACTCCCACTCCCAGCAAGCAACGCGGCCAGTAGCTAGCAGTAGCAGTAGCACTGCCACACGTCCACACCACACGACACGGCCAACTTGCAGCCAGGGTCCAGTGGCAGTGTAGGGTTGCGGCAGGAGGGGAGATCGTCACGGAAGGAAGCAACCTGGGAGTTAAATGCGGTGTGACAAACCCAAGCGACAATCATTCCTTGGCATCAACTGGCTAGTCGCTGATCTTTGGTGTGGTCACGGCCGGGTTGGTCAGGCAGAAAATTGCCAAGCTACCCTGAGAATGGAATGGAATCTCCCCGTTATTTTAACTCTTCGGGAGCTCTGGGTCACTGGGTGCATGCATGCATGCATGCGGCTTCAATTATCGTCCATGTTTGTTTTGGCTTGTCGCCGGCGGCGATCGACGCCTGGCAACCAATCACCGAGCGAAAGGAATTCGTTGTGTGCTTTGTTTAATCATGCTATTCGTGTGTAGGGCCCGGATCGGAGGTCTAATCAGCGATCTTGTTCTTGTTTAATGACGAAACTTGTTCTTGTTTATTTAATGAACGAAAAGACAGAGTTTCCTTTGCCGTTTTGGCAGCTCGGCCACCGTGACAGAGCTACTAGGACGGGATCGATGTGCTGTGGACACGTCGCGTGCGCCGCCGGCGTTTTCGCCGCCGATCGGAGCTGCCCGAGCAGCGTGGCCGTCTCGATCGGGCCGGCGTGGTGATCGCTGAGCTGGCGACGCAACCGGCAAGCGAATATTAGCTCGTTCGATCGGTTAATCATGCCGCCCGGTTGCGTGAGTGATGAGTAAGATCGACTGGACCGTGTGGATCTCGTTGTCTGGCAGATTTAGTGCGTGTACTTAACTAGTATGGAGACAAACAAAAACAACGCGCACGCACTATGGACCCAAATATCACGCAAGCACTATGATCCATATCGCCACGGCCGGTCGGCCCCTTGCGCAAACCATTTAATGCAAGTGCGCAAGTGCCAGCGGCTGCACTGTAGCAAATATCCAAACGGAGATGCTTTGCTTTGCGTATGCGCATGATCCAAGGCCTTGGAAAAAGTTACCCCCGATCAATTCTTATTGCTAGTGTAGTGATGATGCTATGTGAAGTGTTCAAATGACTATATTCAGTTTACAGTTTTGTTCCTGCTAGCCAAATGTATTGTTGATGCACATTCATTTGATTAGTTCATGAGTAAAAAATTTAAGTATGGTTGTACGACACTAACATTGGTCTTGTGCTCAAACTGAATCGTACTTGTTTGGTGTGATCTTTTCAGCACATGAAGCTCGATGAGCAAGAAGCAATAGAACTGGAGGCAGATTTTTTGTAGCAATGGTTGTTCAACGGTGATCATTTAGTCCATATGATTCTGTCATGCAATGTATCGCTGGATATGTATGTATATCTCTTGTATGCCCAGGATGCTGCATATTGACAAGTAATCAAATTTTGTGCATGGGATGACCCAGTTTGACATGTACTCAAATTTGTACATGAGATTGCTCGGTTTGACATGTACTCAAATGTTTGTGCCTTGAATGGTCTAGTTTGAGATGTAGTTAAGGGGGGTGGCTCATTTTTTCTCACGTACACAATATCTGTGATAGATATCGAGATACTTTTTGTTGACCAATGTGTTCAATTTTCTTGTATAATTAGTGATGTAGTAGAAGCTACTAGGATATGTGCATACAGGAGGCATCAACGCTGTGAGGATTTGAAAATTAGTCTTACTTATTAGGGACAAAATGATGGGATATGAGAAAGGTGAGGTGGATACCGTAAAAGTCAAATTCTATGCCTAACCAGTTTCGGGGTGGTTTCATAAAATGTACATTTAGTGGCGTGGGGTGACTCCATCAAGAATCTGTACCATTCATGTTCGATTCGATGGCCCAGATTAGTTTTTTCTATTCTTCTATCACAAGTCTAGATTCTATTGTAGTTGCTTCCGATTGGAGGAGGTGTCCCCGTCTCAGGGCGCGCGGTGTGCAGTGCTGGATCCGCGGCTGGTTTTGCCCCGGAAAACATCGGCGCGCGGTGACCGCCGACAAAATGACGCCGATTTTAGAGCGTTGCCTGTAGCAAGCAGCCCTCGTCGGCCGTCAGTCCCCAACACATCGAGTCACCGTAGGAATTCGGTATAGCTGGTTGTCGGTCGATCTCGTTTCTTCTAGCACTCCTGCTAGTTTAGTGGGGGATGTCCACGGCGGACAAAGCTACGATGGGATCAGGGGGATGTGGGCGCAGCTGCTTTGCTGGTGACGTGGACGCGTCGCGTGCACGGCCGGCGTCTTCGCTGTGTGATCCGCTTCGTTTTCGAGCTGTCGGAGCTGTCTCGGTCGGGTCATCGATGCACTACCCAGCAACCGGTGCGCGTACGAGCAACCGGAGTACTGGTTAATCACGTGCATGCTGCTCGGTGACGAACTCAGGTCTTTGCGTGTCCATCCGTGCTGCGCGTGATGAGTGCTGATAGATCGGTGGAATATGCTGGATTAGATCGTGGGTCTCGCTATTTGGGAGATTTTAATTTTACAGTTTTGCTAGAACTCATCTAGATGAGATATAATTTGGTCTAATTCATCTTTTATAATCATTGGATGTGATGCTATAAAATGCGTGTGTGCTGACGTGGGTTGTACCTGTTCTTGTTTTCAAAGTTAATGAGACCAAACTATATCTCATCTAGATGAGTTTTAGGTTGTTATTCGTTGTTATTTCAAAGGGGGATTAGCAAATCTTTCGTCCGGAGGAGCTATCGGGTAGTACATGTGATGTGACGGGGTTGATGCAAGGGAACAAAAGCGCCGTGTTGATTGCTTATCTGTGCAAGATGACAAATTGAAAATAGAACTGACTTGTTGGGCCTGGGATGGATGCATGTAGTTTTTGGCAGTGACATAGACCATTTGTTGCGTGTGTATATAGTAGTACTCTACCAGAAATAATAATCAATGAAAGTAGCAGTATATTCTCGAAACAGACTTTTGCAAGGCTTTACAAATAAGAAGGCCAGGACAACCAAACAATACAATAGGGTCTCTAGCCGATCCCTCAAAACCGGTTAAAGAGTAAAAATTCGTTTTGAGGAGTTAAACCGGACCTACCCAAACTCTTATCCGGATTAATTCCTCAAAATATTTACTCCTCTCATCAACTACCGCTTATATTTACTTGGCCACGGCTTAATCTCGTAAAAAAAAAGAAGCCCCCCTGCACCACCCTTCTCCCTCACTCGCGCCGCATTGATGTCGGTGTCGCCCAAATTCACCCCGCACCCCACATCCCCGTCGGCACTCCTTCTCGCACCGCAGCCACACCACACCCCTGCAGGACCAGCCCATCAGAACACCAACCATTGCTGATGAAAAAAGGTATATATCAAAAGGATCCAACCTGTAGGCATATGAACAAAGAGTGGATCCAAGTAGATCCACCGAAGACCAGCACCGGCCGAATCCCGCGAGAGCCGCCGGATACACACCTCCGGACGACATCCGGCGATGTTAGAAACATCACCGAAAAGTGGACTAGACGGAGAGAACCTTATTCCATCTTCAGGGAGCCGCCACCGTCTCATCTTCCTAAACAGGACACGAACTAAAAAGGAACTCACAATAATATCAAAAAACGGATCAAGATTCCTCTTGTCGACAAGGGCCATTGTCCACCGCACTTCCGTGGGCCTAGGGCCACAGGAGACGAGGTAGAGCAACCCTAAGCAACTCAGAACACCTTGGTGGCCACAGTAGCAATATATCAACAGCCGGCTTGATAAAAACGCATGGACTTTTCAAATCTTATTTTTTGAAGCTACGGACTTTCCAAATCATGTGTACGCTAATATGTTTGCATGCGCACGCATCGTTCGTACGTAGTATCTTGATGTGACCATGCCACGGCCGGCGGGTCGGACCCTGCGCGGGAACTGCACCGCATGCCACGGCCGGTATCCAAAGTTACAAGCGAAGATGCTTTGCGTACGCGCATGGTCCAAGCAGCTCATGTTTCTTGCGCACGCACGCCAACTCGCCAGTCCGAATCTCCCGCCACGTGTGTGTGCTGCGGCAGCAGCTCGCTCGCATGGACCACATGGCTCCCTCGGCTGGCCAAATTCACTGTTTTGACCCTTTTGTGCACGATTTAGCCATCTGACCTCTTTATATTTTTTTTCGGATCTGACCCTTTTCGTACCGCCACCCGAGCTGGCGGTAGGCTAGAACACCTTACCGCCGCCGGCTCTGGCGGTAGGGACCCGGTCAACGTCGACGGCGCCGTGTACATGCTGACGTGGATAAGTGGCTACCGCCACTGGCCGTGGCGGTAGGTCTAGGCAGCCTACCGCCAGAGACGATGGTGGTAGGTGCCTTTTGTGCTTGGTGGCTGCGGGCGGGCCCTGCCCCACCCACCAACCCGTTCTTCCTCCCCCCCTCGAGTCGAACAGAGGCGAGCGGCGCCTCTCTCCTCCTCCCGATCCCCTCCCTTGATCTCCCTCTTCCCTCCACCATTTTTGCGGATCTTTGGGGCAAATCGAAGAGGCCGGTAAGCTTCTCCATTCCCTCCAATAAGTTTTTGAAATGCTTTTTTATTTTTGAAGCTATTTTTGGCACTAGGTGCAACCTAGGTTTTGGTGTTGATTTTTTTATGATGTTTTAGTTGTTTAGTAGTTTATGATTTAGTAGTAGGCTTATGAAAGGATGTGTGGGTGAAAACATTGCGAGATATGTGAGGATATGTTGATGAATGCATATATGTTGGTCAATTTTCTTTTATTATGTAGATATGAATTGTATGAGGAGTTTTTCTGTGTGGTGAATGCAAGATTGTGAGGATGAAGGCATTGCAAAATTCTTAGATGGTTAATGCATTGTAAAATTGTGAGGATGATTTTTTTGGAAAATTTGTAGGTGGTAAATGCATAGTGTGAAAATGTGTGTATTTCATATAGATGATTTTTGTTGTGATGGATAATGCATACTAATAGTATGGTATTTTCATATTTTGCAGTTTATAATTGTAGATGTTTGGTTTTAGTTTTTTTTATTCATATGTATTAGACGATGTTGTCTAATAAGTGAAAAACTTATATATTTGTTAGGATGGCCGAGGATGAGGACAATGGGCGTTTGTATACGGGGCTTGACCTTGCTTTTGACAAGGACCATCATGCCCGTGCTCTCGAGTATGGAGAGGTAACATTTTTCATGCTATTTTTTGAATGAAGGAAGCTTCTGACATATTTTCTCAATTGTTACTGAAACTTGCTGTCATCCGCTTTAGGAGCCACACGACGGAAAACCAGATGCAATATGACGTGTGCTACGAGCTGTACTTTGAGCGTGCCGGCTGCTACCGTTTGTTCTTCAGTTCAAGCGCGTGCCGCCATCGATGTGCCATTCAGCTCTCACCGCCCTCGTCGATCGTTGGCGGCCGGAGACACACAGTTTCCATCTCCCTTGGGGCGAGCTAACGGTGACGTTGGAGGACTTTGCCATGATCATTGGGCTTCCCATTGACGGCAAGGCTCTCACCGGACGAGTGGACAGCAAGAACTGGCGTGCGAGGGTTACCGCTCTCATCGGTGACTGCTCGACATCTCTTAGTGCCCAGGGAAGGACTGACAACAGGACAAACGGCGTCCCATTCCCTTGGCTCCAGCGTCATAGGTCGGGATGCCCTGAAGAAGCCAATGAGGAGTCCGTGGAGCAGTATGCTCGAGCGTACGTGTGGCACCTCATATCACAAGTGGTCTTTGGAGACTGCTCTGGAGACGTTGCTCCTTGGATGTTTCTTGACTTTTTGGCCGACTGGAACGAGAAGTACAGCTGGGGGTCTGCTGGGCTCGCCTACTTATACTGTCAGGTAACAAGTTATGCAAATATCCATTAAGCATGGTAGTATGTTCATGAATTCCTACAAAGAGCACTCCCCCAACTCTTATGTTAGTACATTTAACCAGTTTGTTTTTTGGGTTGCAGCTCGACGTCACATGTAGGAAAACCACCTCGAGGCCATGCATGGATGGATGTATTTGGGGCCTCTCGGTCTGGATGTGGGAGCGTTTGCCGGTTGGGCATCCTAAAAAGCATCCTTCACCGCACGTGTGGGTAGGCCTTAATGAAGAAGATGATGTTTTTCGACTCCCCACTGTGGCATTCTCTTGGGACCGGGTTGGAATTTTTGGAAGCAAGAACAAGTCTTTGTACAAGAATTTCATCAACGAAATGGACAGCCACACATATCGTCAGGTATACCGATTCAATATTTTCTCTGAGCTTCCATCAAATGCATTGGCCGAACTAATAGCTCGTTGATAGGTTAACTGGAGGCCTTACGAGGCAAATAGGGGTTTCACATTGAACCAGATATGCACTAGGGACTCCCATCTTTGGCGGATCAGGTGCCCTCTCATATGCATTTATGCTGTCGAGTGGCATCTACCACATCGAGTGGCCATGCAATTTAGTATGAGGCAACGCACCCCGCCGGAGCCAGCAAGCATGGGTGGACTTGAGCTTCACAAGTGAGTTAACTAACCGAGGCTATGTTAACCAACAATATAATGGTTCAAATTGTTTCTTATGCTTTGTTGTTGTCATTCTTTGCAGTCAGAACCGAAAGAATAATCAGAGTGTGCTTGAGTGGGGACAACACCATGCTAGGTATGTCGAGATGTGGGAGCAGAGGCTCGGTTCTAGAGAGACGGATATGACTCTGGCGGACATGAGGAATTTCAAAGAAACTCATCTAAAGTGGTATGACAATGGGAGGCGATTTCGGGTGCGTTTGAGGCCAAGGTGGACCGACGCAGATCTTGCAGATCATGATGCAAACAATGAATCAGACGATGAGTATGACGCCACAGTGAGAAGTACGCAAGGTTCTCACAGAGAGTATGTGCCCTTGACTGATAGAGTGGTAAGTCTTGTGAACCTATTTGAAAGTGCATTCATATTATCTTGATTGTGCAAACTTTTGAGCTTACGTTGAATTTTCAGACTTTTGAGCTTAGTAGAAGTATCGTCGAAGGCTCGAATGCACTAATCCATAACCCCGGGACTCCGGAGTCGGATGCCACCTTGAGGGAAACGGTGAAAGTAAGCACTAGAGATCCTTAGTTTGTTGCATTAAAAATGTTTTACCTCACAAGTCCTTACTCTGTTGCATTAAAAATCATTGTCTCTTTGTTTTTGTTGTTGCTGCAGCGTTTCATGAAAGGTTGCCGGAAGCTAGTCACCATTCTTGGATGCGCTAGCCCGGGTAACGTAGATGTGCATGCTCCGAGCACATCCATGGTGCAGGCTAGTGGAGCCGCCACTTCTTCTAGCCACGCCCGTTCTTCTTCTAGCCACACAAATGATGGCAACGACTCCGGTGAATCTGAGGAGGAAGAGGAGGTGGACTTGTTGGACGACGAAGCCCCGGAAGAGATGAAGATGTCACAAATGATGGACGCACCATCGGCCTCCCAAGCAAAAAGGGCTTCTCACCCTCATGATAATTCATTCAGCCCATCACTGTTCCAAAAGCCGGTCCCTCGTCGCCGCAAGAAGACCGGGAATGAGGGGTGCTCTAAGAGAGGAAGAATGGGACAATGAACTAGTGTTTGGCCATGTTGAACTATCATGAGCTATTAGTTTGCTTTGGACTTGATGGCTTTTATTTCAAGTTTTATGTTGGACTTGGGGACTTATATTTGTAGTGTTATGTTGGACTTGTTTTCTACTATTTGTGCTCTATTTATTACATATGATGAACTGCTGTGAAAATTGTGCATATATGCTGTTGTTTGATCTAAAAAAATTGTGAAAACTGAAGTTTATAGGTGTGTTTTGCTGCTGTGGTGAGGTCAGGACCCTACCGCCATAGACTCTGGTGGTAGGGCTGCGTAACCTACTGCCAGTGACTATGGCGGTAGGGTCCTGCCCTCACCACAACCACTTG
>NC_041387.1:633106993-633142442 GCF_002162155.2 Triticum dicoccoides
ATTCAACATCTTTCTTCCCCGAGCTGGTCTTCTATTTTGCACCTCCCTCCCCATTGAAGCCCTCCTAAATCCATCTTCATTCTTTGAGATTTGTCCGGTGGATACGGACTATTTTCATCTTTGAAGGTATCTCTATCACCCCTCTCACTTTTGTTGGTTGGAATCACATCATTTGGTTGCATTGTTAGCTTTGTTGCAAACCCTAGTTTTAGTCATTTTGTGTTAAATCAACTATCAAGTTCATTTGTAAGGTTATATATGTGCTTATTATCTATACTACTATTAAACAATCAAACAAGAACTTCTTTAAGCACACCCCACAAAGCGTACATAGATCCAATACCACCGCACGATTAGGCCCACTAAAATCAATCTAACGGTTAGCCTTAATCTAAACCATTTTTGGTGTACACTTAGCAATTTACGTTGACTAACCGTACTCCACCGTGGAGGAATATATGAAACTCCACGCCTGGGCAATTAGGAAACTAATAATTATGGATGCATCCTATTCTAGGAAACTAAATCAGAGTGCATCCATCCTATTCGCAAACTAATCTCAGACAAATCCATCCTATTTAAAA
The DNA here is from genome assembly GCF_002162155.2 of Triticum dicoccoides. Lineage (NCBI taxonomy): Eukaryota > Viridiplantae > Streptophyta > Magnoliopsida > Poales > Poaceae > Triticum > Triticum dicoccoides. Next base: position 633,107,578 of record NC_041387.1, read on the forward strand.
ACTTATCTCGGACGCATCCATCCTATTAGGAAGCTAATCGCGAGCCACCTGCCGCCATCATGCACGCTAACCACGATGGGGGAAGCGCGAGGAGCTTCGTCTTCCTCCGGGAACACACGTGTTGTCGCCGCCATCGTCCTCTGCCTGGAGGCCAGGCGCTCTTCTACCACTACTGCGACAACTCCATCCACGTCCAGGGCATGCTCTCCGGCAACCATCGGCATCTGCATTGACTTCACTCCGTTCAAAACACCCACGCCGACAACAACCCACCACTGACATCCTCCAAGTCCAAGCCGCCAACTGCCATCGTCCCTAGGGTGGCATCGGTCTCGGCCGTGGCGTAGGAGGTGTCGTCATTGTCGTTCCTGTCATCGTCCTACTGGGTCGTCGAGGACCTCCTGCAGTTCTTCCTACGTGCAAAATCGAGGGCACCGAAGGTCTATCACAAATCAATCAGGTGAACCTTTAATTCGATTTGGGGGTATTCTGCAATTTGCACTAGTAATACTGCACTTTTGGCACTTGGAGGTGGGTCGGGAATTTTTGATCTGCAATTTCATCTATCAACCATCGCACAAGTAATTCTTGAGATGCATTCTAGAAATAAAATATTGGGACATGAAGAAATTGCTATTCCAGAGTTCATTTGATAATTCCTTTGGGAAATACATGTGATCTGGAGCATGAAAATCATTCTCATATATACTCCCTCCGTTTCAAAATATAAGTCTTTTTAGAGATTTCAATGCGGACTACATACGGAGTAAAATGAGTGAATCTACATTCTAAAATCTGTCTATATATATTTGTATATAGTCCGTATTGGTATATCTAAAAAGACTTATATTTTGGAATGAAGGGAGTAGATATAGGAAGAATGGGACTGATTGTAAGAGTGTGTTTGTTTAGACCTGTATACTTACAATGCGATTCCTATTTAGACCAAGATTAGAATTTGACTACATGCATAATTTTGCCTGGTTGAGAAATTTGAATTCACTATCTCTCATAAAGTGTCTGTTCAGTGGGTGCACATGCATTACATATTAAATAAGAATCGTGGGGCTTCAAGCAATTTAGAATTATAGATTTGGGATTATCTTAGTTTAGAAGCTGACCTGAAAGCTTGATAAGGTTAAGCTTGACAAATACTCTGGAATATTGTTCCTTCCATCTTTATTTTTCTTCATAACTCATTTCAGTTTCTGTACGTACACAGCGTCTTACAACATTGTAAGTTAGCATGGTTGCCAACGCATAAACACATACAAAACCAGATAAATACTTTCTATCATGATAATTATTGGATTTCTTTTAGCCCTTTTACATTTCAATTAGTTCTTGTAAATCATCTTTATTTTATATAGAGGTCGTTGTAGTCACATATCATCTTCTATTTCCTATTATCCATAGTAGGTAGCTATATAACTTTGGCAATCCACACAACCAAAAAATATATATAATTTGATCCAAATTAGTACAAGTATATATTTTTCTATGCAGATTAGTAGAATAAAATAAGATTCGTGAATTAAGCCGCATCTTGAACAATATAATTGCACTGTAAGGCAGTTTATACTTTTTTTCCTGGCTACACTCGAAGAGAAGACTACACTACAAGCCTATATTACTGCATTAATAAATAATTGCTGATTTTATTTAAATGAGAATATTTTCGTGCGATTACTCTATGCAGCAACATAACCACTATTTTGTCTCACTTTTGAAAATACAATTTGAGCGACATCAAAAATTGTGTATCCATTTGATTTATATTTTTAAAAACATTTATTTTTCATATTATGTGAATCTTACCTGGTTTACGTTTGAGACGTGTGTTGCACGTGCATGCTTACTAGTAGTGCCAGGTTAGTGGATCTGACACTTCATAGTACAAACTAGGGTTGTGCTTAGGGTTAGTGATTATGGTTATGCTAATGTTGAAAGTTTTAGTCATCTTGTGTTAAATCAACTATCAAGTTGATTTATAAGGTTATATGTGCTTACTATAGTGCCAAGTTAATGGATCTGACACTTCATAGTACAAACTAGGATTGTGGTTAGGGTTAGTGCTTAGGGTTAAGCTTATGATGCCTTTGGTTTTTTGGTGTGAGAAGACCAAATGTGGGGTGGGAGTTGGTGCTTACGGTTAGTGCTTAAGGTTATGCTTACGATGACCGTTATAGGTACCCCTTGACTTGTAGGATGCAACCAATCATCTTCATTGAGTCTTCCGCGGAGGCGGCGGCAAAGTGTGAATGTGAAGTCATTGAGGAAAATATGAAGCTGTGGGTAGAAGCCGTCGATGCGTTGAATGCGTCTTGTAGTGACTTTTCAAAGTACTATGTGAGTGAGTGTGACGACAACAAAGTTGAGTTCTATGAAGGTAAAAGGAGAAAAACATAAGCAAACTCAAGAAGGAAGAGAAATTTCATAGACGTGCTCTTGCAAGGCAAATTGCATTGTGCGGTACAAGGGATGAAGTGCATGAGATGGACTTGAAGAACCCCGGCCAGATCATTGATTGGCTAGTTAGTCAACCATCTTCGCCGACAGCTAGTCGGGCTTCTCGTTGGGCTTGGGCCCGTGAAAGAAATGATGTCATTTGCTCCAACCCAGGGCCGTACGACAAAGATGTCGTGTTGATGGACGAATAGAGTTATTTCAAACACATGATGTTCTAGTGTCATTTGGATTATAATGGCATGTACCCTTATCATTTATGTAATCCAAGTCATTTGAATTCGATTATGATGGACGGATAGAATTTGCACTTATGTTATGTAAGCCAAGTCATTTGAATTCGATCTTACGTTATGTACCTTATGTCATTTGAACCACTAAGAACTTTGTGTTTTAGGTCATCATGAGTAAGTTATGCTTTGTGTTTGTCTTATGTCATTTGACCCTAGTTTTGTTTTTTTCCATTCAAAGTAGCATGGAAAAAAGGACCCCTGAGGTGCAGATAGCATATGAGAAGTGTGAAGTAGAACGACACCGTAGGAAGCTGAGGGAGCTTCGAAAATGGATTAAGAGTTGTGAAGAGGCAAACGCGGACGAGAGAGATTTCAACAAGTATGTGTTCTGTGAGTTCCCTGAAGAGCTCGAGAGAGAAAAATGGAAGGTAGTTAATGAGTTGCAGGAGAAATAAGATGAGTGTAGATGGACTTTGGCAATGGAGATAGCATTCTCCGTAAGCATTGACGAATTTGAGGAGGTGGACATGGCAAAGCCCGGACAGATCTGTTGGAAATATGCCCTAGAGGCAATAATAAAAGGATTATTATTATATTTCCTTGTTCATGATAATTGTCTTTTATTCATGCTATAATTGTATTATCGAGAAATTGTAATACACGTGTGAATACATAGACCAGAATACGTCCCTAGTAAGCCTCTAGTTGACTAGCTCGTTGGTCAACAGATAGTCATGGTTTCCTGACTATGGACATTAGATGTCATTCACAACGGGATCACGTCATTAGGAGAATGACGTGATGGACAAGACCCAATCCTAAGCATAGCACAAGATCGTGTAGTTCGTTTTGCTAGAGCTTTTCCAATGTCAAGTATCTTTTCCTTAGACCATGAGATCGTGTAACTCTCGGATACCGTAGGAGTGCTTTGGGTGTACCAAACGTCACAACGTAACTGGGTGACTATAAAGGTGCACTACAGGTATCTTCGAAAGTGTCTGTTGGGTTGACACGGATCGAGACTGGGATTTGTCACTCCGTATGACGAAGAGGTATCACTGGGCCCACTCGGTAGTGCATCATCATAATGAGCTCAAAGTGACCAAGTGTCTGGTCACGGGATCATGCATTACGGTACGAGTAAAGTGACTTGCCGGTAACGAGACTTAACGAGGTATTGGGATACCGACGATCGAGTCTCGGGCAAGTAACGTACCGATTGACAAAGGGAATAGTATACGGGGTTGATTGAATCCTCGACGTCGTGGTTCATCCGATGACATCATCGAGGAGCATGTGGTAGCCAACATGGGTATCCAGATCCCGCTGTTGGTTATTGACCGGAGAGCCGTCTCGGTCATGTCTGCATGCCTCCCGAACCCGTAGGGTCTACACACTTAAGGTTCGGTGACGCTAGGGTTATTAGGAAGACTTGTATGCGATTACCTAATGTTGTTCGGAGTCCCAGATGAGATCCCGAATGTCACGAGGAGTTCCGGAAGGGTCCGGAGGTAAAGATTTATATATGGGAAGTTGTCATGCGGACACCGGAAAGTTTTGGGGGCATATCGGTATTGTACCGGGGCCACCGGAAGGGTTCCGGGGGTCCACCGGGAGGGGCCACCCCTCTCAGAGGGCCCCATGGGCCACATGGGGCAAGGGAACCAGCCCCTGGAGGGCTGGGCGTGCCCCCCCCCCTTGGGCCCATGCGCCAGGGTTGGGGGGGGGGGAACCCTAAAGGGGGCGCACCCCCTTTGCTTGGGGGGCAAGCCCCCTCCCTGGCCGCCGCCCCCCCTCTAGATCTCATCTAGAGGGGGCCGGCCCCCTTCCCCCTTCCCCTATAAATAGAGTGGCGAGGGGAGGGCTGAACACCTGATCCAAGGCGCAGCCCCTCCCCTCCCTAACACCTCTCCTCCTCCGTTAGCGCTTGGCGAAGCCCTGTCGGAGTACTGCCTCTCCACCAACACCACGCCGTCCTGCTGCTGCTGGAGCCTTCTTCCTCAAACTCTCCTTCCCCCTTGCTGGATCAAGAAGGAGGAGACATCGTCCGTTCCGTACGTGTGTTGAACGCGGAGGTGCTGTCCGTTCAGCACTTGGTCATAGGTGATTTGGATCACGGCGAGTACGACTCCATCATCCCCGTTCCCTTGAATGCTTCCGCACGCGATCTACAAAGTGGTATGTAGATGCAATCTCTCTCCCATGACTCGTTTCTTAGATGAACTCATAGATGGATCTTGGTGAAACCGTAGGAAATTTTTTAATTTTCTGCAACGTTCCCCAACAGTGGCATCATGAGCTAGGTCTATGCGCAGTTCTCTATTGCACGAGTAGAACACAATTTTGTTGTGGGCGTAGATCTTGTCAACTTGCTTGCCGCCACTAGTCTTTTCTTGCTTCAGCGGTATTGTGGGATGAAGCGGCCCGGACCGACCTTACACGTACGCTTACGTGAGACAGGTTCCACCGACTGACATGCACTAGTTGCATAAGGTGGCTAGCGGGTGTCTGTCTCTCCCACTTTAGTTGGAGCGGACTCAACGAAAAGGGTCCTTATGAAGGGTAAATAGAAGTTGACAAAATCACGTTGTGGTTATTCGTAGGTAAGAAAACGTTCTTGCTAGAACCCAATTGCAGCCACGTAAAAGATGCAACAACAATTAGAGGACGTCTAACTTGTTTTTGCAGCAATTGTCATGTGATGTGATATGGCCAGAAGTTGTGATGAATGATGAATGATATATTGTGATGTATGAGACCATGTTCTTGTACTAGGAATCATGACTTGCATGTCGATGAGTATGACAACCGGCAGGAGCCATAGGAGTTGTCTTTATTTTTTGTATGACCTGCGTGTCATTGAAGAACGCCATGTAAATTACTTTACTTTATTGCTAAACGCGTTAGCCATAGAAGTAGAAGTAGTCGTTGGCGTGACAACTTCATGAAGACACAATGATGGAGATCATGATGATGGAGATCATGGTGTCATGCCGGTGACGAAGATGATCATGGAGCCCCGAAGATGGAGATCGAAGGAGCTATATGATATTGGCCATATCATGTCACTACTATATAATTGCATGTGATGTTTATTATGTTTTATGCATCTTGTTTACTTAGAATGACGGTAGTAAATAAGATGATCCCTTATAAAAATTTCAAGAAAGTGTTCCCCCTAACTGTGCACCGTTGCTAAAGTTCGTTGTTTCGAAGCACCACGTGATGATCGGGTGTGATAGATCCTTACGTTCACATACAACGGGTGTAAGACATATTTACACACGCAGAAACACTTAGGGTTAACTTGACGAGCCTAGCATGTACATACATGGCCTCGGAACACAAGAGACCGAAAGGTCGAACATGAGTCATATGGAAGATACGATCAACATGGAGATGTTCACCGATGATGACTAGTCCGTCTCACGTGATGATCGGACACGGCCTAGTCGACTCGGATCGTGTAACACTTACATGACTAGAGGGATGTCTAATCTGAGTGGGAGTTCATTAGATAATTTGATTAGATGAACTTAATTATCATAAACTTAGTCTAAAACTTTTGCAAAATATGTCTTGTAGATCAAATGGCCAACGCTCATGTCAACATGAACTTCAACGCGTTCCTAGAGAAAACCAAGCTGAAAGATGATGGCAACAACTATTAGGACTGGATCCGGAACCTGAGGATCATCCTCATAGCAGCCAAGAAAGATTATGTCCTAGAAGCACCGCTAGGTGAAGCACCCATCCCAGAGAACCAAGACATTATGAATGCTTGGCAATCACGTGCTGATGATTACTCCCTTGTTCAGTGCGGCATGCTTTACAAGCTCATGCCCGGGTCGAGAGATATGAAGTCTCCAACAAGTTCTATAGTTGTAAGATGGAGGAAAACAGTTCTGTCAGTGAGCACATACTCAAAATGTCTGGGTTGCACAACCGCCTGTCCCAGCTGGAGATCAACCTCCCGGACGAGGCGGTCATTGACAGAATCCTTCAGTCGCTCCCACCGAGCTACAAGAGCTTTGTGTTGAACTACAATATGCAGGGGATGGTGAAGACCATTCCTGAAGTATTCTCAATGCTGAAGTCAGCAGAGGTTGAAATCAACAAAGAACATCAAGTGTTGATGGTCAATAAGACCACTAAGTTCAAGAAGGGCAAGGGTAAGAAGAACTTCAAGAAGGACGGCAAAGATGTTGCCGCGCCCGGTAAGCCAGTTGCCGGGAAGAAGTCAAAGAATGGACCCAAGCCTGAGACTGAGTGCTTTTATTGCAAGGGGAAGGGTCACTGGAAGCGGAACTGCCCCAAATACTTAGCAGACCAGAAGGCCGGCAACACTAAAGGTATATTTGATATACATGTAATTGATGTGTACCTTACCAGTACTCGTAGTAACTCCTGGGTATTTGATACCGGTGCCGTTGCTTACATTTGTAACTCACAGCAGGAGCTACGGAATAAGCGAAGACTGGCGAAGGACGAGGTGACGATGCGCGTCGGGAATGGTTCCAAGGTCGATGTGATCGCCGTCGGCATGCTACCTCTACATTTTCCTACGGGATTAGTTTTAAACCTCAATAATTGTTATTTAGTGCCAAGTTTGAGCATGAACATTGTATCTGGATCTCGTTTGATACGAGATGGCTACTCATTTAAATCCGAGAATAATGGTTGTTCTATTTATATGAGAGATATGTTTTATGGTCATGCCCCGATGGTCAATGGTTTATTCTTAATGAATCTCGAACGTAATGTTACACATATTCATAGTGTGAATACCAAAAGATGTAAAGTTGATAACGATAGTCCCACATACTTGTGGCACTGCCGCCTTGGTCACATAGGCATCAAACGCATGAAGAAGCTCCATACTGATGGACTTTTAGAGTCTCTCGATTATGAATCATTTGACACGTGCGAACCATGCCTCATGGGTAAAATGACCAAGACTCCGTTCTCCGGAACAATTGAGCGAGCAACCAACTTATTGGAAATCATACATACTGATGTGTGCGGTCCAATGAGCGTTGAGGCTCGCGGGGGATATCGTTTTGTTCTCACTCTCACTGATGACTTAAGTAGATATGGGTATGTCTACTTGATGAAACACAAGTCTGAGACCTTTGAAAAGTTCAAGGAATTTCAGAATGAAGTAGAGAATCAACGTGACCGAAAGATAAAATTCCTACGATCGGATCATGGAGGAGAATATTTAAGTCACGAATTTGGTACACACTTAAGAAAATGTGGAATCGTTTCACAACTCACGCCGCCTGGAACACCTCAACGTAACGGTGTGTCCAAACGTCGTAATCGCACTCTATTGGATATGGTGCGATCTATGATGTCTCTTACCGATTTACCGCTATCATTTTGGGGATATGCTCTAGAGACAGCTACATTCACTTTAAATAGGGCACCGTCTAAATCCATTGAGACGACATCGTATGAATTATGGTTTGGAAAGAAACCTAAGCTGTTGTTTCTGAAAGTTTGGGGATGCGATGCTTATGTCAAGAAACTTCAACCTGAAAAGCTCAAACCCAAGTCGGAAAAATGCGTCTTCATAGGATACCCCAAAGAAACCATTGGGTATACCTTCTACCTTAGATCCAAGGCAAGATCTTTGTTGCCAAGAACGGTTCCTTTCTGGAAAAAGAGTTTCTCTCGAAAGGAGTAAGTGGGAGGAAAGTAGAACTCGATGAAGTACTACCTCTTGAACCGGAAAGTAGTGCAGCTCAGGAAAATGTTCCTGTGGTGCCTACACCGACTGGAGAGGAAATTAATGATGATGATCAAGGTACTTCTGATCAAGTGGCTACTGAACTTCGTAGGTCCACAAGGACACGTTCCACACCAGAGTGGTATGGCAACCCTGTCCTGGAAATCATGTTGTTAGACAACGGTGAACCTTCGAACTATGAAGAAGCGATGGCGGGCCCAGATTCCAACAAATGGCTAGAAGCCATGAAATCCGAGATAGAATCCATGTATGAAAACAAAGTATGGACTTTGACTGACTTGCCCGATGATCGGCGAGCGATAGAAAATAAATGGATCTTTAAGAAGAAGACGGACGCGGATGGTAATGTCACCATCTATAAAGCTTGACTTGTTGCTAAGGGTTATCGACAAGTTCAAGGGATTGACTACGATGAGACTTTCTCTCCCGTAGCGAAGCTTAAGTCCGTCCGAATCATGTTAGCAATTGCCGCATACTATGATTATGAGATATGGCAGATGGACGTCAAAACGGCATTCCTTAACGGGCATCTTAAGGAAGAGCGGTATATGATGCAGCCGGAAGGTTTTGTCGATCCTAAGAATGCTAACAAAGTGTAGAAGCTCCAGCGATCCATTTATGGGCTGGTGCAAGCATCTCGGAGTTGGAACATTCGCTTTGATGAGATGATCAAAGCGTTTGGGTTTATGCAGACTTATAGCGAAGCATGCGTTTACAAGAAAGTGAGTGGGAGCTCTGTAGCATTTCTCATATTATATGTAGATGACATACTTTTGATGGGAAATGATAGAATTCTTGGACAACATTAAGGCCTACTTGAATAAGTGTTTTTCAATGAAGGACCTTGGAGAAGCTGCATATATATTAGGCATCAAGATCTATAGGGATAGATCGAGACGCCTCATAGGTCTTTCACAAAGCACATACCTTGATAAGATTTTGAAGAAGTTCAAAATGGATCAGTCTAAGAAAGGGTTCTTGCCTGTATTGCAAGGTGTGAGATTGAGCTCGGCTCAATGCCCGACCACGACAAAAGATAAAGAAGAGATGGGCATCATCCCCTATGCCTCAGCCATAGGATCTATTATGTATGCCATGCTGTGTACCAGACCTGATGTAAACCTTGCCGTAAGTTTGGTAGGAAGGTACCAAAGTAATCCCGGCAAGGAACACTGGACAGCGGTGAAGAATATCCTGAAGTACCTGAAAAGGACAAAGGACATGTTTCTCGTTTATGGAGGTGACGAAGAGCTCGTCGTAAAGGGTTACGTCGACGCTAGCTTCGACACAGATCTGGATGACTCTAAGTCACAAACCGGACACATGTATATGTTGAATGGTGGAGCAGTAAGCTGGTGCATCTGCAAGCAGAGCGTCATGGCGGGATCTACATGTGAAGCGGAGTACATGGCAGCCTCGGAGGCAGCGCATGAAGCAATTTGGGTGAAGGAGTTCATCACCGACCTAGGAGTCATACCCAATGCGTCGGGGCCGATCAAACTCTTCTGTGACAACAGTGGAGCTATTGCCCTTGCCAAGGAGCCCAGGTTTCACAAGAAGACCAGGCACATCAAGCGTCGCTTCAACTCCATCCGTGAAAATGTTCAAGATGGAGACATAGAAATTTGCAAAGTGCATACGGATCTGAATGTCGCAGATCCGTTGACTAAACCTCTTCCGCGAGCAAAACATGATCAGCACCAGAACTCTATGGGTGTTCGATTCATCACAATGTAACTAGATTATTGACTCTAGTGCAAGTGGGAGACTGTTGGAAATATGCCCTAGAGGCAATAATAAAAGGATTATTATTATATTTCCTTGTTCATGATAATTGTCTTTTATTCATGCTATAATTGTATTATTCGGAAATCGTAATACACGTGTGAATACATAGACCACAATACGTCCCTAGTAAGCCTCTAGTTGACTAGCTCGTTGGTTAACAGATAGTCATGGTTTCCTGACTATGGACATTAGATGTCATTGACAACGGGATCACGTCATTAGGAGAATGACATGATGGACAAGACCCAATCCTAAGCATAGCACAAGATCATGTAGTTCGTTTTTCTAGAGCTTTTCCAATGTCAAGTATCTTTTCCTTAGACCATGAGATCGTGTAACTCCCGGATACCGTAGGAGTGCTTTGGGTGTACCAAACGTCACAACGTAACAGGGTGACTATAAAGGTGCACTACAGGTATCTCCGAAAGTGTCTGTTGGGTTGACACGGATCGAGACTGGGATTTGTCACTCCGTATGACGGAGAGGTATCACTGGGCCCACTCGGTAGTGCAGCATCATAATGAGCTCAAAGTGACCAAGTGTCTGGTCACGGGATCATGCATTATGGTATGAGTAAAGTGACTTGCCGGTGATGAGACTGAACGAGGTATTGGGATACCGACGATCGAGTCTCGGGCAAGTAACGTACCGATTGACAAAGGGAATAGTATACGGGGTTGATTGAATCCTCAATGATGGGGTCATGTACCTAGGGTAGGGTCATGGACCTGATCTAAGTACCTTGCCCAAGGACACCCTTAGAAGAGGTCGCCTTCCAGTCGACCAACAAGGGACTCACTCGACTGACTTGAAGGACTCGACCATGAAGACTCACTCGACCACCAGGAGGTCAAGAGGCACTCTGCACTGCAACGGCCTGTAATTAAGTAGGCTTTATGATAGTAAAGACACTTTATGTGGGGCGTTACCAGTAACGCCCCAGACTTAACTCACCTTAAACCCTCTCCTACGTGGGCTGGCTGGGGTCCTGGCGCACTCTATATAAGCCACCCCCCTCCACAGGTAGAGGGGTTCGACACCTTGTAACTCATATACTCATAATCCACTCGACCGCCTCCGAGCACCGAGATGTAGGGCTATTACTTCTTCCGAGAAGGGCCTGAACTCGTACATCCCTGGTGTTTACAACCTCTTCATAGCTAGGACCTTGCCTCTCCATACCTACCCCCCACTCTACTGTCAGGCTTAGAACCACGACACTAGACATCGTGGTTCATCCGATGACATCATTGAGGAGCATGTGGGAGCCAACATGGGTATCCAGATCCCGCTGTTGGTTATTGACCGGAGAGCCGTCTCGGTCATGTCTGCATGCCTCCCGAACCCGTAGGGTCTACACACTTAAGGTTCGGTGACGCTAGGGTTATTAGGAAGACTTGTATGTGATTATCGAATGTTGTTCGAAGTCCCGGATGAGATCCCGGACGTCCCGAGGAGTTCCGGAAGGGTCCGTAGGTAAAGATTTATATATGGGAAGTTGTCATGCGGACACCAGAAAGTTTCGGGGGCATATCGGTATTGTACCGGGGCCACCGGAAGGGTTCCGGGGGTCCACCGGGAGGGGCCACCCCTCTCGGAGGGCCCCATGGGCCGCATGGGGCAGGGAACCAGCCCCTGGAGGGCTGGGCGCCCCCCTTGGGCCCATGCGCCTAGGGTTGGGGGGAACCCTAAAGGGGGCGCACCCCCTTTGCTTGGGGGGCAAGCCCCCTCCCTGGCCGCCGCCCCCCCTCTAGATCTCATCTAGAGGGGGCCGGCCCCCTTCCCCCTTCCCCTATAAATAGAGGGGCGAGGGGAGGGCTGAACACCTGATCCAAGGTGCAGCCCCTCCCCTCCCTAACACCTCTCCTCCTCCGTTAGCGCTTGGCGAAGCCCTGTCGGAGTACTGCCTCTCCACCAACACCACGCCGTCGTGCTGCTGCTGGAGCCTTCTTCCTCAACCTCTCCTTCCCCCTTGCTGGATCAAGAAGGAGGAGACGTCATCGGTTCCGTACGTGTGTTGAACGCGGAGGTGCTGTCCGTTCAGCACTTGGTCATCGGTGATTTGGATCACGGCGAGTACGACTCCATCATCCCCGTTCCCTTGAACGCCTCCGCACGCGATCTACAAAGTGGTATGTAGATGCAATCTCTCTCCCATGACTCATTGCTTAGATGAATTCATAGATGGATCTTGGTGAAACCGTAGGAAAAATTTTAATTTTCTGCAACGTTCCCCGACAAGATCATTGGATGGGCAATCAAACAAGGAGTGTCGGAGAAACCAACCCGACGTGCACGATGGGCCTGGTTCCGTGAGGAAAAGGGTTGCATGATCCATTGGGCGGGTGATGCAGAGTATGAACCAAAGCCTAATCCAAAGCGTGCTGCACTAATCGAACGTATTAAGCAGGTTAGGGCGTCTTTTACGGCTTATTAGGGGCTCCTTTCCGGGTACTTAGGATGCTACCGGGCATGATGTTGGTCATTTGAACTTGGGGAAATGATGTGTGTCATTTGAACTATCGGACATGACATGTGTCATTTGAACTATGCACCGGGTGTTGCTTCTTATTTCATTCATCGGACATGACATGTGTCACTTGAACTATGTACCGGGTGTTGCATCTCATTTTTTTTCATTTTGCCCTGTGCAACATAGTTGACAACAGAATTACACACATTGTTTTTGACTCCCATCTCTACCTCTAACTAGCTGTTTTGCAGGGATCCAACCCTACCGCCACTGCCCCAGGCGGTAGGCCAGCAAACCCTACCGCCATAGCCTGTAGTGGTAAGGTTCCTTCGCGTCGCGTCAGACACCAGCCAAAGTGTCTGGGCAGGCGCGCGAGTATCAGGGGCCTACCGCCATTGCCCCCCGGCGGTAGGTGCCCACATCCTACCGCCACAGACTATGGCGGTAGGGTTCCCTTGCTGTTGCGCCCCCCACCAGACAGGTGTCTGGCTCGGCGCGCGAGTATCAGGGCCTACCGCCACTGCCCCCGGCGGTAGGCGGCCACATCCTACCGCCGCAGACTATGGCGGTAGGGTTCAAATATCTACAAATGAAAGAAAGCAACATGTGAGACAACAAGTAGATAACTAAACAAACAAAAATCATATATAGCTGAAAATATTTCAGCAACAATTTGTCTGACACTTTTTTAGCTCAAAAATAGTTCAACACTAAAGATCACAAATAGTTCATACATAGTGGAATAAAATAGTCTCAAGCATCGCAATATCATCAAATATCCGGCATATGAAATACCATCGGACAGTCACAGACATACAACTTCAATAGATGCATCTAAAGATCACTAAGGAAACATGGGCCCTTTGCCCTTCTTGTAACGTGTCTCATCCTCCTCTTGTGCATCACAAGCCCTTGCAAGCTTTCTTGCCCTCTCTTCTACACGAGCATCCTTCTCTTTGCGTGCCCTCTCCTCCTCGCGTTTCTTTCGTTCCATCTTCTCCTTCTGACGACGCTCTTCATCCAAGCCCCTCTGAAATGCTTCTTCAAACCGCCGTTGCCTCTTAAGACAATCTTGATATTGGCCCTTTTTGACATCCTCTGGAACATCTTGATCATCCATGTGAAGTACTTGCAAAGAGGAGGCGGTGACTGCATAGGATAAAATTTTTTGTTGTTAGGATTATGAGTTGAAGTTGGACAAAATTTGAGATTACTCTTTGACCATACCGGTGGTACGTCATAGGCGTTTGTTGGAAGCCTCCGATCATGGGCATAGTTGGGACACACAAAGAATCTTCTCCCTTCCGTCCATGACTTCTTGCGGTCGGTGGACACCTTCACCTTGCAAACATCTCCACACCAACATGATGGAGTTTTCATATCTTTTTCCGTCACCTCGTCCAGCTTGGCATTCTCCCACTTGTTCTGCATGTCTTCACGATCAGCACACGACGGCCTCGTCATGGAACCGGATGAAGCCATGCCTACAAAAATATGAGTGGTTGTTAGTGAAAGATATCAATACAATGAATAGAGAAAATGAAATAAGAGTGATTACACAAAACAAAAAATACCATTCATATTATTTCAACCATCCGGATTAAGCAAAACGTCAATAGGCCTTCCTCTATCGATCCTCCTCGTCCTAGTAAGACCGGAAGAACGACCACCTCCACCGGAGACTCTAAGACTCGCCCGTCCTCCACGACCACCAATAGTAGTTCCTCCTCGTGCACTACCTGTAAGACTAGTCCGTCCTCCACGACCACCAGTCCTACCTCCTTGTGTGCCACCGGAACCTCCTCTATGAACACCTATTTGGATAGAGCTCGTGTTGGCATCGGTCCTTGGTTTTTTGGTGCATGTCCTAACATTGTGTCCCGGATCGTCACATTGTCCACAGTGGTTGATGTCCGGTGGCTCCATGAAATGACCGCTACCAAACTGTTTCATTCCGGTGTAACCAGCTAGATCATCCATGTCACTCCTAAACCTCTTCTTTCTTCTTATTCCCTTTGTAGGCACCATGAGTTCAGGGTCAGGCACAATATGTGGGCCTTCATAGTCAGGCCACTGTGACTGGTCAAGGAAAGGATGAAATCGAGACGCCCATGTCAACCTCATGGCTTCCAATGTGAACTCCTGCAACCGCACGGTCCTCCCATCAGAAACATGCATGTTTCTCGCCTTGGCCGCCGTCATCAAATCCGAGCACGGCCAGTGGTGCTTATGAGCCCTCTCACACTAACACCACCGGTTCTTGAGGTCCACCTTATATGCAACACCGCCGTAAGCCACACCGTCTCGTGTTGTGCAACCTGGCTCGTCCACTTTGTAGATCATTTCTTTGTCGTTGAATCTAATGATTTGTTGATGTGAGGATTTCCCTTCTTGAAACCTCAACCAATCATCAACCTTGTCGGGATACTCTTTTTTCTCACCTATCCATTTGGCGGTGGTTTTGGAATGCCTAAGAAAATACTCGTTTAGCTTGAAGAAGGTGTATTTCAGTATCGCAGTCACCGGCAAAGAACGGACGCCCTTAAGCACATTGTTGAAGCATTCAACCATGTTGCTCATCATGTCACCGTATCTCCAACCTCCTTCATCGTAAGCGCGCGACCACTTATGCTTCTCCCCATAATTCCTTTCCAAGAATGCTCTTCCACCTTTGTTCTTTGCCAAAGCCTTGAAGAGTTTATCATAACGGATTTTGAAAGAACTGATGGTGAATGCCACACAAACATGGGTAAGGTCTTTGCAAAACTCCTTGCTCTTGCATGCCCGGTAAAAGTTCGCCACGAAATGCCTCATGCACCATCGGTGATGAAGCTTTGGAAGCCCAGGAATGACAACTTCTATGGCTTTGAGAATGCCATGGTGCCGGTCTAATATAATGCATACCTGCCTCTTCCCAATCACCTTGGTCCTCACATGCCCCATGAACCTCTCCCAATTGTCGTCATGATCGGAAGGAACTAAAGCAAAGGCCACCGGTAACACGTTATCATTGGACGAATGAGCCATTGCCACCATTAGTGTGCCCCTGTATTTGCCGGTCAAAAAAGTGCCATCTATAGACAACACCGGACGACAATGCTTAAATGCCTCGATGCATTGCCCAAAACTCCAGAAGGCACGATGAAACACTCCGTCAATGTCCTCAACCCCATGCTGCATGCCTGGGTTCTTATGTGCAATGGCTCCCAACATCCTCGGAAGAATATTCTATGCGACCGCATAATCACCGTGCAACATCCTAATAGCATTTGACTTGGCCTTCCATACCTTCCCATAGTTGACCTTGTATCCATACATTTTTTTAACAATACTCATCAGAAACTTCACCTTCACGGTTGGGTCATGGGATATCTCATTCAATAATTTGTAGCCAAGAAACTCTGAAGTGAGTTGACGGTGGCCCTTGCTTTGGTCAGCTTTGTCTGGAGGTATGCACTCGTGAGTAGCTACACAACTTTTCAACTCCCATTGCCCCGTTTCTTGAATTTTTCTTCCACGAACCTTCCATTTACAACCTCCTTTGTCACACTTCACGGTGTACCGCACCTCTTGGTTCGAATGACCAAAAACAAATGGCCTATGGTTCCGAATGGCATAGTCACTCAACCACATCTTAAACTCTTGGAAGCACCCAAACTTGATGCCTTTTTTCAAATGAGCATTCTCGTCCTCACCCTTTGGCCTTGGATCACCAACTCTAGGGCACGGTGTTGGTTCAACCAACCCCAGTATCATGCCACCATCAACAATGGCATGGTCGGCAAGGCTAATATCATGAAACAATGGGGGTCCTCTTTCCTTGCCATGCACCTCCGTGAAGAATTGATTTTCTTGCACCGTGAATCCATCTTCATCCAAATCTTCCTCAGGACCCTCGTCATCCGAGCCATAACCACACATACGGTTATAAGGGAGGCTACGATCCATGTCTCGTTGATGGACAATGACATCCAAGTTACCTATTGGATTGTAATAAATCTCTTCTTCTTCCGCATAAGCATCATCATCATCAACATGATCCATAGCTAGAATCTTTGGGTCTTCAATTACTATGGCTCTATCATTCATCTCCGCTTCATTTGATTGACTACTTGGTGGTTGGCTATAAGAATTGGGGACATACACCTCAACCCTAGCATCATGTATTGGGGAGGAGGCATGCCGGTTCAAGTCAATTTGTAGTAGAGGAGCATCAACCTTGCTGGCAAATAATTCAAGTGAGTTGTCTTGTGATTGCTCTACTTTACCCTTGTACACCTTCCAATGCAATTCCGAGGTGATAGGCATACTCTTCAACCGAGACTTCACCCCCACTCCAACATCATACCTTCCAATAAGTTTAACCTCATCACTTGGGTCCATCCAATGTAACACACTTCTAACTTTCACAACTACATCCTCATAGGTTGAGCTATACTCAAATACCATGTGTTCTTCCCCTTCATCGTCATTGCCATTCATAAATGTCTCCTTATCCAAATAATGGAGATTCACGAGACTACCCATCTAAATAAATTTTAGAAAATGTCAATGATAGCCGGCAACATAATATGGGACAATATCCATTGTGCATCCCATGGATCAATAATAGTTCTATGCAATACATTTAAGCAACAAAACAAATAACAACTAAAGAACAAAATATCATGGGTTAACCCTAACAACTAAAAAATGACTTTGCTTAACACTAACCCTAACCCTAGAAATAACCAAAACAATAACCATAGATCTAGCTACAAACAACAAAGTTAGCACACTACACAAGGTCAATCACACATATACAACCCTAGATCTAGATCTACCATCCATCAAATCCATTGATTTCACACAAAAAGTAGCACAACTAGGGTTTGCATAAAAGAAATCAATGCCATCAAATAAGTTGATTCCAACCAAACAAAAAGAAGAGAGTGGGTGAGGTACCTTGAGTGATGAAAATGGCCTCAATCCACCGGAGAAAAC
The DNA here is from genome assembly GCF_002162155.2 of Triticum dicoccoides. Classification (NCBI taxonomy): domain Eukaryota; kingdom Viridiplantae; phylum Streptophyta; class Magnoliopsida; order Poales; family Poaceae; genus Triticum; species Triticum dicoccoides. Next base: position 633,125,273 of record NC_041387.1, read on the forward strand.
TCAAGCAATGGAGATGAATTTGATGGAGCCCTAGGATGGGGGAGAGAGGGGGAGAGGGGCTCAGCTCGGGGAAGAAAGGATTTGGGGGTGAATGGGTGGCTTGTGGGGCCCACCTAACCACCAGCCATTGGTTTTGTGCATTCAGCACCCTACCGCCACCGTCTCTGGCGGTAGGCTGCCTAGACCTACCGCCACAGATAGTGGCGGTAGCCACTTATCCACATCAACAGGCAGACAACGCCGTCGACGTTGACCGGGTCCCTACCGCCAGAGCCAGCGGCGGTAAGGTGTTCCAGCCTACCGCCAGCTCGGGTGGCGGTAGGAAAAGGGTCAGATCCGAATTTTTTTCTAGACAAGGGTCAGATGCGGCTAAACGTGCACAAAAGGGTCAAAACAGTAAATTTGGCCCCCTCGGCTCACGGCGGATGCGTCACCATGTCAGGGGGAGTGGGGCGTAGCCTACGCGGTCCTGCGCAGCGTTTCCGCCGGCGGATCTGCTCCTGGATCGACGGTTTTGCCCGGAAACAACGGGGCAGGAGGACGCGCTCGCCCGCCACTCCCGGTAGCCGGCCGGCAATAAACAGCCCGAGGACCGGTGATGGATCGTGGTCTGAATGCGTTGGCACTTGTGTGGGGCCGTTTCCTGTGCGCGTAGGCATGTAGCTGAAGTAGGAATTATACCAGTGCTTTTGAGTGGACATCATCATCTTCTCTTTTTTCATGACACATGGGTCTGTATTAGAATTAATTTGAGGTGCGCAATCGATCATTCGAAGAATAATCACACAAGCATGACATCGAAATTTGCTCATCAGGTTCATCATCATGGTATGGAGATTTTTTGAAAAGTCAAGTATCATAAACTTTGACCAAATTGATGGAGAAAAATATTGACATCTAGAATGCCAAACTTATATCATTACATTCATTATTATATACTAGCATATGTGCCCGTATGTTGCAAAGGGATAATTGACACGTCGACTGAAGTATACATTAGCACGGCCCAACAACATCTCAATTGTACCAGGCCATGGCAGAGAGGCGCATAATTCATGCCAGTAGTACATAAAGAAGCATGCTACACATACAATACTTTCGGTACTTTTTTTGTACGGCAATTCTGATCTTAAAGAGCCTAATTTTTAATTTTTCATACCAAGGCATTATTTGTAAATTGAAGCAATGTTTGAAATTTGCACCAAGTTGTGAGAAAAATCTTAATTGGATTCTATTAAATGTGTACCTCTGAGCGAAACGACCCTAGTTCATTGCATGCAACTCGATGCTCACATAGCGCCTCTCACCATCCTGGCTGCGTTAGTTCTGTTGCACATAACGGTCGCACACTACGTAGCAACACATATATGCGTGTCCCTCCCATTCCCTCAGTATTAATTCCTTTTCATTATTGCATTGAATGCATGCCATGCACTTGGTATTAATACCAATTCCTTTGCATTATTCTTTCCTTCATATGTTTTTGAATATCCTAGTCTTTTTTTATCCCCGCCAATCACACCTTTTATTATCTCCTTTTTAGTACTTCTATATGCCCATTGAAACCGATCATTCATACTCCCTCCGATCCATATAGGCCCTCCTAACATACTTCATATATAGAAAGGTTATATGATAGTTATATTGTGCGTTAGCATTTCCCAAAATACACCATTACAGTTAATTATGTTAATTAAGGTTTTGCATTAAAAAGAATTTTAAAGCGGTTAACATGAACAAATAATAGCATGGTTGGAAACTACACATTTTTACTAATCAAATTACATATACAAATTATTTTAATCCGAGTTACGGTTGCAAAGTTATAGTATGATCATGTTTAACATATTCTTTGCAAATAGTAAAAGCAGGGACCCAAACGAGCTGAAAACATAGCAAACTGGGGATGCTGAACGAGGAATAATAATCAGCGCCCAGGCGTGCGAGATAGCGGCCCATAATCGAGCCAAAGCCCGACAGGGAAAGACACTTAATATTGGACCACATCTTACTTAAATGAAAAATAGGAGCTATTATGTAAAAATGCTGATGGTAAACGGGCAGAAATGCTTCGTAATTTATTAGTAGGTATTGATTTGGTATTGTTAATGTGAATAGTTATCTCTATTAACTTAGTTAACGTTTGATTTGAAAAAAAATCTATACGCACTACGTTTTGAAATGGATGGAGTATAATATATATATATATAGCTGTTCCAAGTTTAAGACTGAAAATAATTAAATGAACTCACTCTTGTGTGTGTGGTGTGAGAGGAAAAGGAGGAGAGAGAAGACATAAAGTTGATTGATGGATTGAGAATACAAGACTATATTATTGAGGTAATGAAAAAATACTACTGGCAAGTTTGCATGCGTCCTGGTCTCAAATCAAGTCGATGGCTGATCCATGCACTGGATGTCCTGCGCATGATAGAACTGCTTTTCTGCCATGTATATTGAACTTGAGATTATACCATAAGCAATGTGCTATTTTCAGACTCTATGTGACTCCATCTACAACTGTAGTCTCTTCCCGTCTTCTTCACAAATCAACATTGGAGCAATATTAAGTTCTTTTGTACTCTATTGTGTGCTCCCAAACTTCTAGAGTATTAGTTCAACGTCATCACACGCCGATTATTAATCCGTGTGAAAATGAACAACACACATATTAAACACCAAACATAAAGTTACCCGAACTCATCATCCTAGTTCTTTCTTGGTTGTCTGCCTGAAATTTGAAAGAATTTCACCGTTGCCCTGTGTCATCCCGAGTCAAATTCGGAGTTATGTCCCTTTTTCGAATAACCTTTTACACGCCCCACAGTATAACACTCTGCCTCCTTCTGTATCTGCGACCGCACTTTTTCATGTGCATTGAACACCATAGAATATAAGGCCATGTATTCTCTTAGCTTTTCACAATTCAGACGTTCCACCACTTTCCCAAATTCTTCATGGTCAACTCTCGTCCATCAACCGACACCGATAGATCTAGTAACCAACTTGAATTTGGTACTCGACAATGCTGCTTCACCACCCTTGCACACTTTGTATGACCACAAGAGGCATGGTCTGGCGTTGTGTCCTATGCTTACTACACGCCTCACCGCTATGACTGCGCCGAGCCTCTACTGCCCCGGTCGAGTCTCTAGGTCGCGAACCCGCACCACTTAGCCCCCACTGACGATAACCACCGATTATCACCGACCGATGCCGATTATCATGTCTCCTTCAGACCACTAGGCCTCAGTCCGAACAACGTGTCTCCTGCTTTACCACTGAAATAAGTTTCGACTTTCCGAGCTCTTGCGTTGTAGCCCCATGAAATCACAAGTGCTCCCTAGGTGATTTTGGTAATTTATGTCAACATATCTCTTGTTGGACTAACACTTTTACCTAGTATGTTTTAGATAAGTTCAACAATGGAGTGGCATGGACTAGAGGATGTGGAACCCCTTCGAGATGCTAAGGACAAAGGATTGGCTCAAGCTCCAAGCACAAGACTCTACTCTTTCTATTTTAGTGATCCAAGATCACATTGAGTCTATAGGAAAATCCAATACTATCAAGGGGGGATGAGGTGTTGCTTAATGGCTTGCTTGCTCAAAGTGCTTAGTGATATGCTCCAAAGCCCTCAACTACCTTCTCACATCCACATATGACCCAAACAAAAAGTCCAACTCGGCCCCACTGATTCTTTCTATCCGGCGCCACCGAGTTCAGATGCCATAGCCACTGCCACAAATCCTAGGCAAATCGGTCTCACCGATAGGGATCTCGGTCTCACCGAGATGGGATTGTAATCTCTCTGTATGTATCTATTACCAAAATCGGTCTCACCGAGTTTGTGTAATCATTCCTACCGAGATTACAATGTAAACTCTATGTTCCTCTTCGTAACATTTCGCTCCAACCGAGATGAGCGAATCGGACCCACCGAGTTTGCATGACCAACTCTCTGGTTAGCTTATTACCAAAATCGGTCTCACCAAGTTTGTGTAATTGGTCTCACCGAGATTACATTATGCCCTAACCCTAACCATATCGGTCCTACCGAGTTGCATGTCGGTCCCATCGAAAATCCTAACGGGCACATTATTTGCTAAATCGGTCCGACCGAGTTTCACGATTTGGTCCCACCAAGATTGGCAAGTTGTGTGTAACGGTTAGATTTTGTGTGGAGGCTATATATACCCCTCCACCCACTCTTCATTCGTGGAGAGAGCTATCAGAACGTCCCTACACTTCCAACATACATACATTTTCTGAGAGAGAACCACCTACACTTGTGTTGAGGTCAAGATATTCCTTTCCTACCATATGAATCTTGATCTCTAGCCTTCCCCAAGTTGCTTTCCACTCAAATCTTCTTTCAACCAAATCCAAATCCTGTGAGAGAGAGTTGAGTGTTGGGGAGACTATCATTTGAAGCACAAGAGCAAGGAGTTCATCATCAACACACCATTTGTTTCTTCTTGGAGAGTGGTGTCTCCTAGATTGGCTAGGTGTCACTTGGGAGCCTCTGAAAAGATTGTGGAGTTGAACCAAGGAGTTTGTAAGGGCAAGGAGATCGCCTACTTCGTGAAGATGTACCCTAGTGAGGCAAGTCCTTCATGGGCGACGACCATGGTGGGATAGACAATGTTGCTTCTCCGTGGACCGTTCGTGAGTGGAGCCCTCCATGGACTCGCGCAGCCGTTACCCTTGGTGCGTTGAAGTCTCCATCAACGTGGATGTATGATAGCACCACCTATCTGAACCATGGCTCAAAAATCTCCGTGTCTCCAAATTGTGTTTGCGCACTCCAATCCCATCCCTTTACATTCTTGCAAGTTGCATGCTTTACTTTCCGCTACTCATATACTCTTTGCATGCTTGCTTGATATGTATTGTGATTGTTAAACTTGTGCCAAAACTCCACTTCAACTTAAAGAAATTAAAAACTGCAACTTTTCTTGCTTAGTGTCTAATCACCCTCCTCTAGACACCTCTTCTCGATCCTTTCAATTAGTATCAGAGCTTTGGTCTCCATTGCTTTGGTTTAAACACCATTGGAGGAAGATGGATGAGTCTTCTTTGGGGAGTGTTAGACATAGAGTGCCTATACTTGACGGAGAGTATTTTCATGAGTGAAAAAATGAGATGCTTGTGATTTTCAATGAATATCATTTGAACAAGTACATTTCTAGCTCTTGTGCACCTCATGCTGATTCTATGCATCCTACCCTTGATGAGTCAATTCACATGATTCGCAATCTTAGAACTATTGATCTTATCACTAGAGGTTTGCCTAGAAACTTGATAGGTTGCTTGCCTACTCTTAAGTGTGCCTACACCATATGAAAATTTCGTGAGGAACGATTTCCAAATTATTCCTTGAAAAATCTAGATGAAATTCTCCATAAGTCTATTGCCTTGAGTAAGATGAATTCCAATGATCCTATGTTTGGTGATTGTCTATTTGAGCTTACAAATCTTATGCGTGCCAAAGGAGATGTTGGAATTTTTAGTGATATTATTTCTGAAGCTACTAGAATTCATAAAGGAGATCATTGTCAAACTCACTCTAACAAATCACCCTCTCTAGTAATTGATCCACCACATGACAATGTTGAACATGGATACTATGATGAGGATGATGATAGTGACTTTGATCTTGATGATGCAATGAGACACTTTGGCCTTATGGCAAATCTTCGGGGATATATGGCGGGAGGAAAGGAATGGGTTCTTGACAGTGGATGTACCGATCACATGACGGGAGATAAAGACATGTTTCGTGAGCTTGCTGAAAATGACGGCCCTCGAAAGTATGTCACTTTCGGTGACAACTCAAAGGGTAAGGTGGTTGGCCTCGGTAAGGTGGCCATCTCACATGATAGCTCCATACAAAATGTCATGCTCGTTGAATCTCTTGGATACAATTTACTTTCAGTATCTAGACTTGCTGATTTTGGTTTCAATGTCCTATTTACTAAAGTAGATTGCCAAGTGTTTCGTAGAGACAATCATAAAATGGTCTTTACCGGCATTCGTAGAGGTGATCTTTACATTGTTGATTTCACTAAAAAGGCTCAACCTAGAACTTGCTTTATTGCTATATCCTCTAAAGGTTGGTTATTGCATAGACGATTAGGTCATGTCGGCATGCGAAACCTTGACAAGCTTATTAAAGGAAATCATATCCTTGGCGTTAACGATGTCATATTTGATAAGGATAGACTTTGCAGTGCTTGTCAAGCAGGTAAACAAGTTGGAGGAAGACATCCCGTGAAGAACATCATGACCACAAGGAGGCCACTCAAGCTACTTCACATGGATCTCTTTGGTCCCAACACCTACAAAAGTGTCAGTGGAAATTCTTTTAGTCTAGTTATAGTTGATGATTTTTCATGATTTATGTGGGTATTCTTTCTCGATGATAAATCGCAGGTCCAAAAGATCGTCAAAAACTTCGCTAGGAAGGCTCAAAATCAGTATGAAGTGAAGATCAAGAAGGTTCGGAGCGACAACGAAACGGAGTTCAAGAACGCAAATGTGGGCACCTTTCTTGACGAAGAAGGGATTTCACATGAGTTCTCGGCTACATACACACCTCAACAAAATGGAGTTGTTGAGAGGAAGAACCGAACGCTCATCAAAATGGCGAGAACGATGCTTGATGAGTCCAAGACGCTGAAGCACTTTTGGGCGGAAGCGGCTGAGACAGCTTTTCACGCAACAAATTGCTTGTATCTTCACAAGCTACTCGGCAAGACGACATACGGGCTCCTCACCGGTAACAAACCCCAAGTTGGATACTTTCGAGTATTCGGCTCAAAGTGCTACATTCTTGATGAGCATCGTCATTCTAAATTTGCTCCTAAGTCTCATGAAGGTTTCCTACTTGGTTATGGCTCAAACTCTCACACTTACCATGTCTACAATAATTTCACCTAAAACATTGAAGAGATGGTAGATGTGAAGTTTGATGAATCTAACGGCTCACAAGTACAGCAATTGCCAATTGATGTAGGAGACAAAGAACCTTCAGAAGCAATCCAAGACTTGTCTATTTGCAAGATTCGTCTAAAAGAGGTGAAGGAGAGTACCTCGTCAGTCCAAGTGGAAGCTTCTACCTCACAACAAGGTGAACCTAGAGTTGATACGGAAGCATCCACAAGTAGGACACACCAAGATGAAGAAAACGAGGAAGTACACCAAGATTAACATCAACAACCTCCTCCACCACAACAAGAGAATGACAACGTCAACAACGAAGAAGGCCATGAAGAAGAACAAGATGAAGAAGATGTTCCACCTAGATCCAAGCAAAAGCTTTCACGAGTTCGAGCAAGAGTTGCTAAAGACCACCCCGTCGAGCAAATCTACAATGATATCCAAACCGGGAGAATTACTCGCTCTAAAACTCGTTTAGCTAACTTTTGTGAACACTATTCATTTACATCTAGCATTGAACCTATGAAGGTTGAGGAAGCATTGGAAGATCCGTATTGGATAAACGCCATGCATGAAGAGCTACACAACTTTGAGAGAAACCAAGTTTGGACATTGATTGAGAAGCCCGACAACAACCACAACATCATCGGTACCAAATGGGTGGTTTGCAACAAGAAAGATGAGGATGGACAAGTAGTTCGCAACAAAGCAAGTCTCGTTGCCCAAGGCTACACTCAAGTCGAAGGTATGGACTATGGTGAGACATATGCCCCTGTTGCTAGACTTGAGTCCATTCGCATCTTACTTGCCTATGCTAATCACCATGATATCACCTTGTACCAAATGGACATTAAAAGTGCTTTTCTAAATTGTGAGATAGAGGAGGAAGTTTATGTTAAGCAACCTCCTGGCTTTGTCAATCCTAAGAAACCTAATCATGTTTACAAACTTCACAAAGCTCTTTATGGTCTTAAACAAGCTCCTAGATCTTGGTATAAATGCTTGACCAAGTTCCTTATTGAAAAAGGCTTTGAAATTGGAAAAATTGATTCTACTCTTTTTACTAAAAGGGTTAATGGAGAACTATTTGTGTGACAAATCTATGTTGATGATATTATATTTGGTTCGACTTACCCTCACTTTAGTGAAAAGTTTGGAAAGCTAATGTCAGAGAAGTTTGAGATGTCGATGATGAGTGAACTCAAATTCTTTCTTGGTTTGCAAATCAAGCAAACTAAGGAAGGTACATTTGTTTCTCAAACAAAGTACACCAAGGACTTATTCAAGAAGTTCAATATGCAAGAATGCAAAGGTATGACTACACCCGTGCCTACTAGTGGACATCTTGATTTGACCAAAGATGGTGAAACGGTTGATCAAAAGGTTTACCGCTCCATGATTGGTTCATTGTTATATCTATGTGCTTCACGTCCCGATATTATGCTAAGTGTGTGCATGTGTGCATGATATCAAGCCGCTCCTAAAGAATGTCATCTTAAGGCCGTGAAAAGGATAGTGAGATACTTAATCCATACACCAAACATTGGCATTTGGGATCCAAAGAGGGCCTCTTTCAATCTTGTTGGCTACTCCGACTCGAACTATGCCGGTGACAAGGTTGATAAAAAGTCCACTTCGGGTGCTTGTCAATTTCTTGGTAGATCTCTTGTATCTTGGTCTTCCAAGAAACAAAACTCGGTATCCTTATCCACCGCCGAAGCGGAATACATTGCCGCTGGTTCATGTTGTGCTCAATTACTTTGGATGACCCAAACTCTTAAAGATTATGGGATATATGTGAAACATGTTCCATTGCTTTGTGACAATGAAAGTTCTATCAAGATTCCTCACAATCCCGTGCAACACTCTCAAACTAAGCATATTGAAGTTCGTCATCATTTCATTCGAGGTCATGTTGCCAAAGGGGATATTAATCTTAAGCATGTTCGCACCAAAAAGCAATTAGCTGATATATTCACTAAACCACTTGATGAGAAAGTGTTTTGCAGGTTGAGAGGTGAATTGAACATCATTGATGCTTCAAACTTGGAGTAGGAACTCCATTTTTGATACATGCAAGACATGAGCCTATGACTAATCCTTGATACCTCTCTTATGATGATAATCTTATGTCTTGGATATATTTGCACCTTGCATGTTATCTAACCCGTGTAGGTACTTGGATGAATCTAAATCTATGAGATTGCAACCCACTCACATCTTGAGCAATCTCTACATCACCAAGTCTATACACAATGGTGGTTGAAGACAAGGAAGCACGAAACCATTCAAACATATCCTTTGACAAATTCTATGTTGAGTTTCATGATTGTCATTTTGGATACACAAGTGCTCTTCCTTGCAAAACTAACCCATGTAGGTAGACGAACTCAAATTCCAAAAGTGGTGCTCCCAACTCTTGATGAGCTACATCAATCTTGAGCAACCCACATAAGTTAAAATACATGATCACGATCAACATCACCACCCAAGGTATGTTATTCCATCTTAGAGAAGCTTTACTCCAAGACATGAGTCAAAGCAACTCGATAAGATGTGAATACATCAAAATGCTTAAACGAAAAATGGTAACCCCATTTTGAGCTTAAACGATGAGTATGACCTATGATCAAGTGATCTCACTTGACTCCTAAGTCAATATACTCTAACATAGGTGACTTTGTCGCCGACCACTTCTAGATGAAGTTCTCTCGTGTTTATTTTCTTTGCTCTTGCATTTGTCTCATCCCTATTTGTTTCTCCTTTCAAAAAAACTTCATCTAGATTTATTTTATTTTATTTTCTGTTCTACATTCCTCGCATCCAATTCCTTGCAAATCCTTGTGAAATCTTCCTTGTCTAGAGAGCTGAGGTGACAAATGTTTTCTCTGTGATGAACTTGGTCACAACGGTCTGTTGTTTTCGGTCTAACCGAATCTTTTCGGTGCAACCGAAGCATAAAACTCAGAGTCACCGATTTCATAGCATGAAAGACATTTTGCCACTTGTTCCTGCATTACTTTGAACCAGCTCCACTCAATGAATCTTGTCCTCTACCAGCATCACATTCAACTTTCTGCTTTGTTTTGTGACTCAAGGACCAAACCCATTCGTGACAAAAATCCAGAAGAACCCTTCTTGGAAATTGATGTCAAAGGGGGAGAGGGAGATCACATCAAAGCTTAATCATATCTATAGGGGTAGAGAATACTCAAGGGAGAGAGAGTAATCATCAAGGACCCTAGATGCTTGGTGTTCAAGAGGAGAGAAGTCACATGTCTTTAAGAGGGGAAAGACATGTTCATATTTGTTTGTTTGCATTAGCTCTGTTTCTTTTCCTTGAGCTCTGATTTTCTGTTCCCTATCTTCTCCCAGTATCCCATGTTAGATTCAGGGGGAGCAAGATCTAAGGGAAGGAAATCATTGAATTCATTGCACATCTTTACCTTTGGGGACATGTCTATGTTCAATGTGGTACTTAGTACTCACTCTACATGTCATCCCAGTCTTGGTTCTCTTGTGGTTTCTCTTGTTTGCTTTGGCTAGTAGGTGTATCTGTGTTATCTAACCTTGTTTACGTAGGTTCATTTCATCCTAAGCCAACCCAAGACCACAAGGTAAGTATATGCATCACATTCACGTTTATGAGGATTTCTTGCTGATGTACATACTGTTTGCAAGAAGGACTCCTGAACATGAAGGTACATTTCCCATATTCACATCTTTTGCTCTGATGCATATATCCAAGATACATGTAACACATTGCCTACTCTATCATGGTTATGCATTCACTTGCTCCTATATTCCATATTCACACGATTGCATACATGTAGGGGGAGCCTATGCATGTTACATGTCTTTCCAAATCTTTACTTGTTACTCTCTATATCTTTATCTAAAGCTTTAATGTATGTTGTCATCAATTACCAAAAAGGGGGAGATTGAAAGCACAAGTGCTCCCTGGGTGATTTTGGTAATTTATGTCAACATATCTCTTGTTGGACTAACACTTTTACCTAGTATGTTTCAGATAAGTTCAACAATGGAGTGGCATGGACTAGAGGATGTGGAACCCCTTCGAGATGCTAAGGACAAAGGATTGGCTCAAGCTCCAAGCACAAGACTCTACTCTTTCTATTTTAGTGATCCAAGATCACATTGAGTCTATAGGAAAAGCCAATACTATCAAGAGGGGATGAGGTGTTGCTTAATGGCTTGCTTGCTCAAAGTGCTTAGTGATATGCTCCAAAGCCCTCAACTACCTTCTCACATCCACATATGACCCAAACCAAAAGTACAACTCGGCCCCACCGATTCTTTCTATTCCGCGCCACAGAGTTTAGATGCAAAGCCACTACCACAAACCCTAGGCAAATCGGTCTCACCGATAGGGATCTCGGTCTCACGGAGATGGGATTGTAATATCTCTGTATGTATCTATTACCAAAATTGGTCTCACCGAGTTTGTGTAATCAGTCCTACCGAGATTACAATGCAAACTCTCTGTTCCTCTTTGTAACATTTCGGTCCAACCGAGATGTGCGAATCGGTCCCACCGAGTTTGCCTGACCAACTCTCTGGTTAGCTTATTACCAAAATCGGTCTCACCGAGTTTGTGTAATCGGTCTCACCGAGATTACTTTATGCCCTAACCCTAACCATATCGGTCCCACCAAAAATCCTATTGGTCACATTATTTGCTAAATCGGTCCGGCCGAGTTTCATGATTCGGTCCCACCAAGATTGGCAAGTTGTGTGTAACGATTAGATTTTGTGTGGAGGCTATATATACCCCTCCACCCACTCTGCATTCGTGGAGAGAGCTATCAGAACATGCCTACACTTCCAACATACATTTTCTGAGAGAGAACCACCTACACTTGTGTTGAGGTCAAGATATTCCATTCCTACCATATGAATCTTGATCTCTAGCCTTCCCCAAGTTTATTTCCACTCAAATCTTCTTTCCACCAAATCCAAATCCTGTGAGAGAGAGAGTTGAGTATTGGGGAGACTATCATTTGAAGCACAAGAGCAAGGAGTTCATCATCAACACACCATTTGTTACTTCTTAGAGAGTGGTGTCTCCTAGATTGGCTAGGTGTCACTTGGGAGCCTCCTACAAGATTGTGGAGTTAAACCAAGGAGTTTGTAAGGGCAAGGAGATCACCTACTTCATGAAGATCTACCCTAGTGAGGCAAGTCCTTCGCGGGCGACGACCATGTTGGGATAGAGAAGGTTGCTTCTTCGTGGACCCTTCATGGGTGGAGCCCTCCATAGACTCGCGCAGGCGTTACCCTTCGTGGGTTGAAGTCTCCATCAAAGTGGATGTGCGATAGCAACACCTACCGGAACCACGATTCAAAAATCTCCGTGTCTCCAAATTGCGTTTGCACACTCCAATCCCATACCTTTACATTCTTGCAAGTGGCGCGCTTTACTTTCCGCTACTCATATACTCTTTGCATGCTTGATTGATATGTATTGTGATTGTTAAATTTGTGCCAAAACTCCACTTCAACTTAAAAAAATTAAAAACTGCAACTTTTCTTGCTTAGTGTCTAATCACCCCCCTCTAGACACCTCTTCTCGATCCTTTCACCCCTCCATCAACACAGGGTGAAGTGGTCCATCAGACTTCGGCTCCATCTTCAACATGACTCCATGTAGATGCTCCATGCTACCATGCACCCCATTGACTCCAAGCTCTCATGTCCACCGTCCTGAATCAACTTGCGCCGTAGTCTTGTCAAATCCGCACAAGCCCTCAGGCTTGCACCACGTGTTTCCACACCCTAGAAGTCGACCACCATTAGCATCACACTCTTATGTTGTTGTCACTAAAATCACTTCTTTCTTCTATTCTGACCGACATCCTTGTGATCCATCAGACTGTCTCTAGTGCAACCTAGCCGACCTTAACCGACTGCAAATGCTCCACCCTGCGTTGTGTCCGCCCCGCACATCTATGTGCATTGCTTGACATCCTGTGTATGCATGATCCTTCACAACACACTCAAAACTCGTCTGAGCCTTATGCACCAGTCCTTGTTGTACGCACACCCTGTGCAAACTTGACCTAAAGAAACAACTTATCCATGCAAAATTAGACCTTTCTTGGATCCCTCCTGTACACAATTTTCCTTTGCTACTCGTAGCTTCTTCACGTACCTAGGGAGATTGAAAGAACATGTGGTGCCCCCATGTTTGGTTTTGGTAATTGATGACAATATATATGGACTAATGGTTGCATTGAGTTATATTTGAAGGATTTTTCCATAGGCATTTTTTGAAGTCCATGTGTTGGTTTCAAGGAGTTTATGTGATGACCAAGGTGCTGTTCAAGGAATTATCGAAAGAGTGGTTGTGTAGCAGTCATGATACAAGGTTGATCAAGACTAAGTCAAAGTGTGAATCTAGTAGATCAACACACAAAGCATACAAGATGTACCGAGAGGGATCAAGTGATCCCATGGTATGGTAAGCCCTGTCCATTATGCTTTGTGTACCAACCCATGGTCTACATGTGAGTTGTATGCAGGGTTAGGTTGCGGTGTGCAAGATCAAGTGGAGCATCAAGAAGAGATCATCTTTGAAACTTGCCGTCCATTGTGGTGATAATGGACTTGTGAAGATGTGCCAAAGAGTGGCTCTCCCATAGTAGCGTACTTATACGTCTCCAACGTATCTATAATTTTTGATTGTTCCATGCTATTATATTATCCATCTTGGATGTTTTATATGCACTATTATGCTATTTTATGTCATTTTTTGGGACTAACTTATTAACCTAGAGCCAAGTGCCAGTTGTTGTTTTTCCTTGTTTTTGTATTCTACAAAAAATCAATACCAAATGGAGTCCAAACGGAATGAAACTTTTTGACAATTTTTCTTTGACAGAAAGACACATAGGAAGCTTTGGAAGGAGGCCAGAAGAGCCACGGATGGGCCACAAGCTCACCAGGCGCGCCCTAGGGGGGCACGCCCCCCGAGCTTTCGGGCCCATCATGGCATCTCTAACCCTAATCTTAGCTCCATAAATACCCAATATTCCTCGTACATGAGGGGGCACACCAAAAATACTTTTCTGCCTCTGCAAGTCTCTAACCTCGTGAGATCCCATCTGGAAGCCTTTGCTGGTACTCCGCCGGAGGGGAATTTGATCATGGAAGGCCTCTACATCAGCCTTGCCGCCCTTCCGATGATGTGTGAGTAGTGTACCACAAGCCTAATGGTCCATAGAAAGTAGCTAGATGGCTTCTTCTCTCTCTCTTTGATCTTCAATACAATGTTCTCCTCGATGTTCTTTGAGATCTATTCGATGTAATATTCTCTTGCAGTGCGTTTGTTGAGATCCGATGAATTGTGGCTTTATGATCAGATTATCTATGAATATTATTTGAGTCTTTTCTAACCTCTTTTATGCATGATTAATATAGCTTTGTATTTCTCTCCAATCTATTCATTTGGTTTGGCTAACTAGATTGATTTTTCTTGCAATGGGAGAGGTGCTTTGTAATGGGTTCAATCTTGCGGTGTCCTCACCCAGTGACCGAAAGGGTAGTGAGGCACATATTTGTATTGTTGCCATTGACGATAAAAAGGTTGGGTTTAGTCATATTGATTGGATATATCTATCTACATCATGTCATCTTGCTTAAGGCATTACTCTATTCTTGTTAACTTAATACACTAGATGCATGCTGGATATCGGCCGATGTGTGGAGTAATAGTAGTAGATGCAGGCAGGAGTTGGTCTACTTGTCACAGGCGTGATGCCCCATATTCATGATCATTGCCTTAGATATTGTCATAATGATTCGCTTTTCTATCATTGCTCAACAGTAATTTGTTTACCCACTGTATGTGTTCTTTCAAGAGAGAAGCCTCTAGTGAAACTATGGCCCCCGGGTCTATCTTTATCATATTATTTTCAGATCTATAAAACCAAAAACCCAAAAATACCTCGCTGAATTTTATTTACCTTTATTTTTTTACATCTATCACTATCAGATCTCATCCTTGCAAGTAACCGTGAAGGGATTGACAACCCTTTTCTCGCGTTGGGTGCAAATATTTGTTTGTTTGTGCAGGTGCTATCATTGGAGACTTGTGTGTTCCTCCTACTGGATTGATACCTTGGCTCTACTTTGCTGCATCACCCTTTCCTCTTCAAGGGAAAAACAAATGCGAGCTCAAGAAGTAGCAAGTATGGGGGAACAATCTACTTGTCTTCATCGAGCCAACGCAATCAAGAAAGGTGGTCCAACATGAGGAAGTCAAGATCGTCATCGTCTAGCTCAAGTAGACTATGTGCAACTCAAAGGTTTGCCCTTGATAGGTTTTCCATTTTACCATTCTCATGGTGGTAGTTGGGAGATGATAAGTCTCCAACGTATCTATAATTTATGAAGTATTCATGTCATGTTTACAACAATTTTATATGGTTTTGGTATGATTTGTATGGAACTACGGACTAAAATTGTTTTCAGCAGGACTACCATGGTGTTGTTTTTTGTGCATAAATAAAAGTTCTCCAAATGAAGTGAGACTTTTTGAAGATTTTTTTTGGAACAAAGAAGGCACTAGAAGCTTCGTGGGAGGACCAAAAGATAAGGGAGGTGGCTACTACCCACCAGGACGCGTCACCCCCCTCTGGCATGCCCTGGTACCAAGTGGGCCCCTCGTGGCCCCCCTCAGCGTGAGACCGACGCCAAAAAATCATATATATTTAGAAACCCCCAGAAATAACCCTAGATCAGAAGTTCCACCGCTGCAAGCCTCTGTAGCCATGAAAAACCAATCTGGATCCAGGTCCGACACTCCGTCGAAGGGGAAATCATCACCGGAGGTCATCTTCATCATCCCGGTGGCCACCATGATGAGGAGAGAGTAGTCCAACCTCGGGGCTGAGGGTTTGTACCAGTAGCTATGTGTTTGATCTCTCCCTCTCTCTCATGTTCTTTATTCGGCACAATCTTGATGTACCGCGAGCTTTGTTAATATAGTTGGATCATATGGTGTTTCTCCCTCTCTATCTTGTTGTCATGAATTATTTTTTTCCTTTGAGACTTCACTTTTATCGGATTGAGTACTTTTATGGTTTGAGAAGACTTGATGTATGTATTGCTATGAAAACCCATGGTGACAATGGGGTATCATATTGATTCACTTGATATATGTTTTGGCACTCAAATCGCGGATTCTCGAGGTGACATTGGGGTAATCTATACCTGTTTGTTACAACCATTGCCTATACCTGATTGTAAATGGGATGAGATTGGTATGGATTTCATTACAGGTCTACCCAGGACTCGGTCAGGTTATGATTCTATTTGGGTAGTTGTTGATCGTTTGACTAAAGTTGATCACTTCATCCCGGTAAAGACTACCTATACCAGTGCCCAGCTAGCAAAGATTTATATGTCTGAAATTGTTTGTCCGCATGGAGTTCCAAGGAAGGTAGTGTCTGATAGAGGTACTCAGTTCACATACAAATTTTGGCGCCAGTTGCATGAATCCTTAGGCACTAGGCTGTAGTTCATTACAACTTTCCATCCACAGATAGATGGTCAGACAGAGAGGGTAAATCAGATTTTGGAGGATATGTTGAGAGCTTGTGCTTTGGACTATGGGTCCAGTTGGGATGATAATTTACCTTATGCAGAGTTCTCATATAATAATGGTTATCAGGCTAGTCTGAAGATGGCACCATTTGAGGTATTCACTACTGGAATTTTATAATTTTCCTTCTGCCAACTCGTTAACGTCAGCTGGCGGACGGCAAAGAGAGGCTTTGCCATCAGCCACCAAAAAACGGACGACAAAGAGGTAGCGGACGACAACGGAGGGCTTTGACATCAGCAAATCTTTGCCGTCCGCCAACCGACGGCAAAGAAGCTTTGCCGTCCGCTAGCGAACAACAAAGAGAATGGGTGGCGGGCGTACGAGGACGACCTAACGGCCGTTTTCTTTGCCGTCTGCTGGCTAACGGCAAAACTTCATTGCTGTCAGCCAGCGGACGGCAAAGAGAACGGCCGTTAGGTCGTCCGTTTCCCCCCGACCCCACCCCACTAGGTACGTTCTTTGCCGTCTGCTAGCAGATGACAAATAACTGACCTACTATAGAAAAGGGGCCGCACCCGCGGCCCCTCCCCTGCCTCTCTCGATCTCCTCCTCACCACATGCACCTGCACCCCGCCGCCCCGGCCCGGTGCCCCGCCCCAT
>NC_041387.1:633142937-633212867 GCF_002162155.2 Triticum dicoccoides
ACCACCCCATGGCCCGTGTTGGCGCCCCACCCCCGCCGCCCCGGCGCCCGCCGCCGCCTCCACCACCGCCGAGTGGCCCAAGGTGATTTTTTTATTGTTTTTTGTGTTTAGGTTTAGGTTTTAGTGGTAGGATTAGGTTACTGCCAGATTTAGGTTTAGATAGTTAGAAGAAGAAAATAATTGAAAAAAGAAAAATAAGTAGAAGAATAGGAAAAAGGGAAAAAGTAAGAGGGTTGCCGAGGGGATAGATGGTGGAGCTAGTGGGTTCCGCCGGTCCCGACGCCCATGCCGAGAACCCCCGGTCCAAGTGTTGACCCGTTGACTGTGCATCGGCTGTTGTTGGCGTTGATGGTGGTCGAACACCATTGTGAATTAGGGGGTTAATTAGGGGGTTCCTCGGTGTCGATGGTACCCTAAATAGTAAGTATCGTCAGTGCGAGTTATATGTGGCCGTCAGTGTCGAATACTACATCCATGTCCCTCAAGTGACACAGGGGTCATGCGTCCAGCAAGAACAGTTCTCGGCGTCGATGGCGGTCGAATACCATTGCAAATTTGTCTAGCAGCCTCAGAGATGATGATTGAAAGCTAAGTGTTGAAACTTGAAACACCCAAACTAACTCAAGTCGGTTTGGTTGTTTGAAAATTTCAAAACTTGGCTTTAATCCTCATCGCAGAGGCTGCCAGACAAATTCGCCAAGGTGTTCGACCATCATCGACCACCAGAACTATTGTTGTGGGACGCCGGGCGCCGGCTTCACTTGTGGGATGTGGATCTAGTGTTCAAGGCCGACCGCCTCATGTACCTTGCACCGATGGTACTTGCTATTTAGATTACCTGGGGACAAGCGGGTTAGAGGGTTCCTCGGTGTCGATGGTACCGTAAATAGCAAGTATCATTAGTGTGAGGTACATGTGGCTGTCGGTGTCGAATACTTGCTATGTTACTCATCTTTCGATTTAAATATGCAGTTATTTCGTCGTTGCGAGGGTCTAGTGTTCGACGAGCTCCACCCCTGCATTCGTTGGTGAGCACAAATGACATCTCCTCCTCCCCCTTCATTTGCTCTGTTCCGGTCTTCGTGCCAATGAAACTTGCTAGCCATAGGTGTCAATCATCAGTATGCGTAACCACTATTTGTCTCCCTTTCGAAAGGGTTACATCTATAAATATGCATGCATTTGCATATTTATAATCGTGATTCTTTCAAATTGTCCAACGTTATCCATGGACAACCCGAGTATGTGTAGATTGGGTTCATTTTCCCATATGCTCAGCTCCGGATCCGATGCAGAATTTCGTTAGTGCCTCCCTGTTATTCTATGGGTACACATCCTCTCTGTTTATTGCCGATACGTGTATCAGGAGAACAATGCGGAGGCACGACAGTGGCTCAGTCAACAGTGCGGTATCACCACCACATACCTTCGTAACCTTTCCTTTCACCTTTCAGGACATTGCTTTAGTGCAGCCTCTCCAAAAGAGCCGGATTGTCGGACTTACATAGGAGAGAAAACCAAGGAGGCAACATGCTTTGCGCACAGAAGGAAATACCCAGGTGGAATCGATTTACGATCGTTATACCTGCTTTATCTATCTGTACGTAGCCTGCCCCTAGATAGGGTATGTCAAATAATCCTATTTATCTCCGCTTAATGCATTCATTGTAAACATACGCTTAAACATATTATTCATCAATGGGAGATCATATATAGCGTCAGCTTATTATTCTTATTTGAGCATTTTTTCCTACAGATGTCTATTTGACATTGCATCCGTACACCTTGGTACGTTCAGTTTTCCAGGGGCTTCTTATGGTGCCCCATAATACGGCAAGACAAGTCCGAACACTTTCAACAGTGCGGCACCCCGAACTTATAGAATTATATGCATCAGCTCAGAATCATGTTTTGGGTCTACAGTTGGGATAGCCCGGCTCCCTTGTTTTGGTGCCTTACGTTCCGTTATATTGGCTAAGGTAGCGCAGGGAGAACTACTGCGATTGTGTCCCGGTTCTTCCGGACGAGCACCTCAGTAGAGAAAGCCGAAAACTGACCGACATGATGTGGCGAGAGCTGGTCGATGTTCAAGAGGTCTTAAAATCCTTAAAGATTTTTCTGCTTTAGGCAATAATTCGGCTTCGTCCGATCTAGGCGTATATAGCGCCCCAATTCGGCCTTCTGGATTCTAGGGGCTTCGCTAAAATTTAAAATTGTAGACTTCTATGGCTAAGTGAAGGTTATAAAGCCGCATAGTCTGATTGCCTTGTTCGCTGTGCCGGACACCTCCTTAAGGGACCAAACATTTGGATAAAGAGTGTCCGGGTTTTACACGAACACCCCAGTACTAGTTACATGGGGGCGGAAGCCGACGACTGGCCTACTTTGAGAATTTTATAAACAGCCGCACATAAGGTAATATTTTAAATAGCAAAAGCGCTACATAGCGCAAGTAACTTCGTCCTTAAATTACAAACATGACAGAAGTGAATTCATTCTAAAATTATGTCCTTGGTACATTCATCGGCCACGAGGCGAGCGCCCTTCATAACGCCATCGTAATACTTCTCCGGATAGCAATGCGCCTTGCCCTCCGGCGGCCCGTCCTTCACCAGCTTCTCCGCATCCAGCTTGCCCCAATGCACCTTCGCACGGGCAAAGGCCTGTCGGGCACCCTCAATGCAAACGGATCGCTTGACGACTTCCAGTCGCAGACAGGCATTCACCATCCGCTTGATCATACCGAAGTAGCTGGTGGGCAGGGGCTCACCAGGCCACATCCGGACTATGAAATCCTTCATAGCCACTTCGGCCACCCTGTGGAGTTCGACCAACTGCTTCAGTTGGTCACTCAGAGGCGTTGGATGTTCGGCCCCAGCATACTGGGACCAGAATAACTTCTTCGTTGAGATCCCCTCCTGAGCACGGTAGAACTCCGCGGCATCTGATATGCTACGTGGAAGATCTGCGAATGCCCCTGGAGAGCTCCGGACTCGGGTAAGTAAAAGAAACGCCTCCTCCACATGTTTGCTTTGCATAAAAAATTTCTTACCCGCCGCTATCTTTTTGGCCTCCTGGATTTCCTGCTGTGCCTTCTCGGCTTCGGCCTTGGCATCTTTTATACTTGCAAGGGCCTTAATAAGCTCTCCCTCTTTCGCCTTAAGCTCATGCTCCACGGCCTCGAACCTCTTACTGAGATCCTGGAGCTCTTGTTGTGCCTCGCCCACTCGGGCATCTTGCTTCTTGCGCTCCTTGCGTTCCAAGGCCGCCTTGTGTTTAGCCTCGGACAACGCTTTTTTCAGAGACGCCACTTCAGTGGTGGCCCCTGTTACAAAATCACGATGCTTTGTTGTTAGAATAACCAATTTTATCTATCCTTCATTATATGAGAGCGGGGAATCACTCACCTTTGTTCTTTTCGAGCTGCCTCCTCGTGAGGCCAAGCTCTCCCTGCACCTGCTCCAGGTCTTGTTTTAGTCCGGCGATCTCGGCCGTACGGACCGCAGCGGCAAGCAGCACGTCCTGCTTATTCACATTCAAACTTATTGTTAGACTCCTGCGGATTATAATTGACCCTCCGTTTGGTTTTTCCTTTCGAACACCAAACAGAATATCAGGGGCTACTACCTATCGGGTGGTAATTTCACACATTTTTATTACTTACCTCAAAGCCTGTCAGGAGGCTGGTGCAGGCTTCGGTTAGTCCGCTCTTGGCGGACGAAACCTTCTGAATCACCGCACTCATAAGAGTACGGTGCTCTTCATCTATGAAAGCGCCGCGAAGCGCTTCCATCAGACAATCCGGCGCCTCGGGCGCAACAGAAGTCCTCGACACAGACGGCTCTCCCTCCCTAACACGGGGCTGCATGCTTGAGTCCAGAACCATTGAAGGCTCGGGAATAATGTTCGGTTGAGAGCCCGGCCTACTGCGGCTCTCATCAACACGGTCCGCGGGGATCTTGAACCCCACGTGTCCGACGTCTGGAATGCCGCCTTCGGGTGCCTCCAGAGCCACCTCCCCCCGCTCTGGGAGCCTTTGGGATAACACCTCCGTGTCATCTGCAGGCTAAGGAGTAGAGGCTGTCGGGAGCGAGTTCATCGCCGAATCGCTCAAGGACCCAACCGAAGACGACGCCTCGGGATGGACCCTGGCCGGACTACATACAAGTTCGGTGTTGTAACAAAACTATGAAGTAAAATTACGATAGAGTGCGGATACTTACGATCGCACTAGGGGCTTCTTCCTGGGCAGCCACCCCTCCTCGCTATCCGCGGCGGTGGCAGAGTAGTCCGGAAGGGACGCCTTTCCCTTCTTGGACGTCCCAGCCTCCCCCTCCGGGGCGGCCTTCCTCTTTTTCTCCCCCCAATATAGGGAGGTGGAGTTTCTTCTTGTTTCCCCCGCCTCCGCGGGAGGAATCCGCCTCGTCATCATCAAACGACGAGGGTATGAGGACCTTGCACCGGGGGCCTCTCCTGGCCCCCTGGTCCGCCCTCTTAGGCCCCTCGTCCTTTCCGGACGGGGCGGCCTCTTCTTCTTCTTCTTCTTCCCCTTCGGGGGAGGGGTGTGCCTCGTCGTCTTCGGACGAGGCTTCTGGCGCAACCTTACGTCAGAGACCCTTTCGGATCCTCGGGGCCTTCTTATCGGCCTTCTTCTCCGGCCCCTTGTAGGGCGCCGGGACCAGCATCTCCGTCAGGAGAGCATTAGCTGGGCTTTCTGGTAGCGGAGCTGGACAGTCAATCTGCTCCGCTGTCTCCACATAATCCTGAACAAATATGCACAATTACTTAAGGCTCCCCCATGAATATATTGGGAAGAACCAAATCCGGTGGCAGCCTGAGAACTCACATGACTAGGAGGCCGTGCGGTGTGGAGCCCACAGTCCTAGGATATGGGAGGAGGTACTTCAGAGGCCTTGAACAACGCCTTCCACGCGTTTTTTTGCTTAATGCCGTAGAGCCTCTGAAGCGTCTGGTGTTCGGCCGGGACGAACTCCCATAGATTGAATGCCCGCCTTTGGCACGGCAGAATCCGGCGAACGAGCATGACCTGGATCACGTTGACAAGCTTGATGTTCTTGTCCTTCATGCCATTGATGCAGTTTTGGAGTCCGGTCAGCTCTGTAGCTTCGCCCCAGGACAGGCCCTTCTGTTCCCAGGAGGTGAGCCGCATGGGGGTTCCGGATCAGAACTCGGGGGCGCCGCCTAGTTGGCGTCGCGCGGCTCGGTGATGTAGAACCACCCCGACTGGCACCCCTTCACGGTTTCCTCAAAGGAGCCGTCAAGCCAGGTGATGTTAGGCATCTTGCCCACCATGGCTCCTCCGCACTCTGCTTGCTGGCCGCTCACGATCTTCGGCTTCACGCAGAAGATTTACATCCAGAAGCCGAAATGAGGCTTGATGCGGAGGAAGGCCTCGCATATGACGATGAACGCCGAGATGTTGAGGACGAAGTTCGGGGCTAGATCATGGAAATCTAGCCCGTAGTAGAACATGAGCCCGCGGACGAAGGGGTGCAGCGGAAACCCCAATCCATAGACGAAGTGGGCGAGAAACACGACCCGCTCGTGGGGTCCCAGAGTTGGAGTGACCTGCCCGTTGTCCGGTAGCCGGTGCGCTATGTCTGCGGCCAAGTATCTGGCCGCCCAAAGATTCACGATGTGCTTCTCCTTCACGATGGAGGCCACCCACTTGCCTCCTGCTCCGGACATGTCTAGCTGTGTGGAGAAGATTTGGACTAGGGCGCTGGAGCTCAGGGAGGTAAGGATGAGGGAAGGAGGAAGAGGGTGTGGGTGAAAATGAGGGTCCTTTATCCCTTTATAGAGGCCACGAAAGTGGTGCGCCTCCCCACTAGCCCGTTGAGAATCGCTTACTTCCCAAGCGCCACGATTGATGGCACGCTGGGATTACCCGTACCCGTATTGATGAGAATCCCGCGATAAGGGGACACGATCTCTGCTTTGACAAGACGTGTCAAGGAAACCGCCTCGCAATACGCGCTGTGGTTGATTGCGGGAAAACGGTTCGAATAATGACATGACCATAATGACATATCACGTCGTCTAAAAATTTGTCACCTGAAGTATCATTCTCTCTACGGTGGTATGTGAAGATCATTTTGCAGATCCGGACACGGTCTATGTGTTCGATAATAACCTTGGAGTATTCGGAAGGAGGAACCGCCTTGCAATGCCGAAGACAAGACTGCGCACCGAACTCATCGTCATTGAAGCCTGGTTCAGGGGCTACTGAGGGAGTCCTGTATTAGGGGGTATCCGGACAGCCGGAATATATACATTGTCCGGACTATTGAAGCGTGAAGATACAAGATTCAAGACTCCGGCCCGTGTCCGGATGGGACTCTCCTTTGCATGGGAGACAAGCTTTGCAATCCGGATATTATATTTCCTTCCTTGTAACCGACTCCATGTAAACCCTAGCCCTCTCGGTGTCTATATAAACCGGAGGGGATGGTCCTTAGAAGGCCGATCACATTTACAATCATACCATCATAGGCTAGCTTCTAGGGTTTAGCCTCTATGATCTCGTGGTAGATCTACTCTTGTACTACTCATATCTTCAATATTAATCAAGCACGAAGTAGGGTTTTACCTCCATCGAGAGGGCCCGAACCTGGGTAAACATTGTGTCCCTTGCTTCCTATTACCATCAGTCTAAGACGCACAGATTGGGACCCCCTACCCGAGATCTGACGGTTTTGACACCGACAAGGTGCTGCCGAAGCTTTGCGTCGGATCCAGAGCAGAGCATGGGAAAACGAACCCGATCTACACATACTCGGGTGGGATTAGGACCTATCCTTACCTATTAGCGTGTAGGTTGCATGGACGTAATAAAACTAACAAACTCCATTAACTGATGGATATGGTTTGCCTAATTATGTATATATTTCTTGTGTGTCCAGTAGGAAGTCAATATGAGTGATCGTGCGTGGATGTACACTGGTTACACTAGTCAGTATGTTTGGACTGAGGAATGGTTAAAAAAACTAAGGGGCTTGTTAGAGACGCATTTGCAAATGGCCAGAAATTTAGCTGGTGCCCCTGTGTCCGGTGCGACAACTATAATCAGAGGGACGAGCTTCAAATGAGTAAACACATGCAGAAGTTTGATTTTACGCATGGTTACATGGTTTGGACATTACATGGTGAGTCTGCACAACGTGCCAGAGCTGAGGTGGTTCTTCGTTGCATCGACGAGCATGGTACCGGGACTGCAGACATGGTGCAAGACTTTGACGATGCTCGGGACTCAAACGAGGAGATGGAGGAATCTGCAAAGGCCTTCACTGAAATGTTGGAGGCCTCAAAATGTCCTCTCCACGAGCACACTGAGCTTTGTCAGCTGGATGCCATCTCACAAATAATGATGATGATGCATTTATTAATGATGATGATGAGCACGTCATTACCGATAGTGATTCTTAGGTATTCAAATTTTTATGTTGTACTTTGTATGATTTATATAGTTGGTATGTATAATTTTGTTACTTTGTATGATAGTTTCTTATACATAGTGCCATGGTCTTGATTTCCGTTCCCGTCGGCCCTCGCCTGCTTTATGATTTGGATGTGGTAAATTCTCTTTCATAAATATTTGTTGCATTTCACATTTATGACAATTATGGCCATCAAGTTGACATAGAGATATTTTAAACTAGGAGGTATGTGAACCGGAATTTGAAAAACCGACCCTCTTGTCGAGAAGTTAAATTTAGTTGAAAACGAAAATGAGTATTTGAAAGAAAAAATTAAAAGAACTGAAGAAGAGAAGATGACATTGGAGTTGTATGTTGCCAATGTCATCGATGATCACAAGATGAAGATGAATGCAATGCGCTTTAAGAAGGATGCAATGCGCCTGAAGCTTAAGAAGATTAGAAAATATGCCATTGATAATGAGGCTTGGTATCATTATGTCGTTGGATCAATTGTTACCTTAGTTGCGATCTTCATCATAATTGTTGTGATGAGGGTAAGTTTTGTCTAATGTTTTTCTTTACAAATGGATACTTAGCTTATTTTCCTTCTAAATGGCATAATTACCTAAGTTATATAAAAAATGAGCTATACTTAGCTTATTCAGTTCATTTATGACATACTTAGCATACTTAGGTCAAAAATGACATAATAATCTTTGTTAAGTCCAAAATGATATGGACTTAGCTTATTTTCCTCAAAAATGACATAATAAACTTACTAAGCTCCAAAATGACCTATTTACCTAGCTTAGCTCTAAAATGACCTACACTTAGCATTTTTACCTAGCTTAGCTCTAAGAAGAGGAGAGGATAAAAAGAAAGAGAAGAAAAAAATCTTCTTCTTCTTCTTCTTCTAACTAGTCTTCTTCTTCTTCTACTTCTTCTTCTAACTTTCATCTTTCCCAATTTGCAGATTTGCTTTACATGAGGAAGGTTTGGATTCATGGAGTGTACTATTCTGCTGGTGCTTCCTTGTTGTTTATGAAAACTTCTTTGGATATGTATGTCTATATGGATATGTTGTTGGAAACTTGTTTATGGTTATGTATATATGGATATGTTGGACTTTGTTGCACTATGTTGTTGGATTTGATCAAATATGTTGTTGGACATGCTGTTGGATATGTATGCATGTATATCTGTGTTTGAACCATGTCTAATTAATTGGATTTAAATAAAAACAGGGGATGTGTAGCCTCTTTGCCGTCCGCTAGCTGACGGCAAAGCTCTTTGCCGTCCGCTAGCCGACGGCAAAGAGGACACGTGGCAGGCACATGTGCAAACTGGCAACACTGGCTGCCTATTTGGTCATTTTGCTGTCTGCAAGCGGACGACAAAGTGACCAAATAGGCTTGGAAAACAGGGCCATCTATGCCATCTCCTAGCCGACGGCTTAGCTGGCCACGTGGTAGCATCCCAGTGTTGGCCTAGCTAAGCTCTTTGCTATCTGTCAGCGGACGGCAAAGAACACCGTTAACCCCCTAATGGCTCTCACCTCACACCGCTGCTGTCCGTCATCGCTGCCGTCTGCTGGCCTCGGATGGCTGACAGCACAATCCTTTGCTGTCCGTTTTTATGAAGCGGACGACAAAGCATGCCTTTGCTGGCACGTGTTCAACCAGACGGCTTGTCACCCGCTAGCTGACGGCAAAGAAGCTGATTCCAGTAGTGATTGTATGGCAGAAAGTGTAGGACACCATTGATGTGGGATGAGGTTGGAGAGTGTTAGTTCTTTGGACCAGATTTGATCAGAGAGGCTGAGGAGAAGGTCAAGTTGATTCATGACAGGCTAAAGATAGCATAGTCGAGACATAAGAGTTATGCAGATGCGAAACGTAAGGAGGTGACATATGAGGTAGGAGACAGTGGATATCTTATCTACATGAAAGATTTCAACCTATATGAATTACAGAGTACCTAACCCAATTCACAATAGAAACTATAACAGCTTGGATTCATGAATGTCAATTCACAAAAAATACTTGCATACTCATAATACTAAAGTTACACATTTCACAAAAGCAAAGATTCATATTAATCTTAGTGATATCAAGTATAATCCTAGTACCTAAAAGCTAATTCCTAAAATTCAAATACTGAAATTAAAAAGTTGCACATTCATGATACTAAAACTTGCATGCATTACAGAATAGCACGATTTATATATTAGAATTGATGAAAATATAATTACAATGATATGAAGAAAAGAAAACATCCTATTTGAAGAATGCACAATACCACTTGCATTCACAACCTATATGAACTTCACAATACCTTACAATACAATTAAAATTTTGCATGTACATCAAACTAGTAATTCACAACAGCAATATACATTTCATACCTACAAAAGGATGACAGAGTACCTAACTCAATTAATTCGCAATTGAAACTATAATAGCAACTAATGAATAAAATTTTAAACTACACTAAAATCAATATCAACTGGAACCTAGTACGTGAAACAAAATTCATAAACTTGCATTTTCATTATACAAAAGCTGCACACATTACACAAGAGGAAAGACTTATAGTAGGCTCAATGATAATATATGTATATTGAACAACAATAACTGCACCAAAAAACATCATACCTAAATTCAAAACAATGAAACTTGCATACTCATGATACTAAACTTGCACACATTTCACAACATAAAAAAATTCATATTAAGCCTAGTTCAGTATTATATTGCTATCCTGGCCTAGAAGTTACTGGGACCAGATATATTGATATGGACAAAAAGTATGCAAGCTACATTAATTACAAGAATATAAGACTCAATTCACTATTATAATTACACTATCAAGGATTCATCAAATATCAACTATAATCCTAGTTCATAAAACATAAACTTGCACACATTACACAACAACAACATTTATAGATGTGACGCCCGGATAATCAAGCTACAGTAAACCTCTGCTAATGATGCCACATCACCTTGATTATTGTTGCTAATCTTGCGTTGGATCAAAACTGTTCAAATTCAAATTTGAATTTTTGTCAAACATCAAAAAATTTTCAAACACTAAAGTAAAATGTTTGGAGTGTGCAAATAAATGCCTAGGTATTTATGGTGAAGGAACCGTGCTTTTATAAAAGTCCTAAACATCTAAAAGGAAATAAAGCAGAAAAGAAATAAGATGAAAAGGAAAAAACAAAAACAAAACTAAAACTAACAAAAAAGGGGAAACCTCCCCCCACGGCCCACCGGCCCAGCTGGCCGGCCAGCCCACCTGGCCCAGCCGCCACCCCACTCTCTCCATAACCCCCCACTCCCCCCGAAACCCTAGCCTCCCACTCCCCCACTTTCCCCCACGTCGCCACTCCCTCTCCCCCCACCCGATCCAATCTGGATCGAGGCGAAACCCCCACTCCCCACTCCACTCGCTCCTTGCAACCCCCTCTGCCCGAACTGATTCGGGCACGACGCCCCCAACCCCGTCGCCGACGCTCACCGTCATTGCCTCCGATGCCGTTGGACCATGCCCTCGCCGGGTCCACCTCGACGAAGCCGCCACGACGGCCTACACCTCGTCATCACATCATCGTCTTCTCCGTATCCTCCCCACGCCCTGCTGCCCCGTCCCTACATCCCACGGTGAGGCCAACCCTCGTCCTCTCTTTCCCTCCCCATTCGCATGCCCGCCTCCGGCCACCCTGCTGTGCGCCGGCAGCCGCAGCCACCACCGTGCGCCCGAGCCGGTCACCGCGCTAAACGCCTCGCTCGTGCTCCACCCATGACCTCCGTGCCGCCACGTCCTGTGCTCGTGTCGTCATCGCGTCCGACAACACCCACGTGCAACCACGCTCGCCTGCTGTCGCCTGCAGTTGCCGCCTTCCTCCCCCCTGCTCGTCTCGTCCCCGCACTTCCTGTCTCCCCCTCCCGATGGTCACCCGCCCTGCCTCCACCCCGCGGTCACTCCGCTGCTATTGCAACGTCCACTCTCGAGCCCCGCGACCATCGTGTGCACGCCCCACCACCGCTGCCTCGCTCGGTGCCGCGCCCGGGCTAGCGCCCGCGCCAGTTCGGCGATGACCATGCCAGCGCCCTGCTGCTCTGCATGGCCTCGCGGCGCCGCCCTACTCCGGCCACGGCCACGGACGCCGGCGCCGACCACACGCCACCCCCTTCGTCCCCTGGCCGCTACGCCCATCGTGCGGGCTGGCGCCCGATGCCCGGCTTCGCCCAGCGCCCGTGCGCCCGCTAACACGCCCCCGATTGGCCCCCTGGGCCATCGACAGGAGGGCCCCACCCACCTAAACGTTTTTTATTATAAAAAAATAAAAGTAATTAAAAAAGAATATTGATTAAAAATATTAATTAATTATTTAACTAAATTAATTAACTAAATTAATCCTGATTAGACTAACCTAATCATTACTAATTAATCTATTTTAGTTAATCTTAGTCAATGACAGACGGGCCCCACTGCCTTGTTTGACCGGTCAAGGGTGAACGCTGATGTCATGCTGACGTCATAAAACGATTTTTGAATTAAATTAATTGTGTTAATTCCAAAAATGATTTAAAACTTTGAAAATTAGTATAAATTAAACCGTAGCTCGAATGAAAGTACTTTGTACATGAAAGTTGCTCAGAACGACGAGGCGAATCTGAATACGCTGTCTGTTTGACAGCCACGTGTCCCTAGCATATTAAACCTACAACATTTTCACCTCCGGTTCATCTGTCCGAAAACGCGAAACACTGGGGATACTTTCTCGGTTGTTTCCCCCTTTCGCCGGTATCACCTACTACCGCGTTAGGGCACACCTAACATCGCTCATTGTCATGTCATGCATCGTCATGCTTATGTTTGCATTGTATTTACTGTTTCTCCCCCCTTTTCTCTCCGGTAGACTACGAGACCGACGCTACTGCTGCCTAGTTCGACTACGGAGTTGATGACCCCTCCTTCTTGCCAGAGCAACCAAGCAAGCCCCCTCCCCCCTTGATCACCAGATAGTGCCTATTCTTCCCTCTACTGCTTGCATTAGAGTAGTGTAGCATGTTAATGTTTCGATTAATCCTATTCTGTTGCATAGCCTTCCATTGTTGCTACATCTGTTGATACCTTACCTGCAATCCTAAATGCTTAGTATAGGATGCTAGTTTACCATTAGTGGCCCTACATTCTTGTCAGTCTGCCATGCTATACTATCAGGAAGATCACTCGGGAGGTGATCACGGGTATATAATATACATACATATACTATACAGATGGCGACTAAAGTTGGGTCAGCTCATTGAGTACCCGCAGGTGATTCCGATGTGGGGTCTGGAAGGACAGGTGGCTCCATCCCGGTAGAGGTGGGCCTGGGTTCCTGACGGCCCCCGACTGTTACTTTTTGGCGGAGCGACAGGGCAGGTTGAGACCACCTAGGCGAGAGGTGGGCCTAGCCCTGGTCGGCGTTTGCGGTTACTTCATAATAACACACTTAACGAGATCTTGGTATTTGATTTGAGTCTGGACACTGGCCTATACGCACTAACCAACTACGCAGGAACAGTTCTGGGCACTCGACATCGTGGTATCAGCGGAAGCCTTCTATACATCAGCGGCTGAGCGGCGCGCGCCGGATTGGATTGGAACTCCTGCTCTTGTATTAGGGAGGCTAGGTCTACTTCCGGCCGCCCACGAAATGTGCAGGTGTGCAATGGGTAATGGGCCCA
Organism: Triticum dicoccoides; assembly: GCF_002162155.2. Lineage (NCBI taxonomy): Eukaryota > Viridiplantae > Streptophyta > Magnoliopsida > Poales > Poaceae > Triticum > Triticum dicoccoides. The sequence goes on from NC_041387.1 coordinate 633,156,118, forward strand.
GACCCCTGCGCCATAGGAGTTAGACCGGCGTGCTGACCTCTCTGTTAGGCCTAGGTCGGGCTGCGACGTGTTGATCTTCCGAGGCCGGGCATGACCCAGGAAAGTGTATCCGGCCAAATGGGATCGAGCGTGTTGGGTTATGTGGTGCACCCCTGCAGGGAAGTTGATCTATTCGAATAGTCGTGTCCCTCGGTAAAAGGACGACCCGGAGTTGTACCTTGACCTTATGACAACTAGAACTGGATACTCAATAAAACACACCCAGACAAGTTCCACAGACAACCCGCTGATCTCTTTTCCACAGGGCGGCGAGGGGAGGATCGCCGGGTAGGATTATCCTATGCGATGCTACTTGGAGGACTTCAATCTACTCTCTTCTACATGCTGCAAGACGGAGGCTGCCAGAAGCGTAGTCTTCAATAGGACTAGCTCTGCAAGATGAGAGGTTTCTGCAGTTCAGTCCACCGATATTGTCTCTTTACACATATACCCATGCATATGTAGTGTAGATCTTTGCTTGCGAGTACTTTGGATGAGTACCCACGGTTGGTTTGCTCCCCCTTATGCCCCTTTTCCTCTTCTTCCTGGATGCCGCAACCAGACATTGGAGCCCATGATCCAGACGCCACCGTCGACGACGACTCCTACTACACTAGAGGTGCCTACTACTACGTGCAGGCCGCTGACGACGACCAGGAGTAGTTTAGGAGGATCCCAGGTAGGAGGCATGCACCTCTTTCGATCTGTATCCCAGTTTGTGCTAGCCTTCTTAAGGCAAACTTGTTTAACTTATGTCTGTACTCAGATATTGTTGCTTCCGCTGACTCGTCTATGATCGAGCATTTGTATTCGAGCCCTCGAGGCCCCTGGCTTGTATTATGATGCTTGTATGACTTTTATTTTATATTTTAGAGTTGTGTTGTGATATCTTCCCATGAGTCCCTGATCTTGATCGTACACGTTTGCGTGTATGATTAGTGTATGATTGAATCGGGGGCGTCACAAGTTGGTATCAGAGCCGACTGCCTGTAGGAATCCCCCTTTCCAACTCCTTGGCCGAAGTTGAGTCTAGTGGATGAAAATTGTTTTAGTAACTTGGCTGTGCGGCCCATGGGCCCACGTCGCCAATTGGGTGGTATTGGGATCTTTTATTCCTCATCTATACTCCGGGATTCTGATCTTTCTTCTATTCGGGTTAAATGATTTTACCAACGCTAACTCCTGGTTCTCGTAATTACTTCCTCCTGGAGATCCCCTCACTCCAGATGATTGCTTGGTGCACCGAAGGATTCTGAAGATACTCTTCGATGTTCTCTCAAGACTTTATGCTCACCACTTTTTGCTATTCCCTACCACTGTTATATTATTATGGATAACTACATACACTTTTCCTTTCAATCCCATTGATCTTGTTATTAAAAGGTACCAAGAAAATTCTCTCTATTGTTCCGAGAATACTTTGTGCCTACTGCCTTGCAGTTCATTACCCACATGAACACCCCTACGGATAATTCCTTGCACTTATCGAGTATCCGTTCCTCCCGAGTTGATTCATGTATTTAAAAAAAATCTTCGAAATACCATTCGACCTTCCAAAAATCCTCAACCGCCTTTTGATTTTGAAATTCTTGCTTGCTTGCATTATAGTTAATCCCATAAGTATAATAATCTTATTGCCAACCTTTGTCACTATCATTTTGAGTCCATTGATTCAATAAGTTGTGAATGTTCACAATCATCAGTCGAATCTTAAGATTAACATTCTGGCTCAGACGTCATTTGGATATGAGTTGGTTCTTGACAAATCAATGCCTTGATCGTTTGTGCTTCTAAGTCTATTGGACTTATTCTTATTCAATCAGAACGGTTGCTTCTGATCCCTTGATTTTGAAATCATAATTCCTTCGCATCTGAGCTTTGAATTAGTTAGTTGTTTCTATCATCTAATCTCCTTGCATTCCTTCTTCCTCTGGTTGAGTACCGATGCTCACATCAGATCCCTTGAGGACCACCGGATCCTTAGTTGAATTTTATCTGACAACATCCTTCATACTTAATCACTTTGGAAGTTCTTCTCTATGATGTAATGCCAGTGGTAAATCCAATCATCTTATTTGGCCAACTATGCGCTGGCTTCCGGCTGGTGATATTTACTCTTGAAACTTGTGGTATATGTTCCTAAGATGCCCCAACGGGTTGAATCTGTGTCTTCCTTAATCTGTGTGAACCAGAAGAGTTTTCACGAGTCATACTATTCTGGTGTTTAGCAAGATATTATTTCAACACTTCAACTTCATCGAAAGCGAGAAGTGAATGAAAGGTTATACATTGGAGAAGTGGGAGTCTACCTTGAACTTTGTGTTCATGCCCATGGAAACGATGTTGAGCTTATCATGATAGCTTCTCGTAACAATAATTATTCACTTGGCATAATTTGATCTTGTATCTGTGATCTTGTCCTTTGCAATCGTGGTTCCGACCGTGATTGTTCTTCTTTGATCCCATTCTCGGACAAGTTAAAAGTACTTGCCTTCTGCAGATCATTACATCTAGCCAACCTCTATTTTGATCTACCTTCGAGTATTACCCCCTGGTATCTCGAGGATATCAACCAATTACACTACATCTTTTGAATTTCTAATGAAGTAGTACCTTTCCCTGTCATAGTCACTCCACGGGTTCTGTGTTGTCGCCAACCGAGAACACCGATTTGTGAATCAAATCAACACTGCGATTCAGTACTTCCAGTACTTTGTTGTTGAGAAGTTTAATACTCGATCATGTCATTCCTAGCCTGATTGGCTACATCATTATCATGCTAATTTTAACTGTGCTACCTGGTCCTTCTTCCGGGAGCAAAAATTTCGACGGTGAGCTAATCCTACATCGATCTTCCTCATGATATCATTTCTCCTTGAACAACAAACTTGATTTCAAGTTTGTGTCGTACACATGGTTCCAATAACCTTTCACTTCATCATTCCTTTAACTTGATGTCATCCTCGATCGATTACATCTTCATGAAATCTCTCGACAATTTTGTTGTGATCATCATCAACATTCTGAGCTCTTATAGGATATCAATCGAATCCGTGATGAGAAATACCATCCCTGCCCCTCGATGATTTGTGTTATCATCGACAACATTCTTGCCTTCCCCAACGCAAATTTGTTCATGTTTTGTGTTGTACCTTGATTTCCTTGCTATCTGGCTTAGGTTATGTCCTACCTTGTAGTATTATTGTCTTATGAATCAAGAATGTTGTGAGGATTGCTCCACCTCTTAAGAATTCTTGGTATAGTGATACTTCCCGCCATGTACATTCATCTGTTGGTCCCCGTGTTGTTTCTAACCGGAAAACCGACAATTGAACTATGATGTGTGAATTCAAATCTTCTAGCGACCCTATTGCTTTCAAGTTAATGGTCAACCGTTCATTCTTAGACTATTGGTTATTGGATCACCATTCTAACTTGTTCATGCACCCCAAACCCATATTTCAGGTGCAACTTTCAACCAATGTTTAAGTGTGTATGTTTTTCCTCGAGCATACATCATTATATCATTTGATATGACAAATGTTATCTCCTTGTTCACATAATTGTGTAAATCCATCTTTTTGGAAATCTCGATGCTATGTCGCTGAGTCCATCAGCCACCTCCTCATTCTCTCCTTGGTTTAATGATGAACTCTTGTTTTGGAACTCGCTTCCATAGTTCAATTCCCGAGAACCTTACAATGTCATCTCGACCATTTGTGTTGCACCTTTCTTCTCAGGCACCCTAAGTCTGAGGTATCCTAACACCAATCAGATTTGAATCTCGGTCAGATATGATGGTTGCAACATATTCCCAAGAGTTATAAAAAGGTGATGTCATGCCTAGCACACCTTCCCGAAGAAACTATTGTTATAGTTTCCTTTTTAGCAAGGTTATCCATTCTTCCATGAGGAAATAGTAAGACTTATTCTATAAGTTGTTCCTGATGAATCCTTTGTCTATCCAAAGTCCGATCTTTGCTTGAATACCATGTCAATGCTATCTCGAAGCATGTCTATGGTACTCCGATTTTCAACAAGAACATTTGAAGCCCAATGCTGAATGTTTCCTGCTCAATTAGCCAAACACCGTTGTATGGGTAATGTCATGAAATTTCTCTCCCCTACGTAAAGAGTTTTCTACATTATATCGTGTCATGGATATCATGATTTGCTTGTCCTTGGGAAGGATATAACCTTGAACTATGTGTTTAAACACATTTTCCTTTACATTGTTTTGTTTAATCTAGTAATCACATTTTCCTTTCCATTGGTTGGTTTAACGTTGTTTGTGATCTATATGATCCAAGCAGTAATATTCTCCTGCTTATGTAAACATCTCGGTGTACAATTCTGTCAGCAAGACCCTGTTACTATTGTTGATGACATTCTGGTAGCCACTGATGGGCGAGAACTTTGCCTATTGGTCCGCCTCGTTTCAACGAGCAGGAAAATGGTTCTCTTCGTTCTTCGCCCTTGGTGCCGACATTGTTGCTGACATATAACTGACAGGCTACCCTCTGACATGCCTTGCTATCATGACCATGCAAGATGTCACCGCCCTTCCTACATTAACCCACATGGTGGGCCCATAACCCACATATCCACTGGATCGAAACTTGACTCTTCTTCACAACTCGGATCCTAATGTATCCTTTGCACCTGGCTTTGTGTGTGATTCACGAGCTAAATGCTATACCATTATTCATCCTGGAATCAAACACCATGTTATTCTCGTTGTTCAAACCCCCATTCCAGCTTCTGTCTAGTCATTGAATGATTGCCTACCCGTTTGAAACTTTGGTACCATCGTATATTGCACTCAACGAATTCACTGAAATACAACTCGTGGGGTACCTCGTGTATTTCCCATTGAGTTCACCATCAGATGCCTAGCTTTGTGGAGATGCGTTCTTTCGGAGTTTTTCCCCTTGATCGCGTTCATAGGACGATGGAGATCCCGAAGAAAGGATGAAGACTTGATCATGGTGACTTGAAGCAAAGAAATGAATACATCAACGAAAGGGATCAACCTCTTCGAAAGGGAAGCCAAGACCGAGAAGACTCGTTAGGTTTTGATAACCCACAAGTGTAGGGGATCGCAACAACTTTCGAGGGTAAAGTATTCAACCCAAATTTATTGATTCGACACAAGGGGAGCCAAAGAATATTCTTGAGTATTAGTAGTTGAGTTTTCAATTCAACCACACGTGGATAACTTAGTATCTGCAGCAAAGTATTTAGTAGCAAAAGTGGTATGATAATAAAGGTAACGGTAGCAATAGTAAAGATAAATGTTTTGGGGTTTTTGTAGTAGTTGTAATAGTAGCAACGGAAAAGTAAATAAGCAAAGAACAATATATGAAAAGCTCGTAGGCAATGGATCAGTGATGGATAATTATGCCGGATGCGATTCCTCATGCAATAGTTATAACATAGGGTGATATAGAACTAGCTCCAATTCATCAATGTAATGTAGGCATGTATTCCGTAAATAGTCATACGTGCTTATGGAAAAGAACTTGCATGACAACTTTTGTCCTACCCTCCCGTAGCAGCGGGGTCCTAGCGGAAACTAAGGGATATTAAGGCCTCCTTTTAATAGAGAACCGGACCAAAGCATTAATACATAGTTAATACATGAACTCCTCAAACTACGGTCATCACCGAGAAGTATCCCGATTATTGTCACTTCGGGGTTGTCGGATCATAACACATAATAGGTGACCATAGACTTGCAAGATAGGATCAAGAACACACATATATTCATGAAAAATAGGTTCAGATCTGAAACCATGGCACTCGGGCCCTAGTGACAAGCATTAAGCATAGCAAAGTCATAGCAACATCGATCTAAGAACATAGTGGATACTAGGGATCAAACCCTAACAAAACTAACTTGATTACATGGTAAATCTCATCCAACCCATCACCGTCCAACAAGCCTACGATGGAATTACTCACGCACGGCGGTGCGCATCATGAAATTGGTGATGGAGGATGGTTGATGATGACGACAGCGATGAATCCCCCTCTCCGGAGCCCCGAACGGACTCCAAATCAGCCCTCCCGAGAGAGATTAGGGCTTGGCGGCGGCTCCGTGTCGTAAAACGCGATGAAACTTTCTCTCTGATTTTTTTCTCCGCAGGACGGAAGATATAGAGTTGGAGTTGAGGTCGGTGGAGGTCCAGGGGGGCCATGAGATAGGAGGCCGCGCCCTAGGGGGGAGGGCGCCCCCCTGTCTCGTGGACAGGCTATGGGCCCCCTGGCATTAATTCTTTCACCAAAAATTCTTATTAATTCCAAAAAGTGCCTCCGTGATTTCCAGGACATTCCGAGAACTTTTCTTTTCTATACGTAAAATAACATCATGGTAGTTCTGCTGAAAACAGCGTCAGTCCGGGTTAGTTTCATTCAAATCATGCAAGTTGGAGTCCAAAAGAAGGGCAAAAGTGTTTGGAAAAGTAGATACGTTGGAGATGTATCAACTCCCCCAAGCTTAAACCTTTGCTTGTCCTCAAGCAATTCAATTGATAAACTGAAAGTGATAAAGAAAAACTTTTACAAACTTTGTTTGCTCTTCTTGTTGTAACATGAAAAACTAGCATTCAAGTTTCAGCAAATATTATGAACTAACCATACTCACAATAACACTAGCTCTCACAATTACTCATATCAATAGCATAATCAGCTAGCGAGCCATAATAATAAAACTCGGATGACAACAGTTTCTCAAAATAATCATAACATGATATAACAAAATGGTATCTTGCTAGCCCTTTGTGAGACCGCAAAACATAAATGCAGAGCACCTTTAAAGATCAAGGACTGACTAAACATTGTAATTCATGGTAAAAGAGATCCAGTCAAGTCATACCCAATATAAACGAATAGTAATGAATGCAAATGACAGTGTGCTCCCTAGCTGGTGCTTTTAACAAGAAGGATGATGACTCAACATAAAAGTAAATAGATAGGCCCTTCGCAGAGGGAAGCATGGATTTGTAGAGGTGTCAGAGCTCGATTTTAAAATAGAGATTGAATAACATTTTGAGCGGCATACTTTTGCTGTCAACACAACAACTATGAGATGTCTGTACCTTCCATACTAAATGCATTATAGGCAGTTCCCAAACAGAATGGTAAACGTTTATACTCCCCCAACCACCAACAAGCATCAATCCATGGCTTGCTCTAAACAACGAGTGCCTCCAACATACAACAGCCCTGGGGGAGTTTTGTTTAATTATTTTGATTTGCTTTGATCTTTTTGGATCATGGGACTGGGCATCCCGGTTACCGACCCTTTCTCGTGAATGAGGAGCGGAGTCCACTCCTCTTGAGAATAACCCACCTAGCATGGAAGATATAGGCAGCCCTAGTTGTATCATGAGCTGATCGAGCATACAAAACAAAATTTCATTTGAAGGTTTGAATTTGGCACATACAAATTTACTTGGAACGGCAGGTAGATACCGCATATAGGTAGGTATAGTGGACTCATATGGAACAACTTTGGGGTTTAAGGAGTTTGGATGCACAAGCAGTATTCCCGCTTAAAACAGGTGAAGGCTAGCAAAAGACTGGGAAGCGACCAACTGAGAGAGCGACAACAGTCGTAAGCATGCATTAAAATCAATTCACACCGAGAAAAAGCATGAGTAGGATCTAATACACCATGAACATAAATATTCGTGAAGGCTATGTTGATTTGTTTCAACTACATGCATGAACATGTGCCAAGTCGAGTCACTCAATTCATTCAAAGGAGGATACCATGCCATCATATCACATCATAATCATTCTAATAGCATGTTGGCACGCAAGGTAAACCATTATAACTCATAGCTAATCAAGCATGTCACAAGTAACTATAATCTCTAAATGTCATTGCAAATATGTTTACTTCATAATTGCTGACTCGGGAACGATGAACTCATCATATTTACAAAAACAAGAGAGGTCAAGTTCATAACAGCTTTTCTCATCCCAATAAGTCCATCATATATCGTCATTATTGCCTTTCACTCGCACGACCGAACGATGTGTATAATCATAAGAGTGCATGTGCATTGGACTAAGTTGGAATCTGCAAGCATTCAACTCAAGAGAGAAGCCAAGTAATATGGGCTCTAAATTAAATAAACAATCATGCATATAAGAGCCACTAAGCATTTTCAATATGGTCTTCTTGACCCCCAAAGGAAAGAAAAGAAAATAAAACTATTTACACGGGAAAGCTCCCAACAAGTAAAAGAAGAGCGGGAAATCTTTTTGGGTTTTCATTTTAATTCTACTATAGGTAAGGGAATTAAACTAACTAATTTTTTTTTGGTTTTTTCTTAAGGTTTATCAAACACACAAGAAGAAAACTAGAAAAAGAAATTTAAACTAGCATGGATAATACAATGAAAGAGTATGAGCACCGACGACTAGTGTGTGAACATGAATGTAAAGTCGGTGAGAAATACGTACTCCCCCAAGCTTAGGCTTTTGGCCTAAGTTGGTTTAATGCTAAGGACCGCCGCTACTCTCCCCGGTGTACTGGGAGGTGTAATCAGTATACCACTGGCTGGTCATCTCCGGATCCCACTGGACAGATGATGCACGATAACGGTCCAGCTCAGGTCCGGTTCAGGTTCAGGTTCTGGAGTAAAAGCTTGAGCTCGATGATTGTTCACCGCCTCTGGTGTGACGAGAAAATTTTCTACAAGCAAATCAAAGAACAAAGGCGTAGGCAAAATAATAATCTCAAAGTGTTTCTTATTGAATCTAAGTTTATACAAGAGCATCCTATCTTTGTTGTCAATGATAAACTTGTGTGCTACCATACTCTTGTAACCTAAAATGTGAGGAGGCAATATTGTCTCCTTTTCCTCATGGTGCCTAATGGGTATCTGAAAATGTCTAGTAAGACGTGCAGCATAGGTACCTCCAAATATGGGGCCTTTTGTACGATTCAGGGCTAGCCGTTTAGCAACGACGGCACCCATATTAAAAGTATTGTCTCCCAACAAAGCATGTTGAAGAATAATAATATCTGGAACGCTCAAATTTCCACTATTTCCATGACCAATCAAGCATCTACTAGCAAATATGGAAAAGTAGCGTAAAACAGGAAAGTGTATGCTAGAGACCTTTGCCTCGGAGCCCTTCTTTGGCTCCTCTACAGCAATAGTATTAACAAAGCCACCCACATCTTCACGATGGGGTTCATCTAATTCTCCCTCATAAGGTATCCTACATACCGCGCAAAAATGACGTAAAGACATTTCTTTGAATTCATCATATAATGAAATGATACTGCAGGCGGTGATTTCTTAGGATAATAATAAAAGTTTTGTACGAAAGTATTGGTAAGTAAGAGATACTGATCGATTCGGTCGTTGATGAAACCGGTGAGGCCTGCAGTCCCGATTAAAGCATAAAAGTCTTCATGAATTCCGGCTTCTTTCAAGAAATCCTCGCATGGCCATTCACACGATCGTACTTCCGCTAAGCGAGGAAGATTATACTTGGCTTTTTCCTTCTCTTTGGCTTGTTTTTCCTCAAAGCTTTGGATAGAAGAGCCTTAAAAAGCCTCCTTAACATTTTCTGAAAATTTCTGAAATTTTAGTAGCTTCAAAATAAAAGTGGATAAAACTAAACAAGATTGATTGCAACTAATCCTACAAGTGCCTAGAGCCCATATCATGCATTGGAATTGCTTGGGACCTCAAAATTTTAACATGCAAGCTCAATAACATGGTCACCTAAGCAGCAAAAATTTGCAATGAATAAAGCACTAGAACAAAAACTAATTTTACCAATGGAGGAATCACATACCAAGCAACAATCTCCCAAAGAAGTTTTGTGAATGGAGCTTTGAGCTAGGAGATCGAAAATCGCAGCAAAACGAGCTAGAACTCGTGCTTGAGCTGGATGGGGATTTTTTGGGTAGAAGGTGAAGTGTGTGGGTGCTGGCATAAGTGGAGGGGAGCCACCAGGGGCCCAGGAGACAGGGGGCACGCCCTCCTCTCTCGTGGCCTGGTGCTTGCCCCTCCTGCAGTATTTTCAGTGCCTAAAATACTCAAATATTCCAGAAAAAATCATACTAAATTTGCAGGGCATTCGGAGCACTTTTATTTTCGGACTATTTTTTAATGCACGGATAATTTAGAAAACAGACGGATAATACTATTTTTGCTTTATTTATTCTAAATAACAGAAAGTAAAAAGAGGGTACAGAAGGTTATGCCTTCTAGTTTCATCCATCTCGTGATCATCAAAATGAACCCGCTAACAAGGTTGATCAAGTCTTGTTAACAAACTCATTCCGAATAACACGGAACTGGAGAAATTTCGAATAACACTAAGTTACCTCAACGAGGATATGAAAATCCCCAACAATAAGAATATCATACTTTTTCTTGACAGTAGGGAGAGGAAATTCAAAATCCTCAAAAATGATAGTTGGGACTTTTTCAATAGAATTGATGCTATGAACTTGAGATTGTTTCCTCGGAAAGTGTACCGTATGCTCATTGCCATTAACATGAAAAGTGACATTGCCTTTGTTGCAATCAAATACAGCCCCTGCAGTATTAAGAAAAGGTCTACCAAGGATAATATTCATACTATCGTCCTCGGGAATATTAAGAATAACAAAGTCCGTTAAGATAGTGACATTTGCTACCACAACAGACACATCCTCAGAAATACCGACAGGTATAGCATTTGATTTATCAGCCATTTGCAAAGATATTTCAGTAGGTGTCAACTTATTCAATTCAAGTCTACGATATAAAGAGAGACGCATAACACTAACACCGGCTCCAAGATCACATAAAGCAGTTCTGACATAATTTCTTTTAATGGAGCATGGTATAGTTGGAACGCCCGGATCTCCAAGTTTCTTTGGTATTCCACCCTTAAAAGTGTAATTAGCAAGCATGATGGAAATTTCAGCTTCCGGTATCTTTGTTTTATTTGTGATGATTATCCTTCATATACTTAGCATAAGGATTTACTTTAAGCACATCAGTTAAGCGCATACGTAAGAAAATAGGTCTAATCATTTCAGCAAAGCGCTCAAAATCCTCATCATCCTTTGACTTGGATGTTTAGGAGGAAAGGGCATGTGTTTCTGAACCCATGGTTCTCTTTCTTTACCGTGCTTCCTAGGAACAAAATCTCTCTTATCATAACATTCATTCTTTGATTGTGGGTTATCAAGATCAACAACATGTTCAATCTCTACATCATTGTTTTTGCTAGGTTGAGCATCAACATGAATATTATCATTAAGATTATCACTAGGTTCATGTTCATCACCTGATTGTGTTTCAGCATCAGAGATAGAAATATCATTGGGATTCTCAGGTGTGTCTACAGTAGGTTCACTAGAAGCATGCAAGGTTCTATCATCTTTCTTTTTCTTCTTCTTAGAAGAACTAGGTGCCTCTAAATTATTTCTCTGAGAATCTTGCTCGATTCTCTTAGGGTGGCCTTCAGGATACAACGGTTCCTGAGTCATTCTACCAGTTCTAGTAGCCACTCTAATGGCAAAGTCATTTTTATTATTCAATTCATCAAGCAATTCATTTTGAGCTTTGAGTACTTGCTCAGCTTGAGTAGCAACCATAGAAGCAAATTTGCTAACGCGGTGAAGTTCATCTTTAACTCTAGCCAGATTATCACCTACGTGTCCTATCTCGAAAGCATTATTATTTAACTCTCTACCAACATAGGCATTGAAACTTTCTTGTCTAGCCATAAAGTCATCAAATTCATCTAAGAATGGGCTATGAAATTTAGTAGAGGGTATTTCAACTTTATCATATCTATAGAGAGAATTTACCTTTACTGCCTGTGTCGGGTTATCAAGACAATGTGGTTCTTCAGGCGGTAAATTAAGACCATGTATTTCTTCAATAGGTGTTAAATTCTTAAAATCCTCAGCTTTAATACCTTTTTCTTTCATTGATTTCTTTGCCTCTTGCATATCTTCAGGATTGAGAAATAAACCACCTCTCTTCTTCGGAGTGGGTTTAGGAATAGGCTCAGGAGTTGGCTCAATTGGTTCAGGAATTCCTTCACGAACTGGCTCGGGAAGAGTCCAATTATTTTCATTAGTCAACATATTATTCAATAATATTTTAGCTTCGTCGACTGTTCTTTCCCTGAAAACACAACCAGCACAACTATCCAAGTAGTCCTTGGAAGCATCGGTTAGTCCATTATAAAAGATATCAAGAATTTCATTTTTCTTAAGAGGATGATCAGGCAAAGCATTAAGTAACCGGAGAAGCCTCCCCCAAGCTTGTGGGAGACTCTCTTTTTTGATTTGCACAAAATTATATATTTCCCGCAAGGCAGCTTGTTTCTTATGAGCAGGAAAATATTTAGCAGAGAAGTAATAAATCATATCCTGGGGACTACGCACACAACCAGGAGCAAGAGAATTATACCAAGTCTTAGCATCACCCTTTAATGAGAATGGAAATATCTTAAGGATATATAAATAGCGAGACTTCTCATCATGAGTGAACAGGGTGGCTATATCATTCAACTTGGTAAGATGTGCCACAACAGTTTCGGATTCAAGGCCATAAAAAGAATCAGATTCAACTAAAGTAATAATACAAGGATCAACAGAGAATTCATAATCCTTATCAGTAACACAGATAGGTGAAGTAGAAAAAGTAGGATCGGGTTTCATTCTAGCATTAAGAGATTGCTGCTTCCATTTAGCTAATAATTTCTTAAGATCATTTCTATCATTGCAAGAAAGAATTTCCATAGCAGCTGCTTCATTCATAACATAACCCTTAGGAACAACAGGTAATACATAATCATTGGGGGAACGTTCATCATCACTATCATCAATAATAGGTTCCTCAATATTTTCATTCCCCCTAACTCTAGCAAGTTGTTCATCTAGAAATTCACCCAATGGCAAAGTAGTATCACACACAGAAGTAGTTTCATCATGCATAGCAGAAGTGGCATCATCAATAACATGCAACATATCAGAATTCATAGCAGTGGCAGGTTTAGGTGTCGCAAGCCTTCTAATAACGGAAGGAGAATCTAGTGCAGAGCTAGATGGCAGTTCCTTACCTCCCCTCGTAGTTGAGGGCAAAATCTTGGTCTTAGCGTCTTTCACGTTCTTCATAGTGATCAACAGATATAAATCCCAAGTGACTCAGAGAATAGAGCTACGCTCCCCGGCAACGGTGCCAAAAATTAGTCTTGATAACCCACAAGTGTAGGGGATCGCAACAGCTTTCGAGGGTAAAGTATTCAACCCAAATTTATTGATTCGACACAAGGAGAGACAAAGAATATTCTTGAGTATTAGCAGTTGAGTTGTCAATTTAACCACACCTGGATAACTTAGTATCTGCAGCAAAGTATTTAGTAGCAAAAGTGGTATGGTAATAAAGGTAACGGTAGCACAAAGATAAATGTTTTTGGGTTTTTATAGTAGTTGTAACAGTAGCAACAAAAAAGTAAATAAGCAAAGAACAATATATGAAAAGCTCGTAGGCAATGGATCAGTGATGGATAATTATGCCGGATGCGATTCCTCATGCAATGGTTATAACATAGGGTGATATAGAACTAGCTCCAATTCATCAATGTAATGTAGGCATGTATTCCGTAAATAGTCATACGTGCCTATGGAAAAGAATTTGCATGACATCTTTTGTCCTACCCTCCCGTAGCAGCGGGGTCCTAGCAGAAACTAAGGGATATTAAGGCCTCCTTTTAATAGAGAACTGGACCAAAGAATTAATATATAGTGAATACATGAACTCCTCAAACTACGATCATCACCGAGAAGTATCTCGATTATTGTCACTTCGGGGTTGTCGGATCATAACACATAATAGGTGACTATAGACTTGCAAGATAGGATCAATAACACACATATATTCATGAAAAAATAATAGGTTCAGATCTGAAATCATGACACTCCGGCCCTAGTGACAAGCATTAAGCATAGCAAAGTCATAGAAACATCAATCTCAGAACATAGTGGATACTAGGGATCAAACCCTAAGCAAACTAACTTGATTACATAGTAAATCTCATACAACCCATCACCGTCCAGCAAGCCTACGATGGAATTACTCACGCACGGTGGTGAGCATCATGAAATTGGTGATAGATGATGGTTGATGATGACAACAGCGACGAATCCCCCTCTCCGGAGCCCCGAACGGACTCCAGATCAGCCCTCCCGAGAGAGATTAGGGCTTGGCGGCGGCTCCGTGTCGTAAAACGCAATGAAACTTTCCCTCTGATTTTTTTCTCCGCGAGACGGAAGATATAGAGTTGGAGTTGAGGTCGGTGGAGGTCCAGGGGCCCCCGAGATAGGAGGCCGCGCCCTAGGGGGGGCACCCCGCGTCTCGTGGACAGGCTGTGGGCCCCCTGGCATTGATTCTTTCACCAAAAATTCTTATTAATTCCAAAAAGTGCCTCCGTGGATTTCCAGGACATTCTGAGAACTTTTCTTTTCTACACATAAAGCAACATCATGGTAGTTCTGCTGAAAACAGCGTCAGTCCGGGTTAGTTTCATTCAAATCATTCAAGTTAGAGTCCAAAAGAAGGGCAAAAGTGTTTTGAAAAGTAGATACGTTGGAGACGTATCAACTCCCCCAAGCTTAAACCTTTGCTTGTCCTCAGGAAATTCAGTTGATAAACTGAAAGTGATAAAGAAAAACTTTTACAAACTCTGTTTGCTCTTATTGTTGTAACATGAAAAGCCAGCATTCAAGTTTCAACAAATATTATGAACTAACCATACTCACAATAACACTTAGCTCTCACAATTACTCATATCAATAGCATAATCAGCTAGCGGGCCATAATAATAAAACTCAGATGAGAACACTTTCTCAAAATAATAATAACATGATATAACAAAATGGTATCTCGCTAGCCCTTTGTGAGACCGCAAAACATAAATGCATAGCACCTTTAAAGATCAAGGACTGACTAAACATTGTAATTCATGGTAAAATAGATCCAGTCAAGTCATACCCAATATAAACCAATAGTAATGAATGCAAATGACAGTGTGCTCTCCAGCGGGTGCTTTTAATAAGAAGGATGATGACTCAACATAAAAGTAAATAGATAGGCCCTTCGCAGAGGGAAGCAGGGATTTGTAGAGGTGCCAGAGCTCGATTTTAAAATAGAGATTGAATAACATTTTGAGCGGCATACTTTTGCTGTCAACACAACAACTATGAGATGGCTGTACCTTCCATACTAAATGCATTATAGGCAGTTCCCAAAGAGAATGGTAAAGGTTTATACTCCCCCAACCACCAACAAGCATCAATCCATGGCTTGCTCTAAACAACGAGTGCCTCCAACATACAACAACCCTGGGGGAGTTTTGTTTAATTATTTTGATTTGCTTTGATCCTTTTGGATCATGGGACTGGGCATCCCGGTTACCGGCCCTTTCTCGTGAATGAGGAGCGGAGTCCACTCCTCTTGAGCATAACCCACCTAGCATGGAAGATATAGGCAGCCCTAGTTGTATCATGAGCTGCTCGAGCATACAAAACAAAATTTCATTTGAAGGTTTGGAGTTTGGCACATACAAATTTACTTGGAACGGCAGGTAGATACTGCATATAGGTAGGTATAGTGGACTCATATGGAACAACTTTGGGGTTTAAGGAGTTTGGATGCACAAGCAGTATTCCCGCTTAGTACAGGTGAAGGCTAGCAAAAGACTGGGAAGCGACCAACTGAGAGAGCGACAACAGTTGTAAGCATGCATTAAAATCAATTCACACCGAGTACAAGCATGAGTAGGATCTAATCCACCATGAACATAAATATCGTGAAGGCTATGTTGATTTGATTCAACTACATGCGTGAACATGTGACAAGTCGAGTCACTCAATTCATTCAAAGGAGGATACCATCCCATCATATCACATCATAATCATTCTAATAGCATGTTGGCACGCAAGGTAAACCATTATAACTCCTAGCTAATCAAGCATGGCACAAGTAACTATAATCTCTAAATGTCATTGCAAATATGTTTACTTTATAATAGCTGACTCAGGAATGATGTACTCATCATATTTACAAAAACAAGAGAAGTCTTCTGGAATACGGCACTGCTTAGCATAGAACAAACCATCTTTCTATTATTATACGAAAATGAATACAAGGTCTCCGATATTACAATGAATAACATCGGTACGGCGACACTACGCCATCCTCAGTTGCTCTATGCAAGTAGCAGAACAACTCGAAGCAGCGGAATAACTCTAGCACCGGAACAACGACGACGGTGTTGAACTCCACTCCGCAGGGACTCTGGCTGGAACGCTTATCCTAGCTCGCCAAAACAGAAACCACGACAAGCAAGCAATCAAATCCGGCATGACCTGCAAACTGGCATGACACTCCAGGTCAATACACTGAATGTACTTGCAAGCTCACAATAAACCAGAAGCATTCATGGTAGACAATAGCATGGCAATTACATGTTAGGCAGAATTTAATGTGATATCATCAGAACAATATAGCATGAAGAACTTGAACATGACACAGTTAACACAACATGAACATGGCATTAACATATTAATCCGACAATACTATCATGCAACATGATGTCACTACACGCACCGCTTATTCTGCCCGGGCTACCTAGTAACCATCACATGCATCACTTACTTACCTCGGACATCACACAATCATCTTAGGATCAAATCAAGCTTGGTATAAACAATACCGTAGTATTCATTAAATGACCACAAGGAGCTTCATCTCTACTTGCACAACATCACGAATATACAACAACTCGGTATCCTCGATACCACCGTGATCCTTGTGGTGATCACAACCCAACCAACACTTGGCCCGTTATCCTTACGGCGATCACAACCCGACCACTAAATGGCACGTGATCCTTACGACAGTCACAACCAACTTATCTCATTGTTATTAAGCACATTATTCTTATTACTGTTGACTCATGGTGTGACCTACTTTCGACCCGGGCCCTTATCCGCGAGCGCGGCTATCGATAGATTTAATATACACTCTACAAAGGTTAGTACACTGTACCCACACTACAGAACCCATGGCCTCGCACTCCCATTCGGGTGGACCAATAGCGTTCCGACAAAACCGATCTACTGCCATGACACTCTCCCGGCCACTCCGACCAACTCCCCTCTGGGCTAAGTCATGGGTGGCCCTGTGTCTACCTCAAGACACAACAACCACCGTCGTGGCCCGTCCCACTCTGGGACCCGGATCCAAAAACTAACTCAACAACGGGCACACAAGGCCCATAACCTTCCCTCGTTGGAGGCACCGGCGAGAGGCACGACAATAGACCCAGTTAGGACCGCCCCATACCGGTAAGCGTAGTTGCACTGGTCAGCATCGATTTAGCGGCACCATGACTCAACCAACAATTGTTCAAGTTCAATTTAATCCGGTTAACTTGAATGCAAATATACAGAGCCATGATAAAATACATGAACATGATATCAACATAATCATGAGGGTATCGCATAACTATCAGCCATATCAACAATAAATCATATCCACTGAGCATGGCATACTGACTAGCGTGACCATCACAAACATCAACATGTACCACTAGCAATCATAAACATATGAAAGGAGATACTAGTAGGTAGAACATGAAAACAGAGTACAAGACAACATAGCACAAAAGTGAACATGCAAATCTAAACATCACCAGAACAACGATAACCATCTTTTCAACAAGCAAATATTTAATAAAGATTCAAGTTGAAAACCATGGCTACTGCATGACTATCATGCAAGTGGGTATTGTGGCTTGCCTGGGGATGAAGAAATCACCGGGAGAAAGTGTCAGAAGCTCGCGAAAAGAATCACCGGAAGTTGTACTCTCTCGGAGGGGGCTGAATGAGGGCAAGCGCATAATGGTCATTTTCACAGGGTCAAACCATAGTGAAAGAATGACCAACACAACGGGTTCGACGAAACAAAGAAGTGGGCTTTGGAATCACCTCATTTGGAGTTACATATAAAAAGATACGGGCGTTTAAAACTCAGGGACTAACCTGTAAAAATACTTCTACAAACAGGTCCCTGGCAGTTTTAAACAGACGCGTCTTTTCCGAAATAAGTCTTCGATCAGGGAAAAACGCTCGTGGCGGGGCGCCTCCACTTAAATGACGTGGCGACGACCGGTCAAAAGGGACAGAGGCGGGGCCGGGTGTCAGGGCCGCCGACAGGTGGCGCCGCGGGGCCCGCCTGGCCCGCCTGGCCAGGTCAACACGCCAGCCTGGCAGGGAGGAGCGCCATCTCCTTCTTCTCCTCGCGCTCGCCCGACGGAGCAGAGGATGGAGCGGGCTCCGATGAGGCTTGCCGGTGGCTCCGGCCACCTCTCGCGGCGTGCGACCTACCAGAGAGATCAGCGCGACAAGGCGGATCCATCTAGACAGGTCACGACCGCCGAGGATCACCAGGAGAGGCAGGGCCTTAGACACGACATATGAGGGCTTCGGGTGTGGTTGGGCTACATGACTGTGGGGCACTCCGGCGAGGGGCAAGCAGGTGGGGAGGGTCAGGGGGTCGAGGGGACTTCTCCGGTGGCTACAGAAGGGAGGGGGGCCGACATCGAGCCAACTTGGGCCGAGGTCGACGGCGGGCACGGCGGCCATGAGAGTCGAGGAGAGCAGCTCGAGCTCAATGGAGGGTCTGGGCAGGAGTAGTGGAGCGAGGCGAAGAGCTTGGGACGATCGGGAGGCCTCGGGGCTGCTTAAATAGCCAAGGGGGAGAGGGAGCTGCGCTGGCCTCGCCACGAACGCATGGCTGGCGCCGCGGACGCGTGCCCACGCACATGATCTCGGAGGCAGGCGGCGAAGGAGGATCAATGGGGGCTCTCATGGGGCAGAGGAGGCCAAGGGGGCGCAGGGAGGAAGACGATGGCGACGAACGGATCCAAATCTCCACCGTACGTCCGTGGGCGCCCGGCGGTTTGCGTCAGTGAGGAAACTGCCGGAGGGGGAGAGGGGTCCAGGGGAACGGCGACGACGAGAGGAAGACAATGGACATCTTCACAAGCGCGAAGCCGACGAGAGGAGGAGGGGGTCCCGCACAAACAGTGCTCTGGACACGCCACAACGCACAGAGCGCGCGCACAGGCATGCCAGCATCGTAGTCACCATGTGAGGGCATTCAATGCTCTATAGCACCCAAAACGTTGTCTAGCTGACAGTCCTTCCAAGATAGAGCATTAATGGATCATTGGCTTGATCTAAGGCACCGTGGTTGTGTTGGAATGGAGCTCTGAAGTTTACTGCAGTAAAATTAGCCATGCACTGGCGATCAACAGGGAACTGCTTGAAGCCAAATAAGTTGTCTGGGGTGTTTAGCTATGGAGGGACTATGATCCTGGAGGTTTTAAGTGCAAATGGACCAAGATAAATCATAGTTGTTTCACAACTGTATATTTGGTCCAGAAATGAAGATCATGATGGTGCACTCACATGGAGTGTCAACCTGGTCTCAAATTGGGCAAGGAATATTCATTTGGTCATATGAAGATGCTCAAAAAGTGTCATATCATTTGGCAAAGCCAAACTGGTACTTGCTTCACAAACATCTCCTCTGGACATAAACTTGGAATAATTATGGTGATCAAATGGCTCAATGAAATGATGCCAAATTGGGTGGAGAGATGTTTTCTGGGTATAAGAATGATCTGGTAATTTATCAGAATTTTTGAAGCAATATAAAATATACTTGCTTCACAACCTGAAAATATTGCCAAAATCAAAGATTTGCCCCTGTGCTCACATAAATAATTGGATGGGGCTGCAAATGGGTGGAAGGGGTTAATATGAGGACATTAAGGAGTGTGCAAAAGTTCAGCTCATTTGGGTACTCCTAGCTAGTACTTCCTTCACAAAGCCTTCTGTCTCATAGAAACTTTGAAAAATCACTGAGGAAGATTGGCTAGGAAAATAAATTTGAACTTGTGCATGAGGCAATTATTTGGACATATAAACATTCCCAAAAAGGTTGGGAGCCACTAGGAAATGACACTTCCTTCACAAAGTGCCATTTAGGGCAGAATAGAAAAAGGAATATTGGGGAATTATTTTTGAACATGGAAATGAAAAGTTTTGACATATTTGATCAATATATGACCCAAACAATTTATGACAATTATTTGGTAATTTTAGGAGTGAGGGAAATATAGGTTGCTTCACAACCTAGGGAAATTTGAGTTATTCCTTTAATAGAAAAGGAATATTCCCAATAAAAAGATTATTGGGATTTGGTCTAGGATGGAAATGGAAAGGTCTAGGATTGGATTTGGGAATGACAAGCCACTCTGGAAGGAAAGAAGAGGTCATCTTGTTTAGTTTCCAGACCACAAAGCCACGGAAAAAGAAAACTCAGGCAAAAACCTCGGAAAAAAAAGAAAGGGCCAAAAATCAGGCTGTCACAAACCTTACCCCCTTAAAGAAATCTCGTCTTCGAGATTTGGTTGCTGAGGGAACAAGTATGAATATTCTGACTTAAGGAAATCGTTTCCAACTCGGGTATTCTTTTTTCTTTATTGTTGTTCCCACTAAATTTTTATCTGACTGGCCCTGGGTGGTTTGCTTTACTGTATCCATATTCTGACAGATCTTACCTGGCTTGCTCATGCTTATATAGGGTCAAATTTCTTTTTAGATCACGACTGAAATATATGTCTGTCTCACAAATTCAAAAGTGATTTCCGTTGGGTGTGCCACCTGGTACTGACAACCTTTTATGTAATGATGATCAGAATTTTCGGATGAAAACTCAAGCTCTAACTCATTGCATTGGGTTTCTCCACTAAATGCAGGTCCTTTGGGTTCCAAACAGTGAGTTAAAACATAACCGTTTCCTGACAGATTCTGACTCATCGCAGAAGTTTCTGAATCATCTTAACCGGTTCCACTGCCGTGAGTATCGGATCTGTACCAAATATTTGATTGTCTCCTGTCGCGACTAGCATAAAGGGTTTGGCATGTATGATAATATCTGCAGACTTGGTTGATGGTGGTTCTGACAGAATTTTTTTTCACGACAGGCTATCCATGATGATTCATATTAGTGAGGACTCAGGCTTCCAGACTGTCATTCCTCATGCCGATTACTCATGCTGTAGGCATATCCATGTGGATCAATACTGACTTAGACTGTCCAGGGGATCTGCACCATGGGGGTCGTGTACAATTTTAATACCTGCATCACTGGTCTTGCTTCTTCATTATTGTTTTCTTGGTCTGGATCCTTGGATGAAAGAGTTGGGCCATATTGTTTCTTTGTATGGCCATAGGTACCGTTGGTGCAATTTTTTGGCAATTGTAGTTTATCCTCGTTTTTTGATAAGGTAACCTATAAAATGGCAGGTTCAACACCTCTCAAGTTCTGATTGTTGGGAAGTGATCATCTGAAACCCTTGCAAGAAATCGACCAATAATTCAGTAGCCACCAGAACGGTCTTTACAACTCAGATCTGGGACATTACTGAAATAACTCAACCACGGCTCAAGACGGCCGAAAAGCAGCTCAGAGCATGAGACCGGGTCGATAAGAAGAAGGTGTCAGCTCCCTAAAATAGCCAAAAAGCAGCTATAGGGCTACTGTCACAAAAAGAAACTCAACAGCTGTACGAGATGGCCGAAAAGCAGCTCAGACTCGTGACCGTCGTTGAAAAGAGAAACAAAAATTGACATCCACCCCGGATAGCTAGAAATAGCTCAGATCACAAGCTTGGTGCCGTCATTGGAGAAAAGGGGACAAGGGCTCATCAGGATCATTTTCGAGGTTCACTGGTACTTGTATTGATCTCATTGATGTCGTCAATCCTCATAATCCTTTGTCACACTGTGGTGTATACTAGCTTTATTCTCGTAACCATCCTCACGTGGTTGTCAGATCCTCATCTGAGTGACTTGTAAGATCTTGATGGTATGCTCATTGCATATATATGGGAATCTGATTCCCAAGACAGACGTGTATTCAGCCTGATTCTTGATTCTGACCAAAATGTTGCGGATCTGATTCTTGGGATTCACTGCCATATGCTGTCAATTCAGAGCGTACTTCCTTGTACCAATGTCTTACTGAGGAATATTGGCTGGCTTGTGCTCGAAACTTTCATCGGACAGCTTTCTGAAGAAGACTGAATATCGTGCTTCAGAAGCTTACCCCCTTAAAGACTTTTCTGGGGAAAGACTCGGTACCTTATGCTAGAAGCTTTTGCGGTTGCTTACTGAAGAAGACAGGGCACCTTGTACGGAAAATCATCCATGTATCGTACTAAGGAAGATAGATGAATCTTGCCTTGGAAGCTTCTTTGGTATCTTGCGAGGGAAGATTGGTTTGCTTGCACCAGAAGCTTCTTATTGTGATATGCGGACCGAGTACCACATATACATACCATCTTAATATTTCTGATGTTGATTTCTTGTATGAAACAGGGTTTTACTGGACTATCCTCCTTTCGGAGTATATGCCATATATTTGCTTGCTTCCAGGTACATCGAGTTCCAAAATCATCCTCAACAAAAAATTATACTTGTATCTGAGCCATACCTTTGATAATCTTCCGTCAACCTTGCACACAATTTATCTTCTTGCTGATTTAATCATTTTGTTGTGATGAGTGCATGCTAATGCTAACTTGATACTGACGGTCCATCTAGGATTTCTTTTGCATCCAGACAAGATATTCCAATTTCATTGCAGCCTGCTGATAATTCCATTTTGTTTAGCTGAATTTCCAAATATATGCATTTCTTGCTGACTCTTCAGGTCCGGTGTCGGCTGACGAGTAACTTTAATAGGGGAAAAATTTGTAACACCGAAGGCCCAAAGAAAGGAACAACAAAAACGACTAAAACAAAATCACACAAGCATACTACTAATATAATTAATCAAGCAATCATCACATGTTACTGATAGTCACACAATATGCATGCCTACTTAAGCACAAAAAAATCGCGGAATCTCCGGTACTATGATCTAGCATGCTGTGACGATGTGCACGAGAATGAATAAATGTGTGGAAGAATTGGTGTAAACAGCGCTACACCAAGTGCTAGCTTAGCCAGATAGCAACCTGGACTAGCTCGGAGGCGAGGATGTACTCGGTAATCATGTAGTGGGACACGAAAGTCGCAACTACATCATTATCAAGCGGACGGAGAAAGATCCATACTCATCCCAGAAATAGGATTGCAGGGAAAAACTGAGGCTGCTGACATTGCCCTTCCTTGATAACTAAGATCATTAAGGGTTGCCAACACGACAAAATAAAAGAACGATCCAGGATAGGAGCATGCCCATCACCGAAATGATAGGCGGGACTGAAAGAAAGACATCAGTGTGATACCTGAGCACCATTTTTGGCAAACAGTGTCAGGATCACTTGGCATCACTCTGCTGGGACAGAAATGACACCAAACACCGAAAGAAAAGGAGCTGGAGAAATGCAAAGGTTGAGCTGTAGTGGATCCGAACCGATGCCAGCTACACTCACCAGATAAATCGTTATCACAACTAAGGCTCTATGCATGCTATGCAACAAACAAATGCAGCAACCAAATGCAATAAACAAGTCAGACTCTATACTACCGATTTCTACCAGTTTCTACCGCTCGTGCTGACTAGGCGTCCTACGGCCAGACCTGCTCTGATGCCAAGCCTATGGCACCCCGGCTCAGAGAAAACCGAAACGCCCCGTATTCCAGCCCAGAGATCGAGGAGAAGTCTTTTGGAATATGGCACTACTTAGCATAGAACAAACCAACTTTCTATTATTACACGAATATGAATACAAGGTCTCCGATATTACAATGAATAACATTGGTACGGCGACACTACACCATCCTCAGTTGCTCTATGCAAGAAGCAGAACAACTTGAAGCAGCGGAATAACTCTAGCAGCGGAACAACGACGACGGTGGTGAACTCCACTCCGCAGGGACTCTGGCTGGAATGCTTATCCTAGCTCGCCAAAATGGAAACCACGAAAAGCAAGCAATCAAATCCGGCATGACCTGCAAACTGGCATGACACGCTAGGTTAGTACATTGAATGTATTTGCAAGCTCACAATAAACCAAAAGCATTCAAGGCAGACAACAGCATGGCAATTACAGGTTAGGCAGAATTTAACATGATATCATCAGAACAATATAGCATGAACAACTTGAACATGACATAGTTAACACAACATGAACATGGCATGAACATATTAATCCGATAATACAATCATCCAACATGATGTCACTACATGCACCACTTATTCTGCTCGGGCTACCTTGTAACTATCACACACATCACTTACTGACGTCGGACATCACACACTCATCTTAGGATCAGATCAAGCTGGGTATAAAAAATACCATAGTAATCATTAAATGACCACAAGGATCTTGATCTTTACTCGCACAACATCATGAATATACAATAACTTGGTATCCTCGATACCACCGTGATCCTTGCGGTGATCACAACCCGACCAACACTTGGCCCGTGATCCTTACGGTGATCACAACCCGGCCACTAAATGGCCCGTGATCCTTACGACGATCACAACCAACTTATCTCATTGTTATTAAGCACATTATTCTTATTACTGTTGACTCATGGTGTGACCTACTTTCGACCTGGGCCCTTATCCGTGGGCGCGGCTATCGATAGATTTAATATACACTCTGCAGAGGTTAGTACACTGTACCTGTCGTGGAATTAACACGTCAGATGTCCTAGTATTTCTTCCTTTGTAGTAGAATATTCCTTGTGCTTTCCTCATAAACTGGCCCGCCATTAACATAAAATGGCCTTCTAGGCCTTGGGCCCTGTCACCGTCCGCCGCCCGCCGGGTTACCAATGAGTCATAATGTTCAGGCAGGTTGCTTGTAAACCTTCTGGTCAAGGCGGGTCACCAATGAATCGCCGAGTGTAAACCGGGTCTCAAGTAAACCGCCAAGTCCGGCCGGGTCATATTTCTGGCCGGTTTATACCGCGGGGTATATCCCTGACATTAGCCCCCAGTTTAACATGGATGAATCCAAATTAAACTGGGGGCTAATGTCGGGGATATACCCCACGGTATGAACCGGCGGTAATATGACCCGTCCGGACTTGGCGGTTTACTTGTGACCCGGTTTACACTCGGCGATTCATTGGTGACCCTCCCTGACCAGACGGTTTACAAGCAACCTGCCTGAACATTATGACTCACTGGTAACCCGGCGAGCGGCGGACGGTGACAAGGCCCAAGGCCTAGAAGGCCGGTTTATGTTAATGGCGGGCTGGTTTATGAGGAAAGCACAAGGAATATTCTCCTACAAAGGAAGCAAGACTAGGACTCCACTTGTAATAGAGTAATCCTAATCCTACTAGGACTAGTCATGTAACCCGCCCCTTCAACAAATATAAGGAGGGACAGGGCTCCCCAAAGAGGGATAAGCAACAAGAAACAATGAATAGGGCTAGACACAATTAGAGGAGAGCCGGTTTACGGCGACTCCCTCGTGATGATAATGAGACCTAGCCTCAAACAACATGTAGGGTTGTTACCGGATGATGTTTCCCGAGGCCCGAAGCTGTCTAAACCCTTGTCTTGTGTTGCGCCTCTCGATTTCGCTCAAACCCTCTCAAGCTACCACATAGATGCGTTGGCCTCGCGACTAAGTCCTCATACTAGGACATCTGACGTGTTAATTCCACGACAATACCCATACTACGGAACCCATGGCCTCGCACTACCATTCGGGTGGACCAACGACGTTCCGACAAAACCGATCTACTGCCATGACACTCTCCTGGCCACTCCGACCAACTCCCCTCTGGGCTAAGTCATGGGTGGCCCCGTGTCTACCTCAAGACACAACAACCACCGTCGTGGCCCGTCCCACTCTGGGACCCGGATCCAAAAACTAACTCAATAACGGGCACACAAGGTTTATGTCCGTCTACCTGATCAGGGTAGCACGCGCCCATAACCTTCCCTCGTTGGAGGCACCCGCGAGAGGCACGACAATAGACCCAGTTAGGACCGTCCCATAATGGTAAGCATGGTTGCACTGGTCAGCATCGATTCAGCGGCACCATGACTCAACCAACAGTTGTTCAAGTTCAATTTAATCCGGTTAACTTGAATGCAAATATACCGAGCCATGATAAAATACATGAACATGATATCAACATAATCATGAGGGTATCGCATAACTATCCACCATATCAACAATAAATCATATCCACTTAGCATGGCATATTGACTAGCATGACCATCACCAACATCAACATGTACCACTAGCAATCATAAACATATGAAAGGAGATACTAGCAGGTAGAACATGAAAACATAGTACAAGACAACATAGCACAAAAGTGAACATGCAAATCTAAACATCACCGGAACAACGATAACCATCTTTTCAACAAGCAAATATCTAATAAAGATTCAAGTTGAAAACCATGGTACTGCATGATTATCATGCAAGTGGGTATTGTGGCTTTCCCGGGGATGAAGAAATCACCGGGAGAAAGTGTCAGAAGATCGCAGAAAGAATAGCCGAAAATCATACTCTCTTGGAGGGGGCTAAATGAGGGCAAGGGCATAATGGTCATTTTCAAAGTGTCAAACCATAGTGAAAGTATGACCAACACAACGGGCTCGACAAAACAAAGAAGTGGGCTTTAGAATCACCTCATTTGGAGTTACAGATAAAAAGATGCGGGCGTTTAAAATTGAGGGACTAACCTGTAAAAATACTTCTACAAACAGGTCCCTGGCAGTTTTAAATAGACGCATCTTTTCTGAAATATGTCTTCCATCAGGGAAAACGGCTCGCGGAGGGGCACCTCCACTTAAATAACGTGGCGACGACCGGTCAAAAGGGACAGAGGCGGGGCCGGGCGTCAGGGCTGCCGACAGGTGGGGCCGCGGGGCCCGCCTGGCCCGTCTGGCCAGGTCAACACGCCAGCCTTGCAGGGAGGGGCGCCATCTCCTTCTTCTCCTCGCGCTCGCCCGATAGAGCAGAGGACGGAGCAAGCTCCGGCGAGGCTTGCCGGCGGCTCCGGCCACCTCCCGCGGCGTGCGACCTACCGGAGAGATCAGCGCGACAAGGCAGATTCATACAGACAAGTCACGGCCGCAGAGGATCACCGAGAGAGGCATGGCCTTGGACACGACGGAGGAAGGCTTCGGGTGTGGTTGGGCTACGGGGCTGCGGGGAACTCCGGCGGGCGGCAAGCAAGTGGGGAGGGTCAGGGGGTCGAGGGGACTTCTCCGGTGGCTATGGAAAGGAGGGGGAGGGCCGGCATCGAGCCAATTTAGGCCGAGGCCGATGGCGGGCACGGCGGCCATGGGAGTCAAGGAGAATAGCTCGAGCTCAATGGAGGGTCTGGGAAAGAGTAGTGGAGCGAGGCGAAGATCTTGGGGCGATCGGGTGTCCTCGGGGCAGCTTAAATAGCCAAGGGAGAGAGGGAGCCGCGTTGGCGTCGCCGTGGACGCATGGCCGGCACCGCGGACGTGTGCCCACGCGCATGAGCTCGGAGGCAGGCGACGAAGGAGGATCAGTGGGGGCTCTCACGGGGCAGAGGAGACCAAGGGGGCGCAGGTAGGAAGACGACGGCGACGAACGGATCCAAACCGCCACAGTATGTCCATGGGCGCGCGGCGGTTTGCGTCGTGGGGAAGCTGCCGGAGGGGGAGAGGGGTCTAGGGGAACAGCCACGATGAGAGGAAGACAGTTGACATCTTCACAAGCGCGAACCGACGAGAGGAGGAGGGGTCCAACACAAACAGTGCTCTGGACACGCCACAGTGCACAGAGCGCGTGCACAGGCATGCCAGCATCGTAGTCACCATGTGAACATGGGCGTTCAATGCTTTACAGCGCCCAAAACATTTTCTAGCTGATAGCTCTTCCAAGATAGAGCATTAATGGGTCGTTGGCTTGATCTAAGGCACTGTGGTTGTGTTGGAATGGAGCTCTGAAGTTTACTGCAGTAAAGTTAGCCGGGCACTGGTGATCAACAGGGAACTGCTTGAAGACAAATAAGCTGTCTGGGGTGTTTAGCTATGGAGGGACTATGATCCTGGAGGTTTTAAGTGCAAATGGACCAAGATAAATCATAGTTGTTTCACAACTGTATATTTGGTCCAGAAATGAAGATCATGATGGTGCACTCACATGGAGTGTCAACCTGGTCTCAAATTGGGCAAGGAATATTCATTTGGTCATATGAAGATGCTCAAAAAGTGTCATATCATTTGGCAAAGCCAAACTGGTACTTGCTTCACAAACATCTCCTCTGGACATAAACATGGAATAATTATGGTGATCAAATGGCTCAATGAAATGATGCCAAATTGTGTGGAGAGATGTATTATGGGTATAAGAATGATCTGGGAATTTATCAGGATTTTTGAAGCAATATAAAATATACTTGCTTCACAACCTAAAAATATTGCCAGAATCAAAGATTTGCCCCTGTGCTCACATAGATAATTGGATGGGGCTGACAATGCGTGGAAGGGGTTAATATGATCACATTAAGGAGTGTGCAAAAGTTCAGCTAATTTGGGTACTCCTAGCTAGTACTTCCTTCACAAAGCCTTCTGTCTGACAGAAACTTTGAAAAATCACTGAGGCAGATTGGTTAGGCAAATAAATTTGAACTTGTGCATGAGGCAATTATTTTGACATATAAATATGCCTAAAAAGGTTGGGAGCCACTAGGAAAAATGTAAATGACACTTCCTTCACAAAGTGCCATTCAAGGCAGAATAGAAAAAGGAATTATTTTTGAACATGGCAATGAAAAGTTTTGCCATATTTGATCAAGATATGACCAAAGCAATTTATGAGAATTATTTGGGAATTTTAGGAGTGAGGGAAATATAGGTTGCTTCACAACCTAGGGCAATTTGAGTTATTCCTTCAATAGAAAAGGAATATTCCCAAGAAAAAGAATATTGGGATTTGGGCTAGGATGGAAATGGAAAGGTCTAGGATTGGATTTGGGAATGAAAAGCCACTCTGGAAGCAAAGAAGATATCATCTTCTTCAGTTTCCACACCACAAAGCCACGGAAAAAGAAAACTCACGCAAAAACCTCAGAAAAACAAAAGAAAAAGAAAGGGCCAAAAATCAGGCTCTCACACTCGCCGAAGCCGCCACGACGGCCTGCACCTCGTCACCACATCGTCGTCTTCTCCGTCTCCTTCCCACGCCCCGTTGCCCCGTCCCTATATCCCACGGTGAGGCCAACCCCCGACCTCTCTTTCCCTTCCCGTTCGCACGCCCGCCTCCGGCCACCCTGCTGTGCGCCGGCAGCCAAGGCCACCACCGCTCCGCCTTCTTCCCCGCTCCAGCAACCGCGCGCCCGAGCCGGTCACTCCACCAAATGCGTCGCTCGCGCTCCACCCGTGACCTCCACGCTGCCACGTCCTGCGGTCGTGTCGTCATTGCATCCGGCAACACCCACACGCAACCATGCCCGCCTGCTGTCGCCTGCAGTTGCCGCCTTCCTCCTCCCCCTACTCGTCTCGTCACCGTGCTCCCCGGCTCCCCCTCCCGATGGTCGCTCGCCCTGCCTCCACCCCGCGGTCACTCCGCCGCCATTGCGATGTCCACTCTCGAGCCCCGCGACCATCGTGTGCACGCCCCACCACCGCTGCCTCGCTCAGTGCCGCGCCCGGGGTAGCGCACGCGCCAGTTTGGCAATGACCACGCCAGTGACCTGCTGCTCTGCATGGCCTCGCGGCGCCGCCCCACTCCGGCCACGGCCACGACTGCCGGCGCCGGCCACGCGCCGCCCCCTTCGTCCCCTGGCCGCTACGCCCATTGGGCGGGCTGGCGGCCGACGCCCGGCTTCGCCCAGCGCCCGTGCGCCCGCTAACACGCCCCCGATTGGCCCCCTGGGCCAGTGAAAGGAGGGCCCCACCCACCTAAACGTTTTTTATTATAAAAAAAGAAAAAGAATTAAAAAAATAATATTGATTAAAAATATTAATTAATTAACTAAATTAATTAACTAAATTAATCCTGATTAGACTAACCTAATCATTACTAATTAATCTGTTTTAGTTAATCCCAGTGAATGATAGACGGACCCCACTGCCTTGTTTGACCGGTCAACGGTCAACGCCGACCGCTGACGTCACGCTGACGTCATTTTGACGTCATAAAACGATTTTTGAATTAAATTAATTCTGTTAATTCCAAAAATGATTTAAAACTTTGATAATTAATATAAATTAAATCGTAACTCGAATGAAAATACTTTATACATGAAAGTTGCTCAGAACGATGAGGCGAATCCGAGGACGCAGTCTGTTTGACAGCCATGCGTTGCTAGCATAGTAAACCTGCAACATTTTCACCTCCGGTTCATTTTTCTGAAAACACAAAACACCGGGGATACTTTCCCAGTTGTTTCCCCCTTTCACCGGTATCACCTACTACCGCGTTAGGGCACACCTAACACCGCTCATTGTCATGTCATGCATCGTCATGCTTATGTTTGCATTGTATTTGTCGGAGTAATGGGCCATGGGTAGCCTCACCCAGGTCCCAGGATTTATTAAGACTTTGGGCCAGCTCCGCCTAGCCGGGCCCAAGCTGAAGCTCCGCCCTCTGGGGGCCGGCTGGCTGTACGACCGGCTACCAGAGGGCGGCCAACACCAGCCTACAGCGCTACGAGTGTGCGGCTCCAGCCCACCGGCCTCTAGAGAGGGCGGCATCAAGCAGGCGGACAACTCGCGGCCTCAGTACGACCGAGCCCCCATCAAGACTACGAGTTAGAGCATGGCTACAGTGAAGCGCATCGCCCTCGAATCCCGGGAAGAAAGTGGCTACAGTGCCCCATACAGGCGGAGATCTCCGCACGGCGTGGCACTGTGCCATGTCCCCCCCTGACGTAGCTCCGAGCAGGCGGAGTCCTGTTCCCCACGACGACCTATCGGTACAACCTACCGGCGATGGGCCCTATCGGGCAGAGACTCCGTAGAAGACGGCGGAAGCCCAACCAGACCAACTCAGGAGGGGCCGGCCTCCAGCAGGCGGTCGTCCCTTGCCCCGAGGCAAGCATGCCATTAAGCTAATGAGACCAGGTGTGGCTACAGTGAACTCCCACCAGGCGGCGGCACTGTAGCCACACTGGGATGACCAAGCCCTCGTCATCAACGGCATGGCTACAGTAAGCAGCCACCAACCAGTCGGCGGGGCCCACCAGGCGGCGGGCCCCAACAATCGGCGGAGAAGCCGGAGGCCGGAGACACTGACAGCCGGGCCCAGCACCTGGATGGATTACCATTGTACCCCTGGGTGTAGGCCTATATAAACCGTCCAGGGCACGCATGCAAAGGGTTCCAACTCTGATAGAACTAGCCAGTCACCTAGGGCAGGAAAGAGCTAGCCTTGCCCTCTCCTACCTCTAGACACAGCTCAAGGAGCACCTTGTATCACTAGTGCCTTAGTGATCATGCGGAGACCCCGCAGAGCAGGAGTAGGGGTATTATCTCCACGGAGAGCCCCCAACCTGGGTAAAGTTCGTCAGCATACGTGTCTATGCCTAATCCCGCTTCCAGGCACCGGCGACGTTCTACTCGCTCCCACCATGATAAGCCATCCTTTGGCATATGTCGCACCCAACCCCCGACATTTGGTGCCCACCGTGGGGCTAAGTGCACCTTATTCAGGAGATCGGATCTGGACGGGAACTCTATTCCTTCTTGGCGAGCGAAGCCAGCCCAGCACGCCTGACGGCGTCAGCCCCGACGCGCTGCACGGTGCGGAGATCGCCTGCGCGGCGAGGCGACCTACCGCCTCCTCCGCCTCGTGGAGCAAGGCACCCCACTCCGCCTCCTGTCACGCACCCAACACTCGGCGACCGCCTTGGCCGCCGAGAGGGAGTCGGAGAAAACGACGCCCGCCATCGGATCGATCGCCTCAACCAATCCCTGGTGCTAGAAGAAGAGGACGCTCTGGGCCCGCACTGCTTTGGCCCCCGAATCCGAGATGAGCCCTTCCCCAAAGGGTTCACTCTCCCACGAGATACGCCCAAATACACCGGCTCCGTGAAGCCGGTGGACTGGCTGGTCGATTACTCCACAGCCGTCAGTATAGCGAACGACAACAAGCGCATTGTCGTGAAGTACGTCCCGCTCATGCTTCAGGGCACTGCTCGGATGTGGCTCAATAGCCTGAAGCACCGCAGCATCAACAGCTGGGTGGATTTCACCGAGGCCTTCATCCGCAACTTCAGCGGCACGTACAAGCGGCCTACCAAGCCCCGGCAACTCTCCTTGTGCATCCAAGGGCCCAACAAATCTACTCGCGACTACCTCATGCGTTGTTCCGAGCTGCGCAACTCCTGCGAGGGCGTGCACGAGGTGCAGGCCAACGAGTACTTCACCGCCGGGTGCCGAGATGGCACCCTCCTCAAGCACCGACTTCTCTGTGATGAGCCCGCGAATCTCGACAAACTATTAATCATCGCCGGCTAGCACGCCACGGCCGACTCCTCCATGAAGGCGGAGATCTTAGTCGATGCATCCGGCAAGGAAGCACCTCAGGCTCCTCGGACCCCGGCTGGCGAGACCAGTCGGAGATAGCCCCCAAGCGATAACAAGTGGAAGGCCACCCAGCCGGCTTCCAACAGCCGGTAGGTGGCGACGGTCGAGGATCAACAGCCGGAGGGGCAGCCAGCGCCCAAGCGTGAGAAGGGCGGCAAGCCCAACTGGTTGCCCGCCTTCTTGTATGAGTAGACCCTTGATGCTCCCTGCAAGTTTCACCGTGGCGCGAAGCCGTCCAACAACACCACTCGGAAGTGTCACTAGATCACCAGGATTGCTATGGGAGATGGCCTCCTACCTCCTCCGTCTGCCGGCCCACCGCGTCCTCCGCCCCAGCAACCGGCGGCTCGGCCAGTCGGCGCCATTCAAGATGAGTATCCTGCAGAGCACGGAGCCTATGTCGTGTTCAATAGTGTGGCCGATGATAGGCGCAACAGACGACAACAATAGCAAGAGGTGCATGTAGTAGCCTCAAGCACCCCAGAGTTCACGCACTGGTCCGAGAAGCCCATCAGCTGGAGCAGGGCTGACCATCCGGAAGTAATGCCTTTGCCCGGTTCCTACGCCTTAGTCCTGGATGCAACCCTCGCAACAGAAAGGCGGGCAGCTCGTTTCTCCAGGGTCTTGATAGATGGCGACAGCAGCATAAATATCCTGTACGGCGACACAATGGAGAAGTTGGGAATCAAGAAGAGGCAGCTCCTCCCCAGTCGGACTGTATTCCATGGCATAGTCCTTGGCCTTTCCTGCTCACCAATCGGCAAGATCCAAATTGATGTCCTCTTTGGGGACAAGAATCATTTCCGCTGAGAGCTAGTGTGGTTTGACGTGGTGGACCTAGAGAGTCCTTACCATGCACTGCTTGGCCGACCTGCCGTGACCAAGTTCATGGCGGTCCCCCACTACGCCTACCTCAAGATGAAGATGCCAAGTACCAAGGGAATCCTAACTGTAGTCGGAGACTACAAGAATTCGGCCGCCTGCGCCATGGACAATAGCCGGCTGGCCGAGTCCCTTGCGATTGCAGCTGAGAAGCGGCTCCTAGAACGGGTGGTGGCGATGGCAGGCAAGAAGCCAGAAATGTCACCCACCCCCAAGGAGTCGGACGTGGAGGCCTCGTTCAAGCCGGCGAAGGAAACCAAGAAGATACCTTTGGACCCAGAGCACCTGGAGAGGCACGCTGTTGTAGGTGCGAACCTAGACAACAAATAGGAAAGCGAGCTTGTCAATTTCCTCCGTGAGAATCGGGACATCTTTGCATGGTCTCCCAAAGACATGCCGGGTGTTCCGACAGATTTCGCCGAGCACAAACTACATGTCCGACCTGACGTCAAGCCGGTCAGGCAGCCCTTGCGCCGCCTGTTGGAAGAGGAGAGAAGAGTTGTTGGAGAAGAGATAGCCCAACTTCTGGTAGCCGGATTCATCATGGAAGTGTTCTTTCCAAAGTGGCTTGCCAACCCAGTCCTAGTGTTGAAGAAGAACAAGCAGTGGCGTATGTGTATTGACTATACCAGCCTTAACAAGGCCTGCCCCAAAGATCTGTTTGCCCTACCAAGGATTGATCAAGTGATAGACTCCACAGCCGGATGCGAGCTGTTGAGTTTCTTGGATGCATATTCAGGCTACCATCAGATAAAGCTGAACCCGGCCGACAGGCTGAAGACCGCCTTCATCACGCCATTTGGAGCCTTTTGCTACCTAACCATGACATTCGGCTTGCGAAATGCCGGCGCCACCTTTCAGCATTGCATGCAAAAATTCCTCCTCAAGCAGCTCGGCAGAAATGCCCATGTCTATGTGGATGATGTGGGGGTGAAGACGAAGAAGCATGGCACGCTACTAGAAGATCTCAAGGAGACCTTTGAGAACCTTCGCCGATTCCAGATCAAGCTCAACCTGGAGAAATGCGTCTTTGGAGTACCAGCCGGCCAGCTTCTCGGCTTCCTGGTCTTAGAGCGTGGCATAGAGTGCAACCCTGTGAAGATCAAGGCAATTGAGAGGATGGAAGTGCCCACCCAACTGCTGGACGTGCAGAAATACACCGGCTGCCTGGCATCAGTTAGCCATTTCATCAGCTGGCTGGGCGAGAAGGCTCTGCCCCTGTACCAACTCATGAAGAAGACCACTTTTTTCGAGTGGAACGACAAGGCGGACGAAGCATTTCTCCAACTCAAGAAGATGTTGGCAACCCCACCTATCCTGGCGGCTCCGACTGAGAAGGAGCCCATGCTCCTCTACATTGCAGCCACCAGTCGGGTTGTCAGCGTAGTCATAGTAGTGGAGCGCAAGGAGGAGGACAGAGCATTGCCGGTCTAGTGACCGGTGTATTACTTGAGCGAAGTACTGTCCGCCTCCAAGCAAAACTGCCCACACTACCAGAAGATGTGTTACGGCGTGCACTTTGCTGCCAAGAAGCTGAAACCTTACTTTCAAGAGCACCCAATAACCGTCGTCTGCACGGCTCCGCTTGCTGAGATCATTGGGAGCCGAGACGCCTCTAGCCGAGTGGCCAAGTGGGCTATTGATCTAGCCCCTTACACCATCTACTACCAGCCTCGCACCGCCATCAAGTCACAAGTGCTGGCCGACTTCCTCGTCGACTGGGTCGAGACCCAGTATTTGCCGCCTGCACCAGACTCCACCCATTGGCGGATGCATTTTGATGGTTCAAAAATGCGCACTGGTCTGAGAGCTAGTGTCGTCCTCACCTCTCCCAAGGGCGACAAGCTCAATTACATGCTGCAAGTTTACTTCGCCGCCTCCAACAACGTAGTTGAATATGAGGCACTCATACATGGGCTCCGGCTTGCCAACAAACTCGACATCCGCCGGATCCTATGTTATGGTTACTCCGACTTGGTGGTCCAGTAGTCGTCAGGTGACTGGGACGCCAAGGATGCAAACATGGCAAGCTACCGCTTCCTCGAGCAGCAACTCAGCAGATACTTTGACAGGTGCGAGTTCCTTCACGTGCCAAGAAACGACAACGAGCAAGCAGATGCATTGGCACGGATTGGCTCCACCCGACAAGCAATACCAGCCGGCGTCGCCCTACGCCGCCTTCTCAAGACGTCTATGGAGCCGTCTCCTGATTCAGACTCCATCTTTGTGCCGGCCCCTCCCGAAGCAGTTGGATCCGACTTGACGGTCCCAGAGGCCGGCACGGGGATTTAGACAGGCGGCCAGGGGACTTCTACAGCCGCACCCGGCTCGAGGACTCTAGAGCCTGGCCCGGGGACTTCAGCAGTCCGCCCGGGGACTTCTCCAGCATAGCAGGCGGAAGCAACTGCCAACCCGCCGCCTCCCGGCCCAACCGACCTCATACAAGTTGCAGTAGTGGCAGTCTAAGAAATTGCAGCACCATCGTGGGCTCAGCCAATCCTCAAGTTCCTGATGAATAAAGAGCTGCCGACTGATGAGATCTTGGCCCGACAAGTGCAAAGGCGAGCAGCAGCCTACACCATAGTCAACAAAGAGCTAGTGCGACGAAGTGTCACCGGGGTTTATCAGCGCTACATGGAGCCGGACCAAGGCCAAGCAATACTCAGGGATATCCACCAAGGCGAGTGCGGCCACCATGCGGCTTCAAGATCACTTGTGGCCAAGGCTTTCCGCCATGGGTTCTTCTGGCTGATTGCTCGAGAAGAAGCCAAATAACTAGTTTAGAAGTGTCAGGGGTGTCAGAGGTTCCGCTCCAAGCCACACCTGCCGGCTTCTGCACTCAAGACCATTCCCATAGCCTGTCCCTTTGCTGTTTGGGGGCTGGATATGGTAGGACCATTCAAGATGGCCCGCGGTGGCATGACTCATATGCTTGTCATTGTGGACAAGTTCACCAAGTGGATAGAGGAAAAAACAATCAAGAAGCTGAATGGGCCGACTGTTGTGACCTTCATCGCCGACATCACCACGCGATACGGCATACCACACAGCATCATCACCGACAACGGCACCAACTTCGCCAAAGGAGCCTTGGCTCGTTTCTGCGCAACACAGGGCATCCTCCTGGACTTAGCGTTCGTTGCCCACCCGCAGTCAAATGGCCAAGTGGAGCGTGCAAATGGCCTCGTTCTCTCCGGCCTCAAGCCCCGACTGGTCGAGCCTCTGGAGCGTTCGGCCGGCTGCTGGCTCGATGAGCTGCCAGCCGTCCTTTGGAGCTTGCGCACAACTCCGAACAAGTCAACCGGCTTCACGCCCTTCTTCCTCGTCTATGGTGCCGAAGCCGTCATCCCGACAGACATCGAGTTTGACTCCCCAAGAGTCACCATGTACACCGAGGCGGACGCCAAGGAGGCGCGAGAAGATGGTGTCGACTTGCTGGAGGAAGGCCGGCTATTGGCACTCAGCCGGTCGGCCATCTACCAGCAGAGTCTGCGCCGATACTACAACCGCAAGGTGAAGCCAAGATCCTTCCTGGAGGAATACCTTTTGCTCCGGCTGATCCAGCGAACAGCCGGACAACACAAGCTCTCGGCACCTTGGGAAGGCCCTTTCATCATCAATAAGGTGCTGGGCAATGATTCCTACCATCTGATCGATGCCCAGAAGCCCAGAGCGCACAAGAGAGATGGTTTAGGCAAAGAGACGGAGAGGCCATGGATGTAGGACCTTGAGAAGAGGTGTCTAGAGGGGGGTGATTAGACACTAAGAGCCAAAGTTGCAGTTTTAAAGTTTCTTTAAAGTTTGAGTGGAGTTTAGGCCCAAGTTTAACATTCACAACACATATCAAGCAAGCATGCAAAGAGTATATGAGCAGCGGAAAGTAAAGCATGCAACTTGCAAGAATGTAAAGGGAAGGGTTTGGAGGATTCAAACGCAATTGGAGACATGGATGTTTTTGGTGTGGTTCCGATAGGTGGTGCTATCATACATCCACGTTGATGGAGACTTCAACCCACGAAGGGTAACGGTTGCGCGAGTCCACGGAGGGCTCCACCCAAGAAGGGTCCACGAAGAAGCAACCTTGTCTATCCCACCATGGCCGCCGCCCACGAAGGACTTGCCTCACTCACGGTAGATCTTGACGAAGTAGGCGATCTCCTTGCCCTTTCAAACTCCTTGGTTCAACTCCACAATCTTGTCGGAGGCTCCCAAGTGACACCTATCCAATCTAGGAGACACCACTCTCCAAGAAGTAACAAATGGTGCGTTGATGATGAACTCCATGCTCTTGTGCTTCAAATGATAGTCTCCCCAACACTCAACTCTCTCTCATAGGATTTGGATCTGGTGGAAAGAGGGTTTGAGTGGAAAGCAACTTGGGGAAGGCTAGAGATCAAGATTCATATGGTAGGAATGGAATATCTTGGCCTCAACACATGAGTAGGTAGTTCTCTCTCATAAATAGGATGCTGGAAGTGTAAGTTCAGTCTGATGGCTCT
Source organism: Triticum dicoccoides (assembly GCF_002162155.2). Classification (NCBI taxonomy): domain Eukaryota; kingdom Viridiplantae; phylum Streptophyta; class Magnoliopsida; order Poales; family Poaceae; genus Triticum; species Triticum dicoccoides. The sequence continues at coordinate 633,194,150 of NC_041387.1, forward strand.
CTCCTCGAATGAAGAGGAGGTGGAGGGGTATATATAGCCTCCACACAAAATCTAACCGTTACACACAATCTACCAAACTCGGTGGGACCGAATCGTTAAACTCGGTCAGACCGATTTAGCAAATAATGTGACCGTTAGGGTTTTCAATGGGACTGATATGCAACTCGGTAGGACCGATTCGGTTAGGGTTAGGGCATAACGTAATCTCGGTGAGACCGATTACACAAACTTGGTGAGACCGATTTTGGTAACAAGCTAACCAGAAAGTTGGTCAGGCAAACTCGGTTGGACCGATTATCAAACTCGGTGGGACCGATTTTGATAATGAGTCAACCAGAAAGTTTGCATTGTAATCTCGGCAGTACCGATTGCTCAAACTCGGTGAGACCGATTTTGATAATGGACATACACAGAGATATTACAATCCCATCTCGGTGAGACCGAGATCCCTATCTGTGAGACCGATTTGCCTAGGGTTTGTGGCAGTGGCTAAGACATCCAAACTCGGTGGGGCCAGATAGAAAGAATCAGTGGGGCCAAGTTTGACTTTAGGTTTAGGAAATATGTGTGGAAGTGGGAAAGTAGTTGAGGGTATTTGGAGCATATCACTAAGCACTTGAAGCAAGAGGCTCATTAAGCAACACCTCATCCCTCCTTAATAGAATTGGCTTTTCCTATAGACTCAATGTGATCTTGGATCACTAAAATGTAAAATGAAGAGTCTTGAGCTTGAAGCTTGAGCCAATCCTTTGTCCTTAGCATATTGAAGGAGTTCCCACATCCTTTAGTCCATGCCACTCCATTGTTGAACTTATCTGAAACATACTAGACAAAAGTGTTAGTCCAACAAGAGATATGTTGTCATTAATTACCAAAACCACCTAGGGAGCACTTGTGCTTTTAATCTCCCCCTTTTTGGTAATTGATGGCAACATACATCAAAGCTTTACATAAAGATATAAAGAATAGCAAGTAAAGCTTTGGAAAGACATGTAACAAGCATAGGCTCCCCCTACATGTATGCAATCATGTGAATATGAAATATAGAAGCATGTGATAGCATAACCATGATAGAGCAGGTTATGTGTTACATGTATCTTGGCCATATGCATCAGAGCAAAAAATATATTAAATGAAATACCTTCATGCCCATGAGTCCTTCTTGCAAACAGTATGTACATCAGCAAGAATTCCTCATACACATGATTGTGATGCATATACTTACCTTGTGGTCTTGAGTTGGCTTAGGATGGAATGAACCTGTGAAAACAAGGTTAGATAACACAGATGCATCTACTAGCCAGAGCAAACAGAAGACACCACAAGAGTACCAAGACTGGGATGACATGTAGAGAGTGAGTACTGAGTACCACATTGGATTAGACATGTCCCCAAGAGTAAAGATATGCAATGAATTTAAATGAATTTAAATGATCTCTTTCCCTTAGATGTCTTGCTCCCCCTGAATTTAGCATGGGATATTGGCAGAAGATAGGGAACAGAGAATCAGAGCTGGAAGATATAAATGAACAGAGCTAATGCAAGCGAATGCAAGCGAATGCAAATAAGCATGTATGAACATGTCTTTCCCCTCAAGAAGACATGTGGCATCTCTCCTCTTGAACACCAAGCATCTGGGATCCTTGAGAAATACTTTCTACTTAAGTATCCTCTCCCCCTGGAGATCTCTCTCTCTCCCTGAAGGATGTCTCTCCCCCTATGAGATGTGATCTCTTTAAGTGATAAGCTTTGATGTGATCTCTCTCTCCCCCTTTGACATCAATTTCCAAGAAGGGCTTGATAAAGATGTAATCTCTCTCTCTCCCTCTGGAATTTGTCGTGAATGGGTTTGATCCTTGAGTCACAACATAAAGCAATGATAAAAATGTGATGCTTGTAGAGGACAAGATTCATTGAGTGGAGCTGGATCAGAAGAGACACAGAATATGTGGCAAAGAATTTTTCCTGTTATGAAATCGGTGGCACCGAGTGGTATGCTTCGATCATACCGAAAAGATTCGGTTGGACCGAAAATAACAAATCAGTGTAACCGAGTTCATCGCTGAGAAAACACTTGTCACCTCAGCTCACTAGACTAGTAAGATCTCACAAAGATTTGCAAGGAATTTACTGAATGATATGCAATGAATTAGATGCAGAAAATGCAGAGAAAATAGAAAGAAATCTAGATGAAGTTTTTTTTTTGAAAGGGGAAACACAAATGCATGAGACAAATGCAAAAACACAGAAGAAAACACAAGGGAACTTCATCTAGAGATGGTCGGCGATGAAGTCACCTATGTTAGAGTATATTGACTTAGGAGTCAAGTGAGATCACTTGATCATAGGTCATACTAATCGTTTAAGCTCAAAATGGGGTTGCCATTTTTCGTTTAAGCATCTTGATGTATTCACATCTTGTCGAGTTGCTTTAGCTCATGACTCGGAGTAAAGCTTCTCTAAGATGGAATAACATACCTTGGTTGGTGGTGTTGTCCATGTAGTTGAACTTGCGTGGGTTGCTCAAGGTTGATGTAGCTCATCAAGAATTTGGAGCACCACTTGGAATTTGAGTCCATCTACCTACATGGGTTAGTTCTTGCAAGGAAGAGCACTTGTATATCCAAAAATGACAATCATGAAACTCAACATAGAATTTGTCAAAGGATATGTTTGAATGGTTTCTTGCTTCCTTGTCTTCAACCACCTTTGTATAGAGACTTGGTCATGTAGAGATTGCTCAAGATATGAGTAGGTTACAATCTCATGGAGTTTGATTCAACCAAGTACCTAGATGGGTTAGATCATGCAAGATACAAATATATCCAAGACATAAGATTTTCATCATAAGAGAAATATCAAGGATTAGTCATAAGCTCATGTCTTGCATGTATCCAATGGAGTTTCTACTCCAAGTTTGAAGCATCAATGATGTTCAATTCTCCTCTTAACCTGCAAAACACTTTCTCATCAAGAGGTTTAGTGAATATATCCGCTAATTGCTTTTCGGTGCGAACATGCTTAAGATCAATGTCACCCTTAGCAACATGATCTTGAATGAAATGATGACGAACTTCAATATGCTTAGTTCGAGAATGTTGCATAGGATTATGACCAATTTTGATAGCACTTTCATTATCACAAAGCAATGGAACATGTCTCACATATATCCCATAATCTTTAAGAGTTTGGGTCATCCAAAGTAATTGAGCACAACATGAACCAGCGGCAATGTATTCCGCTTCGGCGGTGGATAAGGATACTGAGTTTTGTTTCTTGGAGGACCAAGACACAAGAGATCTACCAAGAAATTGACAAGTACCCGGAGTGGACTTTCTATCAACCTTGTCTCCGACATAGTCCGAGTCGGAATAGCCAACAAGATCGAAAGAGGCCCTCTTAGGATACCAAATGCCAAAATTTGGTGTATGGATTAAGTATCTCACTATCCTTTTCACGGCCTTAAGATGACATTCTTTAGGAGCAACTTGATATCGTGCACACATGCACACACTTAGCATAATATCGGGACGTGAAGCACATAGATATAACAATGAACCAATCATAGAGCGATAAACCTTTTGATCAACCTGTTCACCATCTTTGGTTAAGTCAAGATGTCCACTAGTAGGCATGGGTGTAGTCATACCTTTGCATTCTTGCATATTGAACTTCTTGAATAAGTCCTTGGTGTACTTTGTTTGCGAGACAAAAGTACCTTCCTTAGTTTGCTTGATTTGCAAACGAAGAAAGAATTTGAGTTCACTCATCATAGACATCTCAAACTCCTCCGACATTAGCTTCCCAAACTTTTCACTAAAACAAGGGTTAGTTGAACCAAATATAATATCATCAACATAAATTTGGCACACAAAGAGTTCACCATTAACCCTTTTAGTAAAAAGAGTAGAATCAATTTTCCCAATTTCAAAGCCTTTTTCAATAAGGAACTTGGTCAAGCATTTATACCATGCTCTAGGAGCTTGTTTAAGTCCATAAAGAGCTTTGTGAAGTTTGTAAACATGATTGGGTTTCTTAGGATTCACAAAGCCGAGAGGTTGTTTAACATAAACTTCCTCATTTATTTCACCATTTAGAAAAGCACTTTTAATGTCCATTTGGAACAAGGTGATATCATGGTGATTAGCATAGGCAAGTAAGATGCGAATGGACTCAAGTCTAGCAACGGGGGCGTAGGTCTCACCATTGTCCATACCTTCGACTTGTGTGTAGCCTTGGGCGACGAGACGTGCTTTGTTGCGAACTACTTGTCCATCTTCATCTTGCTTGTTGCGAAACACCCATTTGGTACCGATGATGTTGTGGTTGTTGTCGGGCTTCTCAACCAATGTCCAAACTTGGTTCCTCTCAAAGTTGTGTAGCTCTTCATGCATAGCATTTATCCAATCCGGATCTTCCAATGCTTCTTCGACCATCATAGGTTCAATGCTAGAGATGAAAGAATAGTTTTCACAAAAGTTAGCTAAATGAGTTTTAGAGCGAGTGATTCTCCCGGTTTGAATATCATTGTAGATTTGCTCGACGGGATGGTCTTTAGCAATTCTTGCTCGAACTCGTGAAAGCTTTTCCTTGGATCTTCGTTGAACATATTCTTCATCTTGTTCTTATTCTTGGCCTTCTTCATTGTTGGCGTCGTCGTTCTCTTGTCATGGTGGAGAAGGAGGTTGTTGACGTTCATCTTGATGCACTTCCTCGTTTCCTTCATCTTGGTGTGTCCCACTTGTGGATGCTTCCATATCAACTCTTGGTTCACCTTGTCGTGAACTAGAAGCTTCCACTTGGACAGACGAGGTACTCTCCTTCACCTCCGTTGGACGGACCTTGCCAATAGACAAGTCTTGGATTGCTTCCGAAGGATCTTTGTCTCCTACATAAATTGGCAATTGCTCTACTTGCGAGCCGTTAGATTCATCAACCTTCACATCTACCGTCTCTTCAATCTTTCGGGTGAAATTGTTGTAGACACGGTAAGTGTGAGAGTTTGAGCCATAACCTAGTAGGAAACCTTCATGAGACTTAGGAGCAAATTTAGAACGACGATGCTTATCAAGAATGTAGCACTTTGAGCCGAATACACGAAAGTATCCAACTTGGGGTTTGTTACCGGTGAGTAGCTCGTATGCCGTCTGCCGAGTAGCTTGTGAAGATACAAGCGATTTGTTGCATGACAAGCTATCTCAACCGCTTCCGCCCAAAAGTGCTTCCGCGTCTTGTACTCATCAATCATCGTTCTCGCCATTTCGATGAGCGTCCGGTTCTTCCTCTCAACAACTCCATTTTGTTGAGGTGTGTACGTAGCCAGAACTCGTGTGAAATCCCTTCTTCGTCAAGAAAGGTGTCCACATTTGCGTTCTTGAACTCTGTTCCATTGTCGCTGCGAACCTTCTTGATCTTCACTTCAAATTGATTTTGGGCCTTCCTAGCGAAGTTTTTGAAGATCTTCTGAACCTGCGATTTATCATCAAGAAAGAACACCCACGTAAATCTGGAAAAATCGTCGACTATAACTAGACCAAAAGAATTTCCACCAAGACTCTTGTAAGAGTTGGGACCAAAAAGATCCATGTGAAGTAGCTCGAGTGGCCTCTTTGTGGTCATGATGTTCTTCACGGGATGCCTTCCTCCAACCTGTTTACCTGCTTGACAAGCACTGCAAAGTCTATCCTTATCAAAAATGACATCATTAACACCAAGGATATGATTCCCTTTAATAAGCTTGTCAAGGTTTCACACACCAACATGACCTAATCGTCTATGCCATAACCAGCCTTTTGAGGATTTAGCAATGAAGCAAGTTTTAGGTTGAGCCTTTTTAGTGAAATCAACAATGTATAGATCACCTCTACGTACACCAGTAAAGACCATTTTATGATTGTCTCGACGAAACACTTGGCAATCTACTTCAGTAAATAGAACATTGAAACCGAAATCAGCAAGTCTAGATACTGAAAGTAAGTTGTAACCAAGAGATTCAACGAGCATAACATTTTGTATGGAGCTATCATGTGATATGGCCACCTTATCGAGGCCAACCACCTTACCCTTTGAGTTGTCACCGAAAGTGACATACTTTCGAGGACTATCATTATCAGCAAGCTCACGAAACATGTCTTTATCTCCGGTCATGTGATCGGTACATCCACTATCAAGAACCCATTCCTTTCCTCCTGACATATATCCCCGAAGATTTGCCATAAGACCAAAATGTCTCATTGCATCATCAAGATCGAAGTCACTATCATCATCCTCATCATAGTATCCATGTTCAACATCGTCATGTGGTGGATCAAATCCTAGAGAGGGTGATTCATTAGAATGAGTTTGACAATAATCTTGTCTATGAATTTTATAGCTTCGGAAATAATGTCACTAATAATACCAACATTTCCTTTGGCACGCATAAGGTTTGTAAGCTAAAATAGACGATCACCAAACATAGGATCACTAGTATTCATCTTACTCAAGGCAATAGACTTATGGAGAATTTCATCAAGATTTTTCAAAGAATAATCAGGAAATCGTTCCTCAAGAAATTTCCATATAGTGTAGGCACACTCAAGAGTAGGCAGTTTTATAATCAAGTTTCTAGCCAAGCCTCTAGTGATAAGGTTAACAGTTCTAGCATTCCTAATCATGTCAATAGACTCATCAAGGGTAGGATGCATAGGATCAACACAAGGTGCACAAGGACTAGCAATGTACTTGTTCAAATGATATTGATTGAAAATAACAAGCATCTCATTTTTCCACTCATGAAAGTACTCTCCATCAAGTATGGGCACTCAATGTCTAAGACTCCCCAAAGTAGACTCATCCATCTTCCTCCAATGGTGATTAAACCAAGGCAATGGAGACCAATGCTTTGATACCACTTGTAGGACCTTTAGAAGAGGTGTCTAGAGGGGGGGGTGATTAGACACTAAGAGCCAAAGTTGCAGTTTTAAGGTTCTTTAAAGTTTGAGTGGAGTTTAGGGACAAGTTTAACATTCACAACACATATCAAGCAAGCATGAAAAGAGTATATGAGCAGCGGAAAGTAAAGCATGCAACTTGCAAGAATGTAAAGGGAAGGGTTTGGAGGATTCAAACGCAATTGGAGACACGGATGTTTTTGGCGTGGTTCCAATAGGTGCTGCTATCGTACATCCACGTTGATGGAGACTTCAACCCACGAAGGGTAACGGTTGCGCGAGTCCACGGAGGGATCCACCCAAGAAGGGTCCACGAAGAAGCAACCTTGTCTATCCCACCATGGCCGTCGCCCACGAAGGACTTGCCTCACTACCGGTAGATCTTCACGAAGTAGGCGATCTCCTTGCCCTTACAAACTCCTTGGTTCAACTCCACAATCTTGTCGGAGGCTCCCAAGTGACACCTAGCCAATCTAGGAGACACCACTCTCCAAGAAGTAACAAATGGTGCGTTGATGATGAACTCCATGGTCTTGTGCTTCAAATGATAGTCTCCCCAACACTCAACTCTCTCTCATAGGATTTGGATCTGGTGGAAAGAAGGTTTGAGTGGAAAGCAACTTGGGGAAGGCTAGCGATCAAGATTCATATGGTATGAATGGAATATCTTGGCCTCAACACATGAGTAGGTAGTTCTCTCTCAGAAATAGGATGCTGGAAGTGTAGGTTCAGTCTGATGGCTCTCTCCTCGAATGAAGAGGAGGTGGAGGGGTATATATAGCCTCCACACAAAATCTAACTGTTACACACAATCTACCAAACTCGGTGGGACCGCATCGTTAAACTCGGTAAGACCGATTTAGCAAATAATGTGACCGTTAGGGTTTTCGGTGGGACTGATATGCAACTCGGTAGGACCGATTCGGTTAGGGTTAGGGCATAACGTAATCTCGGTGAGACCGATTACACAAACTCGGTGAGACCGATTTTGGTAACAAGCTAACCAGAGAGTTGGTCAGGCAAACTCGGTTGGACCAATTATCAAACTCGGTGGGACCGACTTTGATAATGAGTCAACCAGAAAGTTTGCATTGTAATCTCGGTAATACCGATTGCTCAAACTCGGTGAGACCGATTTTGATAATGGACATACATAAAGAGATTACAATCCCATCTCGGTGAGACTGAGATCCCTATCGGTGAGACCGATTTGCCTAGGGTTTGTGGCAGTGGCTAAGACATCCAAACTCGGTGGGGCCGGATAGAAAGAATCAGTGGGTCCGAGTTTGACTTTAGGTTTAGGACATATGTGTGGAAGTGGGAAAGTAGTTGAGGGTATTTGGAGCATATCACTAAGCACTTGAAGCAAGAGGCTCATTAAGCAACACCTCATCCCTCCTTGATAGTATTGGCTTTTCCTATAGACTCAATGTGATCTTGGATCACTAAAATATAAAATGAAGAGTCTTGAGCTTGAAGCTTGAGCCAATCCTTTGTCCTTAGAATCTTGAAGGAGTTCCCACATCCTTTAGTCCATGCCACTCCATTATTGAACTTATCTGAAACATCTAGATAAAAGTGTTAGTCCAACAAGAGATATGTTGTCATTAATTACCAAAACCACCTAGGGAGCACTTGTGCTTTCAATGGAACGCAAACCTCCTCTGAAGGTTTTACAGTTGAAAGCAGTATGTATCACACTACCTTTTGTACTACGTATAAAGACTCCGGGTTCCCCGAGAAGAGCTCGGGGACAACCCTATTTTACCTATATGATAAGTGTTGTGCCTATAAGTATGTATAGTTTTATTCCCGCCTAGCACCGGGTTCGACCAGTCGGCCCGGAGGCTTGCCGCTTTCTGCTATATGCCGCCTCCTGCAGCCGGACAAGTAGTGTGTCTGCACCCAAAACATCCTTCGTCTGAAGCCACAGCTCGCAGAGAGACTGTATGGCAGGGCAGAGGTTGCAAAACAGTGCCCCACATGAAAAAGACTAAGGAAGAAACACATATAGTAGAGGCTGGCACCGCACCTAGTCGTCCGGCTGCCGAGCAGCCGGTCGGCCGGCCTCTGCTTTTATTACCAATGCTCCGAACGACTAAGTACTAGCCCTCCCACAAACAGCTAAAAGTACTCAACCCAGCCGCAGTCCGCAGAGCGGCTGCTTGGCTGGCAAGAGGATAGCCAAGGGAGGGCGGCAAAGGAAAAAACCAAGGATCAAAGAAAAGCCAGAGGTTGGCAGCGAGCATAAGCAATGATAGAATATTTACAAGGGTAAAGGCCTACTGGCCGGCATTCAAACAAAGTTCGACATACACCCCATGGGTGGAACTGAAATTTAACCAAGTTGTCCAAGACTCTAGTAAAACAGGGGAAAAGAGAAAATCCTAAGGAGCAGCAGAAGGCTCCGGCTGGGCGATGCCGGTGGGTGCAGCAGAAGGCTCCGGCTGGGTGGTGCCGGTTGGCGCGGTAGAAGGCTCCGGCTGAACGCTGGAGTCGGCTGTGCTGCCTGACGCAGCAGGCGGCTCTGTCTGGGCAGAAGAGTTGGCAGCGGCAGTCGGGGCGGTGGAAGGCTGGAGGACAGAGTCAGCGGCGTCCATCGGAGGAACGGGCGGCTGGTCGATCCCGGCCTGGCCGTCTCCAGTAGCAGTCGGCGCCTTGGCGCGCGTCTCGTTGCTTGAAGCCCGGTCAGGCTAGGGCTGACCGTCCGCCCCGACCTCCGGCAGATCGACGTCGCTCTCCTCCTCCTCCTCCTCCTCCCCTTCATCCCCTTCATCGCTGGAGTCAATGACTTCAGCCGAATCTTTGCTGTCCTCCGGGTTCAGCCCAAGCCACTCATGCGGCGCTTCGGCGCCTTCATCGACCACTTCCGGGACAAAGATGCTGGTGTCGGAAAAGTCGGCGATCGCGACCTCCCTGTTGATGAGCTCAGCTTCCACCCCCGCCAGCTCCTCCTGCGCCTCCCGCCGGAATGTGGTTAACTTGGCTAGATCCAGCCCAGGGTACCACGCCTTGAAGAATTCCATGGCCCGACGCGCTCCTGCTCGGGCTGCTGAGCCTTTCTAGGCTTCCAGCCAGCCGACCGCCACCTCTAGCCAGTCGGCAGTCCGACTTGGGGTGCATGGGGACGTCAGGCCTGGCCAGAGGGCGGAGACCGCCTGGGCCCCGATGCGCTGAAGGCGGCGCAATATTTGATGGGAAGGCCGAAAGTGGGCCTGGATACTGAGGATCTGCTCATTGAGAGTCCGGGGGGTGTCAACAGTGATCTGCATGCCCTCCGCCCTCCGCTCCTCGCACTTGGCCTTGATCATCTGGATGGTGGCAACAGAATGGCCCGGGAAGAAGTCTGTTTGGACAGAAGGAGAAAAAGGCCAAAGTATAAGCAAGTGATCGACCTAGATATGGGCCGACAGTTTGAAACAAGAAACCAAGAGAATAAAGCTTACCATCGACAAAGTCTTCAATGCTGCTGAAGTAGGCCGTCATCTGGGATTCCTTGTCAGCCCAGGTGGAGCGCTCAAAATCAAACTCGGCGAGGAGGTAGGCCTCTTTCGTCTTCACCTCCAGCTGGGCTGCCTTAAGGGCCTCCGCCTGTTCAGCAAGCTGAGCGACCAGCCGGTCCTGCTCTTCAACCAGCTTGCTGCACTCCGCCTCCTTGCCACGTAGGGCAGTGTTGGCTTCGCCCAGCTGCTGCTGCAAGGCGGCATTGGCCTCTGAAGAAAGAAAGAGAAGGAAGAGCATCAGTCAAGTAACAAAGTAGGTGTAGTTAACCGAGGAGATTCGGCCCGACTGCTCAGCAGTTGGCCCGAACCTCGGGGAGTACACCCCGCGGGTGCGCTGGTGCGCCCTTGCAGAATAAAGGAACGGAAGCTCACTCCAGCTCTCGGACAAATGGCCGGTCTGCGTCTCCAGCTCCTGAACCCTGGAGTTGTAGGCGACAGCGCGGAGGTTGTGGTAGTCCCGTAGAAGGGAATATCAGACAAAATCAACATTCAACTCCGAAAAGATAAAGTTCCGGACTGCCTGCTTAGCAGTCGGCCCGAAACTTGGGGACTATACCCAACTGGTGCGCTGGCGCACCCCCACGAAAGATTAAACGAAAGAAGAAGCAGGAAGCTTACGCGGATAGCAGCTCGCGATTCCAGGAACGTCTCATTGCAGTTCCTGAGGGCTTCGGCTTCGGCCCGGAGCTTGGCCTGGACGTCAGGGACGCCCGGTTCACGGTGCCCGTCCCGCCTCCATGCACCCAGCCAGTCGGCACGGCACTGGATGCCTCGGTGTCGGGGACCGACGAGCTTGCGGCTCCGGTCTCCAACGGTCGAGGAGCCGAGGCCGCCTTCTCAAGACGGCAGTGCACGGGTGTGCGGACCTGAGGAGTTAGGTCTGTCACCACCATGTTCTCGGGCGCTGGCACTGGCAGCCCGGCCGGCTGCTCGACTCACGGTTCGCTAGTCGGTGGCGGCAGCGGCACGAAGATGGTCGCCGCCCTCCCTCTCCATGACCGGGTGCTCATTGTCGGTTCCCCCGGTCGCCGCCTCAAACTCCGGTGGAGGGTGCGCGGTGTTCAATGGCGTCACGAGCAACGGCTCCTAGTGACGTGCGGCCTCCGCGAGCCGCTCCCTCTCCGCGGCTTCGGCCTCCGCCTGCGCCAGCCTCCTTGCAGCAGAGGTCGCGGCCTTGTCCGCCCCTGCCTTCGCCAGGAGGTCGGCCTCTTCATCGCGCGCCTCCTGCGCATTCTGCTCTGTCGCCTCCCGGAGGTCGGCACCCAGATCGATCCGCCGGCTGGTGGAGGAGGTTGTCGCCGACCTGATGACCGAGGCGGCGCCCGACTTTTTGAGGGTGAGAGGGCCCCTGAGAGATGAAGACACGGCAAGGAATTTACTTTTAGGCCAGATCGACAGGAGGAGTGAAGGCCAAAGAAAGATACATACGCCGATACCATGACGGGAACCTTCGGCTGGCTCTGATACTTGGCCGCCTTGGCTGTAGCTTCTTGCCGCCTGGTCGCTGCGGCTAGGTTCTTGGGCTTCTTCGGCGCGCTGCTGAACAGGGCAGTGCCTTGCTTCCGTTTATGCTTGCCGCCGCGGGCGGGCGACCCAGCAGAGGGGCCGGCATCGGTGTTGGCCGTGCTCTGAGTAGGGCGCGGCTCGTCCTCGTCATCATCGTCGTCGGGCCAGGTCTCCACGCCGCCGCCTTCCTCGGCGCCGCCTGCTCCCGTGTCGTCGCCGCCTGTTGCTTCGTCCGCCAGGGCGGCCGCCCCCAAGTCGGGGTCATCCTCGTCGCTCACCGCTTTGTCCAGGTGGAAGTCACCACCCGGCCCCACGATGGCGGCTGCCGCCGCGGACATGTAAATCTGTGCTCAAGAGAGGAATCGAATCACAAGAAAAGCAAGACCAAAAGACATATCCAAAGGAAGAAATCGAGGGGCTTACAGCAGGTGACGGACTATGGCGGGAGTACGGCCGCTTCCCGTACAGCCAGTCCACCTCCGACATCTTGAGGTTGGAGATCTCGTTCAACATCCGCGCTACCTCGGCAAGCGGCATCCCTTTTGTGCACAGCCGGCATGGGTCGCGGTGCCCGCCCATCCAAAAGATCGGATTAGGGCGGCTCTAGAGCGGGAGGATACAACACTCAACGAAGGCGACGAGGAGGTCGGAGGCCACGAGGCCCTCCGACTCCTGGAGCACTCGGAGTCGGCCGATGGCAGCCGCCGCGTCCGTTGACACCGGCTTCGGCTTGTACCCCCTGTTGGGCCGGAGCCCGGTGGGGGACCGGCCTCGTAGGGCGGCAGGTTGAGGAAGTCGGCAGCAGGATCTACGTTCTTGACATAGAAATAGGACTGCTGCCACATCTTCACCGACTGGGCTAGCTTGATGACCGGGAAGGCGTTTTGCTTCGCCGCCCGGCACACGGTGACATAGCCGCCACACTCGGCCGCCGTGTCCTTGGCGGAGGTGCCGAGCTTCCCGTAGAAGAACGCTACCCACATCTTGATTGTGGGGAGGATGCCGATGTAGCCCTCACACGCTGTGACCAGGGTGGAGAGCAGGGTCACGGAATTTGGCGTCAGATGATGAGGTTGGAGGTGGTTGAAGTCGAGGAACGAGCGGAAGAAGCCGCTCACCGGGAGGCCGAAGCCGCGAAGGAAGTGCGAGCGGAAGACGACCCGCTCGTCCCCCTGCGGCGTCGGCGAGATCTCCATCTCCAGCGGCACCCGCGCCTTGACGAATGTCGTGCTGGGCATCTCGCGCGTGTCGCGAAGGAAGGTGATGTGGTCTTCAATGACCGTCGAGCTATCCCAGTCGCCGCCCTTCTCGCGCGCCATGACTTTGGGCGTGGCTGCGGGAGGGGCAAGAGCGCAGCGGCGGCGGCGGCAGCAACAGCACCACGGCAAGAGGCAGCGAGAGCGAGAGGAGGAAGAAGGAGTGGGAGGGAGCACACGTGCCTAGCCTGTCAGAGTAATGGGCCATGGGTAGCCTCACCCAGGTCCCAGGACTTATCAAGACTTTGGGCCAGCTTCGCCTAGCTGGGCCCCAAGCTGAAGCTCCGCCCTCTAAGGGCCGGCTGGCTATACAGCCGGCTACCAGAGGGCGGCCAACCACAGCCTATAGCGCTGCGAGTGGCCGGCTCCTACCCGCCGGCCTCTAGAGAGGGAGACATCAAGCAGGCGGCCACCTTGTGGCCTCGGTACAACCGAGCCCCCATCGAAAGTACGAGTTAAAGCATGGCTACAGCGAAGCACGTCGCCCTCAACGCCCGGCACATGCGTGGCTACAGTGCTCTGTACAGGCGGAGATCTCTGCACGACGGGGCACTGTGCCATGTCTCCCCTGACGTTGTTCTGAGCAGGCAGAGTCCTGTTCCCCACGACGGCCTGTCAGTACGGCCTTCCGGCGGCGGGCCCTATCGAGGAGAGACTCCGTAGAAGACAGCGGAAGCCCAATCAGTCGGACTCGGGAAGGGCCGACCCCCAGCAGGCGACCGTCCCTTGCCCCATGGCAAGCATGCCATTAAGCTGATGAGACCAGGTGTGGCTACAGTGATCTCCCACCAGGCGGCGGGACTGTAGCCACGCTGAAGATGACCAAGCCCTCGTCACCAACGGCACGACTACAGTAAGCAGCCACCAATCAGTCGGCGGGGCCCACCAGGCAGCGGGCCACAACGGTCGGCGGAGAAGCCGGAGGCCGGAGACACTGACAGCCGGGCCCAGCACCCGGACGGATTACCATTGTACCCCTAGGGGGTAGGCCTATATAAACCCCCAGGGCACCCATGCAAAGGGTTCTAACTCTGATAGAACTAGCCAATTACCTAGGGCAGGGAAGAGCTAGCCTTGCCTTCTCCTACCTCTAGACACAACTCAAGGAGCATCTAGGATCACTAGTGCCTTAGTGATCATGCGGAGACCCCGCAGAGCAGGAATAGGGTTATTATCTCCACAGAGAGCCCCAACCTGGGTAAAGTTCGTCGGCGTACGTGTCTACGCCTAATCCCGCTTCCAGGCACCAGCGACGTTCTACTCGCTCCCACCATGATAAGCCATCCTTTGGCATATGTCGCACCCAACCCCCGACATTTGGCGCCCACCGTGGGAGTTAAGTGCACCGTCTTCCGGAGATCTGCTCTAGACGGGAACCCTGTTCCTTCCTGGCGAGCGAAGCCAGCCCAGCACGCCTGACGGTGTTAGCCCCGACATGCTGCACGGTGCGGAGATCGCCTGTGCGGCGAGCTGCCTCACCGACCTCGTCGGCGAGATCGACCTCTCCAACGAGCTGGCCTCCGACGCGGACACTAGCTACCCTGAGAGCCGCCTCATCAGCCTCCTCGACCAGCTCCATGTCACCAGCGAGCCTGCTGTGGACCTGGAGTATGTTGGCTCCACCGATCCGATGATTGTCGACTCCGACACGGCATCGTTTGACGCGTTCCCCACCAACGTGGTGGCCTACGACGAGCCGCCTCCTCGCGAGCACAGCGGCGGGAGCACCGTCACGGAGGTACACGTCATCAACAGTGGAGAGCACTCGGACGAGCACGCTCGAGACCCTCTTGACGCGGCTCTGCGCGACCTAACGGCACCCATCCCAGAGAGCGCGGATGCTGAGGTGCTAGAGGCACGCCGCATCCAGCTTCTCGAGAGCGCTGGCCGCCTGGCCAGCATGCGCCATCTCTCGGACGCCTACCGACGCAAGATGGATCGAGCCGTAGGTGGCACGCCGGCTCCTGAGGGGCCTAGCCGCCTCGGCACGGTTCGGCAGCGTGGCGCGACCATCGCTAGCATGTTCGGGGCGGAGCGCCCCGTCTACGCCACGCCTGCAGAGAACAACCGGGCCGCCCAGGCGGTGACGGACGAGCTGGACAAATGCGATGGTGATGAGCGCCGCCACATGACGGAGCAAGTCCATCAGCTCCTAGACGCGGCCGCCGCGCAACACGAAGCCGCCTGCCGCGCTGAAGCTCCAACCCGACAAAACAACGAGCCGCCCCCTCGCCAAGATCATGGGGCGACATCCCAGATGCTGACTGGTGGCGCTCGCAGAGGAAAGGGCGACAAGTCGGCTGCCAGCCGCAGTCGGACGCGCCTCTCCATCGAGGGAGATGAAGACGGCCGCCCACATGCGGTGGAGCGGCGAGGCGACCAACCGCCTCCTCCGCCTCGTGGAGCAAGGCACCCCACTCCGCCTCCTGTCACGCACCCGACACTCAGCTACCGTCTTGGGTGCCGAGAGGGAGTCGGAGAAAACGACGCCCGCCATCGGATCGATCGCCTCAACCAATTCCTGACGCTAGAAGAAGAAGACGCTCTGGGCTCGCCCTGCTTTGTCCCCCGAATCCTAGATGAGCCTTTCCCCAAAGGGTTCACTCTCCCGCGAGATACGCCCAAATACACCGGCTCCATGAAGCCGGAGGACTAGTTGGTCGATTACTCCATGGCAGTCAGTATAGCAAACGGCAACAAGCACGTTGCCGTGAAGTATATTCCGCCCATGCTTCAGGGCACTACGCGGACGTGGCTCAACAGCCTGAAGCCCCGCAGCATCAATAGTTGGGTGGATTTCATCGAGGCCTTCATCCGCAACTTCACCAGCACGTACAAGCGGCCTCCCAAGCCCTGGCAGCTCTCCTTGTGCGTCCAAGGGCCCAGCGAATCTACTCGCGACTACCTCACGCACTGGGCCGAGCTGCACAACTCCTGCGAGGGCGTGCACGAGGTGTAGGCCATCGAGTACTTCACCGTCGGGTGCCAAGAGGGCACCCTCCTCACGCACCGACTTCTCTGCGACGAGCCTGTGACTCTTGACGAACTGTTAATCATCGCCGACAAGCACGCCAAGGTCTACTCCTCCATGAAGCGGAGATCTTAGTCGATGCCTCCGGCAAGGTAGCACCTCAGGCTCCTCAGACTCCGGCTGGCGAGACCAGTCGGAGACAGCCCCCAAGCGACAACAAGCTAAAGGCCACCCAGCCGGCTTCCAACAGCCAGCAGGTGGTGACAGTCGAGGATCAGCAGCCGGAGGGGCAGCCAGCGCCCAAGCGTCAGAAGGGTGTCAAGCCTAACTGGCTGCCCGCCTTCTCGTACGAGCAGACCCTTGATGCTCCCTGCAAGTTTCATAGTGGCGCGAAGCCATCCAACCACACCACTCGGAATTGTGACTGGCTCACCAAGATTGCTAAGGGAGATGGCCTCCTACCTCCTCCGCCTGCCGGCCCGCCGCCTCCTCCGCCGCAGCAGCCGGCGGTCCGGCCAGTCGGCGCCATTCAAGACGAGTATCTTGCAGAGCACAGAGCCTATGTCGTGTTCACTAGTGTGGCCGATGATAGGCGCAGCAGACGGCAACAACAGCAAGCGGTGCATGCAGTTGCCTCAAGCACCCCAGAGTTCATGCACTGGTCCGAGAAGCCCATCAGCTGGAGCAGGGCCGACCATCCGGAAGTAATGCCTTCCCCCGGTTCCTACGCCTTAGTCCTGGATGCAACCCTCGCAACAGAAAGGCGGGAAGCTCGTTTCTCCAGAGTCTTGATAGATGGCGGCAGCAGCATAAATATCCTGTACCACGACACAATGGAGAAGTTGGGAATCAAGCAGAAGCAGCCCCTCCCCAGTTGGACTGTATTCCATGGCATAGTCCCTGGCCTTTCCTGCTCACCAATCGGCAAGATCTAGATTGATGTCCTCTTTGGAGACAAGAATCATTTCCGCCGAGAGCCAGTTTGGTTTGAGGTGGTGGACCTAGAGAGCCCTTACCATGCACTGCTTGGTCGGCCTGCCCTGGCCAAGTTCATGGCGGTTCCCCACTATGCCTACCTCAAGATGAAGATGCCGAGTACCAAGGGAATCCTAACTGTAGTCGGAGACTACAAGAAGTCGACCGCCTGCGCCGCCGATAGTAGCCGGCTGGCCGAGTCCCTTGTGATTGCAGCCGAGAAGCGGCTCCTAGAACGGGTGGTGGCGATGGCTGGCAAGAAGCCGGAAATGTCACGCACCCCCAAGGAGTCGGACCTGGAGGGCTCGTTCAAGCCGGCAAAGGAAACCAAGAAGATACCCTTGGACCCAGAGCACCCGGATTGGCACGCTGTCGTAGGTGCGAACCCAGACAGCAAATAGGAAAGCGAGCTCGTCAATTTCCTCCGTGAGAATTGGGACATCTTTGCATGGTCTCCCAAAGACATGCCGGGTGTTCTGACGGATTTTGCCGAGCACAAACTACATCTCCGACCTGACGTCAAGCCGGTCAGGCAGCCCTTGCGCTGCCTGTCGGAAGAGAAATGAAGAGTTGCTGGAGAAGAGATAGCCCGGCTTTTGGCAGCCGAATTCATCATGGAAGTGTTCTTTCCAGAATGGCTTGCCTACCGAGTCCTAATGTTGAAGGAGAACAAGCAGTGGCGTATGTGTATTGACTATACCAGCCTTAACAAGGCCTGCCCCAAAGATCCGTTTGCCCTACCAAGGATTGATCAAGTGATAGACTCCACAGCCGGATGCGAGCTGTTGAGTTTCTTGGATGCATATTCATGTAACGCCTCAGATTCGATGCGCGAGGTTTCTTCCAGTTATTCTCCGTCGTTGCCATGTCATTTGCTTGCGTGTTGCATTTTGCCATGTCATCTTCTGCATGTCGTCTGCATGTTTTTCAAAACTTGCATCCGTTCGGGTCCTCCCGGTTCTCTCTGTTGTCCGTTCGGAGTCCAGACACTCTCGCCATGCCCCGTCGCCCCCTTTTAGACTTTGTTTCGTGAGCGGGAGAAAAACATTCTCGAAATGGGCCGAGATTTGCCGAGTGGCCTTGGTATAGCACCGACAGACCGCCCGTCAAATTTGGTTTCATTTGGAAGTCGTTTGATGCCCCAACGGTTAACCGCGTAGCCTGAAACCCCCTTATTTTGTGCAGCCCAACACCCCTCCAAATCAGTCCACTAATCCATCCAAACCCCCTCCATGCTCTCAGTTGTTCGATCACGATCGTGTGGGCGAAAACCGCTCTCCAT
Source organism: Triticum dicoccoides (assembly GCF_002162155.2). Taxonomy (NCBI): domain Eukaryota; kingdom Viridiplantae; phylum Streptophyta; class Magnoliopsida; order Poales; family Poaceae; genus Triticum; species Triticum dicoccoides. Next base: position 633,212,575 of record NC_041387.1, read on the forward strand.
TTGGAGTCTCCTAGCTCCCTCTACCTATAAATATGTGCCTCCCCCGAAATTTTCATGGATGAAACCCTAGCCTCTTCCTCCTCCCACCGCTGGACACGTCCACCCCGCTGCCGGACATGTCCACCGCCGCCCTCAGTGAACCAGATGCCTCCACGTGTCCCCCGCCACCTCTCTCCTCTGCGCCCTGCCGCAGGCCCGCGGGGCCCAGATCCGGCCCTCCCGAGCCCGGATCCCGCGCCCGCGCCGCCGGCCGTCTCGTCTCGCCGATGTGGCCCCGCCTCTACCCGCCGCCA